>NW_027512944.1:0-332739 GCF_048772815.1 Callospermophilus lateralis | reverse complement strand
AATTGAAAGAGTAAACCCCAAAATGGATATCTGAATAATAAACTGGTCAAAATTAGTAAGGCAGTCAGACTTAAGTAATCATATATTTTACCAATAGCACTAGCTTAAAAGTATGGGTCTACATTAACTAGAAAAATACAAGTTAATGTCTAGAGTCATAAAAGTTTCTATTACAATCCAATAGGCAGTCTCCTATGATGCTTTAATATTATATGATAGTTGTGAAATGATTACAAATTAATAATGAACATAATCTATTTGCAGATTAAAATGTTCTTCCCTGTATTATCTACAAAGTTTAGATACACCTCAAAATGTCCTGGAAAAGAAATTTCTTAACTCTCATCAAAATGAACTGCCTGGTTTTTTCCTACATTTGACATGACACAGTGTCAAGATTTCTAGTCCTGAATACACACTTTCTATAGGGAAGAGACATTTATCTTGGCAATTAACAGATCATTTATCTCATTTCATACAGCCAGTTTTCTTTGTAAGAAAAGAAATGTTTATGTATTTGTTCTGCTGACTTTAATCTATAATCTAATCAGGGATCAACAAACTTTTCCTGAAAAGAGACTGATAATAAATATATTAGACTTTGTAGGCAAGTCTTCATTGCTACTCAAGTGCCAGTGTAGCACAAAAACAGCCTAGACTGTGGGTAAATAATATAAGCTTCTGTGTTCTAATAAAACTTTGTTTACAAAAGCAAGTGTTATTGTTGGACACCGTGGTGTACTCCAACAGTCGCAACTACTCAGAAAGCTGAGGCAGGAAGATTACTTGAGCCTAGGAGTTCAGGCCAGCCTGGGAAATATGAAAGAAAGAGAGAGGGAGGGAGGGAGGGAGGGTGAGAAAGAAGAATGAAAAATAGAAAGAGGAAAAAAGGAAAAAAGAGAACAATTAAAAAAACAGTGTCAGGCTGACAGCTATGATTTGCTCATCACTGTTCCAGAGTATTAATTAATGTTTATGCTCACAACAAATGTTTGGCTAAGCTGTGTATATACATACATACATACATGAAAGCAATTTTGTTCTTTTTGTTTGCTTTCTTTTATTTTTTCCATTTTTTTGGTGATACATTATAGTCGTAAATCATGGCAGTATTTGTCGTTACATATTTCCACATGCACAATATAACACTACAGTTTGGCCAATATCATTCCCCAGTATTTTCCCTTCACTCCTCCCTCTCCTGGTCCCTTTCCTACACTCTACTGATCTCCTTTTTATTTTCACTTTTCTTTTCCCTTTTCCTCTCTTGCTTTCACATACGAGAGAAAACATATGCTCCCTTGACCTTAGGAGTTTAGCTTATTTTGTGTAACAGAATGTTCTCAAGTTTCATCCGTTTTCCATAATTCACCTTTATGGCTGAATAAAGCTCCATTGTGTGTATATGCCAAATTTTCTTTATTTATTCATCCTTGATAAGCACCTAGTTTGTTCCATAGTTTGGCAACTGTGAACTGTGCTGCTATAAACATGGGTATGCATGTACTACTCTAGTATTATGACTTTAATACTTTAGGATAAACATTGAGTAGTTGTATAGCTGGGTTATATGGTGGTTTCCTGCCTAGTCTTTTGAGGAACCTCCATACTGATTTCAATAGTGGTTATATTCATTTACAATCCTATCAACAGAAAAAAAAGTGTCCCTTCTTCTCCACATTCTCTCTAGCATTTATTATTGTTCATATTCTTTTTTTTAAGTAGTTGGACACAATACCTTTATTTTTATTTATTTATTTTTAATATGGTGCTGAGGAACGAACCCAGAGCCTCGCACGTGCTAGACAAGCGATCTGCTGCTGAGCCACAACCCCAGCCCCATATCTTTCGCATTCTTGATGGCTGCTATTCTGACTAGAGTGAGATGAAGGCTCACTGTAGTTTTGATTTGCATTTTCCTAATTGCTAATGATGCTGAACATTTTCATAGATGTGTTGCCCATTTTTATTTCTTCTTTTGAGAAGTATCTGTTTAATTCATTTGCCCAATTAAGCTAGGTTATTTGAGGTTTTGATGTTAAGTTTTTTAAAGTTTCTTATATAGTCTGGATATTAATCCTGTGTCAAAAGAGTAGTTAGCAGGGCTGGGGATGTGGCTCAAGTGGTAGCGCGCTTGCCTGGCATGAATGCAGTCCAGGTTCGATCCTCAGCACCACATACAAACAAAGATGTTGTGTCTGCCAAAAACTAAAAAATAAATATTAAAAAATTCTCTCTCTCTCTTTAAAAAAAAAGAGTAGTTAGCAAATATTTTCTCCCATTCCGTAGGTTCTTTCTTCATGTTACTAATTGTTTCCTTTGCTGTGCAGAAGCTTTTTAATTTGATGCCATTCTGTTTATTAACTTTTGTCATTATTTTCTGAGCTTTAGGAGTTCTAATAAGAAAGTCATTGCCTGTACCTATATGCTGGAGTCTCAAACCTATATTTTCTTCCAAGGATTTGCATAGTTTCTGGTCTAATTCCTGGGCTTTTGATCTTTTTCAAGTTTGTACAGGGTCTAGTCTTATTTGTCTACATATGGATAACCAATTTTTCTGGCACCATTTGTTTAAAAGCCTGTCTTTTCTCCCAATATGTTTTGGCACCTTTGTCAAGGATCAGATGACTATGAACTGTGTTGGATCTTTTTCTGTGTCTTCTCTTCTCTCCCATTGGTCTATGTATCTGGTTTTATGTCGGAGCCATGCAATGGTTATTTCAATAGCTTTGTAGTATAATTTGAAGTCAGGTATTGTGATGATGCCTCCAGCTTGCTTTATTGACTTAGAATCATTTTGGCTATTCTGAATATTTTATTCTTCCAAATGGATTTCAAGACTGTTTTTTCTAGTTCTGGAAAAATGACATTTATTATTATTATTATTATTATTATTATTATTATTATTATTTTAAATATATGTATGACAACAGAATGCATTACAATTCATATTACATATATAGAGCACAGTTTTTCATATCTCTGGTTGTATACAAAGTATGTTCACACCAATTCGTGGGTATTTTGATGGGAATTGCATCAAATCTGTATGTTGCTCATAAAACCAATTTCAAACATATACAATCATATTAGTAGTGATTTTAGTGTCCAAAAAGAGATCTACTAAACAATAATTACTGGGCTGGTTTGGTGACTTGTAGTCCTAACTACTCAGAAGGCCAAGCCAGGAGGATTGCTTGAGTCCAGGAGCTAGAGATCAGGTTAGGCAACATAGCAAAACACCCATCTTAAAAATAATAATAATTACTGATGTCAAAACACATCTCAATCATTATGATAGTCACTAACTCTTCAGTGTTTTCCTTGAAATTCTAATATACAATTAGTGAATGTCAATTTAGGACTAATTGTGCTGTTTTATAGAGGAGAAAGTTGATTATAATGGTAAATGAAATCAGCTATCATGAATTGATTTGTGTTTATTTAATTACAATTATCATGCTGATGACTCTACATATTAAGTCTCCACCTGTAGTCCCCTAGGTGCTAATTTTAAAAACATGAGTTTTCATTAAAAATAAGAAAATAAACCCCTCCATATGCATTTCAATAATTCAAATTGTATCATAATTTGACTATTAACACAAAGGAAAATCAGTGCAACTAATTCAGATTTAGATTTAAGATTACACAGTGCAAAAGAGGGAATAGTCTTGGAAAGGGAAGTAGAAAAATGTAAGATCCCTCTTAGATGTCAGAAAAACTAAATTCAAAAATGTGATTTTTTTTAAAGGTAGTGTTAACTTGAAGTGGAAAACAAAAAGCAAAAAACCTTTGAAGCAAAGTCAGTTGTGTTTACAAGGGCCTTTGGGTTTCTTTTTTGTTTTAGTGCTTC
Organism: Callospermophilus lateralis; assembly: GCF_048772815.1. Classification (NCBI taxonomy): domain Eukaryota; kingdom Metazoa; phylum Chordata; class Mammalia; order Rodentia; family Sciuridae; genus Callospermophilus; species Callospermophilus lateralis. The sequence goes on along the minus strand of NW_027512944.1, from coordinate 328,883 downwards.
TGGTTTTTAAAATGTTGATTTGTGGAGGATGGGCACAGGGGATTGAATCTAGGTGCTTAACCACTGATCCACATCACCAGCCCTTTTTTACATTTTTTAATTTTGAGATAGGGAATCCATAATTACTAAAGGCCTTGCTAAATTGCTGAGGGTGACTTTGAACTCAAGATCCTCCTGCCTCAGCCTCCAGAGCCACTGGGATTACAGTGTGCATCATGAAGCCCGGCCTTAAATGTTGATTTTAGAATCCTTTCTTTTTAGCTGATAAGAGAAATTACAAAATACAGAATACTTGCAAACTACAAAATATAGGATACTTACAACTAAAGGTGCTTTGTTAAATGATCAGAGTTTAACTTAAGTTTCAAGCAGTGACTCTCAAACTGGGAGAGTGATACTATTTTATCAAGAGAAATTTAGAAATGCCTGGGGGCATTTTGTTGTTGTTTCACCATGACTGAGGAAACTACTAACATTTTTTGGCCAGGCCCATAGATAGTATATAACCTTCAGATAGAAGGAAGAGTTCAAACCAAAGTACCAATAGAGTTCTATCAAGAAACCCTGGTGCAAAGAAGTAATCTACCAAGGTCTCTTACTTAACTGCAAGGAAAACACAGTTGCAGTTAAGTAAGAGAACAGAGCAGGTACTGGGTGCAGTGCTGCATGCCTGTAATCCCAGTGGCTCTGGAGGCTGAGGCAGGAGGATCCTGTGTTCAAAGCCAGCCTCAGCAAAAGTAAGGCCCTAAACAATTCAGTGAGACCCTATCTCTAAATAAAATACAAAATAGGGCTGGAGATGTGGCTCAGTGGTCTAGAGCCCTTGAGTTCAATCCCTGTTACCAAAGAAAAATAGACCACCCAGGTGACTTGTTTGTACCAGTAGGTCTACCTAAAACGAAAAGGGATTTTATGCAGTCAAATTGTTTTATTATCCATTTAAATATAATTCTTTATTTCTTTATGTTTGTCAAGAAGTAAATATATTTAAGATAAAAATGAAAAATAATAAAAGAATGACAAGTGTAGGAACCTAATGATGACTTACACTTTTTGATTACAGACTTGAGATTCATCTGAAATGACAATGCAATCCCTAGCTATTGCAACAGAAATCTTAACCTCTGAGTGAAAAAAAAAAAGAGGGATGTTGAGATACCTTCAATCATCTTTTCTCACTTCTGCGTAAGTACCAAGAGAGGTTGGCCAAAAATATTTTAAAACCTTAAACATACTTTTAAACTTGGCTTTTCTTTAAAATAAGTGCAAATATATGATATGACCTAGTGTTAATTTACAATCCCTACTTTCTTATGCTGCGACTATCTTTAAATGTGCCCAGTTTGAACTGAGATGTGCCATAAGTCAGATATCAAAGACTTATTATGAAGAGTGTAAAATAACAGTTATATTTTTATTTTGATTACAAGTTAAAAGGATGACATTTTGAATATATTGAATTATGTAAAATGTATTATTAAATGAAGCTCATCTCTCTTACTTTTTAAAATATGACTTCTAGAAAATTTAATTTACATGTAGAGTTAATATTATATTTCTATTGGTGGTTCTAAGGGATCAGTGAGAAATAAGAGAAAGATCATGTTCAGATTCTCTATGTCATCATTTGGGTTTGATGTCATTCACTGATCCTCTTATGTATTCCAAACCATTTCAAATTTCATGTGGATTTGGGTAAGACTGAGCTTTCATACTGTCGCAGAGAACTTACTTTCCCATATGTTTGATCAGTGTCCCCCGATGAGTATAGTCTTCATAATAGTGTTTATGATCCTGTTTCTAATTTTATACTGCATGCATCAGTTAAAATGCTGAAGATTCAGGAGGGCTTGCTTTGCTTCAGTGTATGCTCTGGTAGACTATATGTTATCCCAAAGAACATATTTTCTCCTCCACTCTCCCTGTCTCCTCCAAGAGGTGCTTGTGATCTTCCAAGCACACTTTGGGAGGATGTCATCAGCCTTACTTTGTTTCAGTGAGAAGAGAACAGTTTCCAGAGTAGGCACTATCTAAAAATGGCTCCTTAGTGATGAAAGCATTTATTGCCAAGACTTTTGTTGCTTTGTCAATTGTCTATATTGGCTGTAACAGCCAGGATTTTGCTGTTTAATTATTTAAACCACATAAATGGGCAATCTTTCATATATTATCTCATTTTCTTCTTAAAAAATGAACTATACAATTTTAACTTTGACCCATATTTGTATAGATGAAATATCTGAGACTCAGAAAAGTTAATGATTTGCCTATAGTCACACAATTAGACTTCTGACTCTTACTACAATCCTTTTGGCTATATTCCTTTCTTCTGCTGTTATTCTGGTAAGGAAGTAACTTGTATTTCTGAAAACTAAATGTATCAATCCAAACAGTGCGGGGCTGGGGATGTGGCTCAAGTGGTAGCGTGCTCGCCTGGCATATGTGCAGCCCGGGTTCGATCCTAAGCACCACATACAAAGATGTTGTGTCTGCTGAAAACTAAAAAATAAATATTAAAAAAAGCCAAACAGTGCACTGTGGAAATTGAGATGTATAGGCCACATGTCCCCAATATCTGTTCTGCATTTATTTCAATACACCAAATATTTGACCTCCATGAAAAGAATGCCAAGGTAAATTAGGGAGAACCAGAAACAGGAACTCATATACATGCCATATATTAGTGGCAATTTCAGATGTTTGAGTTTCTTTCTTTGTACAATTGAAAGTGGAATAATATTTGTCAGGGCTAGACAAACAGTAGATGCTGGCAGAAGACCTTGCCTTGTATATGACTCACTCCCATTAGTACAGTACACTTCGACATGACTTTTTAATTGTGGGGAATGCCTCAGCCCTACTGGTCATGCCCAGCCTAAACCTCCATCTTCCCTGGATTTAAGGACAAGATACTTGTTTAAATTCCACTGAAGTTATATGATCCCTTTACTTAAAGTCTAATATTTTCTGCATTTTTATTCTATTAAGTCTAAATCCTTATGCTTGATTTTCAAGGAATTTCATAATCTGACCTAAGCACACAAATATGTCATCCTTTATAGAATCCTTTCCTCTTAGCAAAATGAGCTGTCTTTACTGTCCTTTAAACATATTTCTTTCTGCTGAGTCTTTCTTATGCTGTTTAATTCACTTGCTTTTTATTCTCTTTTTAGAATCTGAATCTTATGTACTTATCCAGGTCTAACTCAAATCCCAAGACTCATCTCTTACTTTTAACTCTTTAGTGTTTATGATTTGTATCAAAATGCATTTTAGCATTTATTTTGTGGCAGGGTAGGGCCCTTGCCACCCTCCCACTGCACTAACTTTTACCAAAGAGGAAACTGGTGTTACCAATAAAGACCTGTTTATTTTTTAGGAGTTCCCACTTTCGAGATTATAATGAGGATCTAGAGTCACCTCCACCCTTGGAGATAGATCCAAGATTGGGGTCCTTAGGCACAGGTGTAAAGGTTGATCCATTGCCTAAACCTCTTACACTGGCACAGAAGATGAAGTACATACACACACACACACACACACACACATGCCAAAACTCAGGAAGGAAGGAAGGAAGGGAGGGAGGGAGGGCAAGGAAAGAAGGAAGGAGACCCTTTGAAATCCATTGAGAAATGATATTGTTCTGGTCAACCTGAGAGAAAATGGATATTTGTTGTCATTTTCTGACTTACCATATTGTGACCAAGCATCGTGCTCTTATTTTTATTAAGTTTTTACTAAGACCTTTACTAGGATTCACCTGGTTTATAACTTTCTACCTTTAAATATAACTGAATCTGCTGGGAGGTGGTGGCAGAGTCTGTAATCCGAGATATTTAGGAGGCTAAGGCTGGAGGATCGAAAGTTTGAGGTAAACTTGGGGAACTGAGCCAGACTCTGTTTCAAAATAAAAACTAAACTGGGCATGGTGGCACACACCTGTAATCCCAGCGGCTCAGAATTGTGAAACAGGAGAATTGGGAGTTCAAAGCCAACCTTAGCAACTTAATGAGGCCCTGAGTAACTCAGTGGGACCTATCTCTAAATAAAATACAAAAGAGGGCTGGGGATGTGGCTCAGTGCTTGAGTTCCCAAGAGTTCCATCTCTGATAGCAAAAAAAAAAATAAATAAAAAAATAAAAAAATAAATAATAATAATAATAAAAGAATAAATAAAATAAAAAGGGCTGGGGATGTAGCTCAGCAGTAGAGCACCCTTGGATATTTGTACTAGGGAGTACAAAAAAAAAGAATTTTTCAATGCATATTACTTTTTGTCTAGTTTATTTCATTCAGAATCTCCCTGTTTTTGCTATTATCAATAGTTCTTTATTCTTGCTAAGTATGTTTCCAAAATTTATTATCTATTTTCCTATTGATATACATTGGGGATTTTTTTTAAGAAAACCAGGTTATATTTATACAGTGGAAAATTATTAAGCAATGAAAATAAGAAGTACATTCATATTCAACAACTTGGATAAATCTTATAAAAATACATATGGAGCTAAAAAAGCCACACACCAAAGAACACATGTGTATGATTACACTGAATAAAGTAACAAAACAGGCAAAACTAATCCTTGTTATTAGAAGTTAAAATAGTGCCTAACTCTGGGGGAGCAGAGGGAATAATTAGGGGAGCAATGAGAGAGGGCTCATGAAGGTGCATTTGATGTCCAATCTCTTGACCTGGGTTAGGGTTTAATGGATATGTTTACTTTGTGATAATTCATTGTGCTATACGTGATTTTCTTTTGGCTGTTATATTTAATAAAAGAGAAGTTCTATTAACAGTAAAAAAATCAATCTCTACATTCATGGAATAGTTAGTAATCAAATGCCTACTATATGGTTAATATGAGTATAAGGATTCTGAGGCATGACATGTTCCCACAGTCCAACATTGGGGATTTTTTGACTATTACAAATAAAACCACCATGAATAGTTGTGCACAAGTCTCAGTGTGGATGTATGCTTTTATTTCTCTGGAGTAAATATCTCGACAGATGTGATTTAATTTTTAAAGCAACTGCCAAACAGTTTTCTAACAGTTTGCCATTGTTTGTACTACATGGTATAGTCTGCAGTTCTAAGAGAGATACCATAGGCTTCATCTTTGTCAACATTTGTTATGATCAGTCTTAAATTTTGTCCATCCTACTGTATGTGTAATAACACTGCAGTTTTGATTTACATTTCAAATTATGTTGGATATCCTTTCATGTGCACATTCACCATATTTGTATCTACTTTGGTGAAGAAAAAAATCTTCTGCCCATCCTTTCAAATTGGCTCATTTTTCTTATTAATAAGTTGCAAGAATCATTTGCATATCCTAGATATCATTCTCTTGAGAGATATATGTTTTGCCAATACTTTGTCCTAGTCTGTCAGCTTACCTTTCCATTTCCATAACAATGAATATAGAATAGACAGTTTGTTGTTGTTGTTGTTTTTAGTACTGGGGATTGAACTCAGGGGCATACCACAACTGAGCCACATCCCCAGTCCTATTTTGTATTTTATTTAGAGACAGGGTCTCACTGAGTTGCTTAGTGCCTCACTTTTGCTGAGGCTGGCTTTGAATTTGCAATCCCCCTGCCTCAGCCTCTTGAGCCACTGGTATTACAGGTATGTACCACCACGCCCAGCATGAGACAAAGGTTTTAAGTCTGATCTATTTCTGAGAGGAGAGAGAGAAAAAAGAGAGCATGAGGCAGAGAGAGTCTCTGCCAAGCAGCTTTTTATATTTTCTTCCAGAAGTTGTATAGGTTTAGCTGCTACATTTAGGTCTGTAGTCTATCCCTACCAGTAGTGTGTGAGGGTTCCCATTGATCCACATCCTTTCCAACTTATTATTATCTTTTTGATTATAACCATCTTAATAGATGTGAAGTAGTATCTCACTGAGGTTGTACATTTCCCTAATGGTGCTGGGTATCCTTTCATTTGCTTATTGGCTTTTGCTTATTTTCTTTGGAGAAATGTCTATTCTAATTTCTTGCCATTTGTCTTTTCATATTGAACAATAAGAATTGCTTATGTATTCTTGGTAGTTATATTCTAACTACATGAATTGTAAATATTTTCTTCTATAATTGTATTTTCACTTTCTTCGATGGTAGCCTTTAAAAGTTTTAAATTTGATGAAGTTTATTACTTTATTATTTTTTCTTTTGGTGCTTGGGCCTTTGGTGTCTTAACTACGAAGTAATGACTTCGTAGTTAAGTTCTTCTCCAAGTTTTACTTATGTTTTCTTACATTTGGTTTTGGTTCTTACATATATATGTGTTGTCCATTTTGAGTTCTTACATTTATGTCTGTGGTCCATTTTGAGGTAATTTTTATGTGGGGTAGGGTTTAACTTAATTCTTTTGCATTGGGGCTGGGGATGTGGCTCAAGCGGTAGCGCGCTCGCCTGGCATGCGTGCGGCCCGGGTTCGATCCTCAGTACCACATACAAACAAACATGTTGTGTCCGCCGAGAACTAAAAAATAAAAATTCAAAAAATTCAAAAAAAAAATCTTTTGCATTAAAGACTACATCATTTTGAAATATATTTTCATTTGGAATGCAATTCTAGGATGTCAGTGTTTTTTTCTTTCAGAACTTGAAAATATTGATGTACTGTTTTCTGGTTTGCATGGTTCTTGAATGAATTTTGACATTTTACTCTCACTCCTTTGTACATAATGGTATCTGTTTTCTGTAGATGCTTTTCAATTTTTTTCTTAGCACTGGTTTTAAGCATTTAGTGTATATTTGTGTCATCTTTATCATTTTTCTTGTTCATTGAGCTTTTTGAATCTGAGTGTTCATCAGATATGGAACATTTTTATTTATTATTTCTTCAAATGTGTTTTTCTCACCTCTTTAAGGAACTACCATAACACATATATTGGACTGGTTGAAGCTGTGCATACTGATGCTCTGTTCAGTTCAGTCTCTTTCTCCGTGTTTCATTTTGGAGAGTCTTTATCACTGCATATTCAGTTTGCTGATATTGACTTCTTCAATGTAGAATTTGCTGTTAATCTCATTCAGTGTAATTTTCACCTTAGCCATTGTTTTATCTGAGTTTGAATTAGATCATTTTTATATCTTCTTTTTTCTCCTTTACATGCTTATGCTTTTCCATAGCATCTTGAACATATGGTATACAACTGTATTAATGTCCTTGTATAATAACTCTATCACAGTGTAATCAATGATCATTTCTATTAATTTTCTTTTCAACATGGGTTATATTTCGCTACCTCTTTGCATGCCTCATACATTTTTATTGGATTCCAAACATTGTGAATTTACCTTGTTGAGTATTGGATATTTTGTATTCTTTTAAATATTCTTGAGCTGTGTACAGCTTTTTTCTGAACTATCTTGGAAACATTTTTATCTTTTTAAGATTCTGCTAGACAGGAGTTACCTTCAATGTTGGGCTGATTTTTGCCCTTTACTGACTATGTTACTTGATGCCTTTTTATTATAGATTTTCCATTCCAGCTGGTGATTACAAAAATTGATCTCCATGCCAACAATCACCACCACCTTCCATCCTGTTCCTTTCTGAAGATTCTTTCTCTGGCCTTACATGTGTGCCCATTGTTACTTAACCACAGACTTCAGGGGAACCCTCCATAGATGTCTAGAGAGCTAGTACATGTACACACTCTCTCTCCCTCTGCAGTTCTCTACTCTCTCCTTTACTCTGATCTGTGACTTCTAGCTGCATCGGTCTCTTCAGACTTTAAAATCCATCTCTTCAACTCAGGAGATTTTCTATTTGAGTTTCCCTTCTCTGAATGTGGCCTGAAAAATTCTTTCCAGGGAGTAAATTGGGATAATCCTAGCACTCATCTCTCATGCTTAACTTTATCTTAGAGGTCACTCTTATGCTGCTTAATATCTAATATCTGAAAACTGTTGTTGTTTGTATTTTGTCCACTTTTTTCCAATGTTTCATATGCGAGGGTAAATCTGTTGCCCCTCTTGGAGAGATTTAGTCCTCCATAATGTTTAACACTATTCTCTGGCACATCATTTACAATAGATGAGGTTCTTCCTGGTAACGGCAGCGTTAGGCCTTCTGAATGCTCCTAGGCAAGTGCCTTCACAAGTTTCCAATGGTATATGTTATTATGCTGCCAATTATTTGTTTCAGATATGTTTTTCTTGTCTCATTTAGATTGTACTCTGACATTAGGAACCCTCATACTTAGAATTTTATGTCCCCTCCACCCAAACTGGATACATTTACCTTTAACAATTACTCAACCCTTACCCCGTAAGAATTCCCTTTGAGGTATTAAAGAATAATGCACTTGAGATTATTTATCTCCATGCCAACAATCACCACCACATTCTATCCTGTTACTTTTCTGAAGGTTTTTAACATAACCTTATATTAAACATCAATGCCACATATTTAAATGCTATGAGTAAAAGTGAATGCTGATTCATCCACTAATTGTATGTATCCTGGTAGAAAGAACTACCACTACCTTATTGTGGCCAGTTGAGAAATTTTCTTCTCATTATCCACCAGACTAGTTAATATGTCTTTAAGGCAATAATTTTAAAAAATAATACTGATAAATCAAAATATTGAAAACTCTACAAACTAAGCAGCTAGTTCTTCAGTAACTGAAAGCACTAACTATGCATATAAAATTATATCTGATTATGAGTCAAAGTAAATATCAAGAAGATAATATGCAATTAGATCATTTTGCTATTCTGATTTTTCCACCAATGAATTATCATTAATCTCTGTTCTATAATAAGAAAAATTCTACAACATACCATATTATATAATAAGAAAAATAAGAAAAAAATTAAAACTAGTTTTTAAAGAACTGCTTAAATATTCCAGTATCATTTAACCGAACAACTACTCTCCACAACAACTATGTTTTTATTCAACACAAACATTCAGGGGTCCATTCCTGGAGTTGAGATCATTGGAACCATGAGTTTATTCAACAAATCATTTGTTAACTCTCTCATACATTCTAGGCATTTCCCTAGTCACTGATGTAACAGTAGTGATCAAAACAGCTAATTTCCTGCTCGTGTTGGAAATTGTGTTTGAGGTTGGGTTGGAGCACTCAAATAGATAAACAAATGTAAGGCAAGTAGTAAGAGAAGTCTAAAGTGGTAAGGCAAGTCTGAAGAGAAAGAAAGGCAGGGTGATGGGCTTGATAGTCATGGCAAGAGGCTCTATTTTGTGTAGGGTGGCCAGGGAAGGCCTTTATCACATGAAATGCCACTGTTGCAAAGACTTGATAAAGTGAGGGGGGTAGTTAGCTAGTCAGATGATTTGGGGAGTTAAGGTTGAGGCAAAGTTGCAAGTGTAAATGCTCTGAAGCAGGGGTGGGCTTGGTGTATTTAAATGGAACTAACAGAGCAAGAGAAGAATGTTAGGAAATGGGGAGAAAAGGATGAGGGGAGTCACATTGATTAAGAGCAGTCCATAATAAGGCAGGGCAGTCCATAATAAAGTCATGGCTTTTTTTCCTTTTTTTTTCCTGATACCAGAGATTGAACCTCCAGGGGCACTTAAACACTGAGCAACACCCACAGTCCTTTTTAAAATATTTTATTTAGAGGTAGGGTCTCACTGAGTTGCTTAGGGACTCACTACATTTCTGAGGCTGGCTTTGAACTCAGGATCCTCCTGGCAGCCTCCTGAGCTTCTGGGATTACAGATGAGTACGACCAGGCCTGGCTAAAGTCATTGCCTTTTATTTGGAAATGGGAAGCTATAGGAAGATTTTGAACAGAGAGACACAATCAAATTTATATTTAAAAATATCAGTCTAGTTGCCATCAGGACAATAGATATTGGGGAAAATGAGGGCAGAAGCAAGGACAGAAGAAGGCTATGGAAATCATTCAGGTGACTTATGATGTGGGTTTGGCCTGTATATTGGCTTAGCAGATGCAGAGGAGTGGTCAGATTCTGGGCATGTTTCAAATGCTTACTTGGAAAGAAGGAAGTCAGAAAAATAAATAAATAAAATGCTGTATAATTTATATCAAATTCTAGAAAATGCAAAACAATCTATAATGACAGGAGATGTTTGGAGACAGCCAGAAAAGGAGAGGGGAGGGATTACAAAGAAGGATGAAAGACTCTTTTGATTTTGGTGATAGTCTCATGGGTATATTCATGTCAAAACTTATCAAATTTTACACCTTAAACATTTGCAATTTATTGTAGGTCAACTATATCTCAATAAAATTATAAAAATAAAGTCATAATATTGTCTAATGGACTGGAGTTGGAATGTGAGAGAAAAAAGATCAAAGATGGTTTGTAAGTTTTGGGCTTTGAGCACCTGAATAATGGGAATTAAATTGTCATTCTTATTTCTGAGATAGGGAAGACTGAAAGGAGCAGATTTTGAGAGAAAAATGAGTTCAGTTTTCAACATGTTGTTAGAGATGCCTAGTAGATACATTTTATAACATAGTAAATACATGGTAGAAAAGAAATGAAGAATGACTCAGTTTCTCTCTATGATCCACTGGTTCTCCAGAAAGCGCAGAAGTACACTGGACCAACGGGGACCTCTCATGGCCCCTGTAGACAAATGTTTGTGCACACCTTTTTTCCATTGTTTTCTTTATTTAACATTATGAACATGGTGGACTACATTCTTTTCTCAAAGTTTAAAAGATTCAGTTAATTTGGGGAAACAACTGATGGGTTCAGTGTTGGAGGTTGATGAATAACTTTAGCAGAGACTATAGTAACAAGCCCTTGGTCACAGACAAATGAGAATGGCTCCACCAAGGATGAGAGCATTGCAGACACTCTTCCTTGGGCTGGCTAGCTTGTGCCTTTCCCCCCCTTAACTGTACATATCAGTAATTCAGCTATATTATGATTTAAATCATATTTTGCTCCTCTTGTCAGAAAGTACAACATTTGCTTGTTAGTTGATGGGTTGTGATGAAAAGGAGTCTACTCCTTGGGTTTGAAACTTAGCTCCATTACTCACTGTGTAAAGGTCAGGCGAGTGTCGGAGGAAGAGACCACCAAGAGACTATCTCATGCAATGGCAAAGGGTTTATTGACCAGCATGCTGGGGCTCAGAGCTCACTTGAACAGAGCAAAGAGAGAGCAAAGAGCCCTGACAACAGCTTAAGCAGAGCTTATATACTTTCCTTGAAGAGGGCAGGGAGGGAAGTTACATTCTGCAGTTTGTTGGGGACAGCACATTCTGGGAACAAGATTAGCAAACAGTTCGGCAGTTGGGGACAGCACATTCTGGGAACAAGATTAGCAGACAGTTTTTTAAGATTTCAACGGTGTTTTGTTGAGCATACAGAAAAACAGAGTAACAAGTACCTGTTTTATTAACCTTTCAACTGGATGTGTGACTGCCTCAATTTACTCTAAAATAAGGATTGGAATAGGACCTACTACTACTGTAAGGTACTATTGTTATGAAGATTAAATGAATTGATATGTATAAAACCTTCAGAATAACAACTGGACATAAAGAAAGTGTTCAAGAAATGTTAGCTAATTGCTTTCTTCTCTGACAACCGGTTTTGACAGTTGGTTCCCACGAAGTTGTGGACTTTTTCAGACCAGGACCAGATATCTTGTCTTTTGATTTTCATCCACTCCCACACCGTGCTAGGGCTTTGTCCAGCATCTGGCATGAATGGTAGCACAAAATGAAAGTTAAAAATATGCTGTTGAATTAAATGATTTCTTCCCTTATGGATAAAGATAAGAATCTCCAGATCTTAGCCCGAAGACTACTGTCCATCTCTCTGCCCTCACTTGTCCCCACCTTAAAAAAAAGCAGGCCATAGTCTCCAGTTTACACCCTCACTCACAGTTCCATTCACTCTCCCACTTTCCCCTTTCCTAATCAGAGGGATTGGGGTGGGGCTTCAAGGAACCTCTAGGAGTTTGAAGGGGAGGGAGCTTGGAACCATAGACTAGCTGTGACAAGTCATGGGTGGGATTTGGTAGTTCAGAAAAGGTGGTACCAGACCAGGAATGGGGGATGGGAGTGATGGTAAAGTGGAGTAGGCTAGTTCAGGATGGACCACAAATGAGAAGTTGAGGAAAGCCAGAAAAGACCGGTTGGCGGAGTGGCGGGGGGGGGGGGGATGGTGGGTGACGAATGGAATCATGCGGAGGGTCGCTTGTGAGGGCACCGAAGCAAAGGCAGGTGATTGGACGAGAAAGAGAGCCCTAGTTGCCACGGCAGCGACTAGAGGAGAAGGTCTTCAGTTGAGGAGAAGGTCTCCACTAGAGAAGGACGGGGAGCTCCGGCTCCCTGCATTCCCCAGTAGAGCCAGTGCATCGACCCCCATATATCCCTGCTGACGTGTCAACCGGGAAAGGCTGAAGCCTTCCCGGGTGCCACCCCTCCGCGCCTTGCTACCCACCCTGCCCCCTGAGCCCCGATGCCCGCCCGCAGCCTACTCCACCGCGTCACCGGCTCCCCGAGGTGACCACAACATGGCTGCGGCGCCGGGGCTGCTCTTCTGGCTGTTCGTGCTTTGTCCGACCTGGCGAGTACTGGGCCAACCGGACCCAAGCACTGGCCAGCGCTTCTGGAAGCACAAACTCTGTGCAGACGACGAATGCAGCAGTGAGTGCGCAGGCGGGCGGGCGGCCCGGGGTCTCCGCGGTGGCTCTTCAGGGCTGCATGGGGCTCTGATCTCCGGGTCCCCAGCCCCGCGGGCTGGGCTAGGGGGTCGAAGGACGACGGGTGGGGTGCAGGAGTGACAAGAGCCTCGGGACCCTGCGTGTGCCCACTCCGGCTCTGCCTGCGCCCCCGCCAGCCCGCTCGGGTTGCGGGGGTTTGGACTCCCACTTGTTGCCAGCGTTTTATTTTTCTCTACTGACTGAGGCGGGGGTTGGGAAACACGATTCCCCAGGGACAGCTCTCAGTTTATTCCCTTCCAGGATTTGCCTAGGATCTCAGTGGGTGATGGGGTTGCGCGCCACGCGCCCGGGGCTCCCCACACTGTAGCAGAGCGCTTTTCTGCCCCCGCCACAGGGACCTGGGCCGGTGCGGTATCAGGGCAGATGCTCTCCAGGGCTAGGTGGCCTTAATCCCAGTGGCAGGTTGATGGTGGGGCTTCTTGGGAAAGGCTCACTGGCCCCTTCGTTTTTTTTGCTGCACTGGGGATTGGGCTGGTTTTGCCTTTTAACAGGGACTAGAGTTTAGGCTTGGGAAGAGCACCAAGTCCAGGCACGCAATGTGTTCCGAGGTCTCGGCCCCGACTCTGCTTCAACCTGTCATTTCTGTGCATAGAAGCCTCCCTTCATATTTGAGGTAGGGTAGCAGGTGGGCCAGTAATCTTTTGCTTTTGAAAGAGGCCAAGGATCTGCACTGGCCACCTGGGAACTGCAGCCTCTTCTGTGTGCAAGAAGCGGACAGAATTGCTTCCCAGTCCTGGATTGGAGGTGGGCGGTGGGGAGGATGTAGCCATTCAGATTCAGATGAAGAGGTTTGTTGCAATAACAATAATAAATACTCCAAGATTTTTATAAGCCAATTCAGTTTTAGACTCAGTTGCTAGTGTTGTTGGAACCTCTTTCCTCTATATATTTACTGGCCCAGAATTCTTCTTTTGGCCTCCTGCTTGGTTTCTAGTAACCTTGTAACTTGATGACCATGTTGTCCATAAATTGTAAGCAGTGCATATTTTAAAATATTCATGCTGAAAAGGCCAAGAAGTTTACCATTGAGCTCTTTATGCCTAAATTGGTGTTACCAAAAACAAATTTTATAATTTGAATTGTTTGTTCCACTCCCATAAAGAAAAAAGATGTTTCCAATATATGTTAAGCTGTTCCTAGAGGTAACCCTAAGGCTGGAGTAAATAAACACTCAGAAAAGCAAAGCAGCTGCCATGATATTTCCTTTCAGTTTTGGGTGAACAAAATCAGGCTTCCAACATGGTAGAATGTTTGCTATTCTTTGCTGTCAAGCGCTATCCTATGTGGGCTACCTGGACAATCTCATCACTGATGCTTCCTCAGTACTAAGACATGGTGTTGGTAAGGTTCAGTGGGGTAACATAACTTGAGAAATGGCCTGTGTCCAAACAGATGTGACCTAACACAACAGGTGGGTCTGTGTTGTGTTGTAGGAAGTAGTGAGGTGTGTATGTCAGGTGTCCTTGTGTGCCTTCCAAATAAGTGCTCCAAAAAAAAATAACTAAATAGGTGCTCCATAGTATGCATTATGTTGTCACCTAATATATTACTGATTTGTAAATCCTCTATGACCTAAGGGGGAACAAGAGAAACATTGCCATTTCCACTTGTGATGAGAATTCCCCACCTTAAAGTGTCTCTCACCTTCAACTTGGCCTCTTAATTATCTATGAATTAGGATGCTGACAGTTTTGAAAATAGTCCTATTTTAGCTTCAAAATAACAAGTTACCCTCTCCAAATCTGTGTTTGTTCCTCAGATATATATTTTTATAAAACACACATTCTTGTGTATTTTACTGCTGATTGGCCTTTAGAAAAAGTGTTATTTCCATTTCTTCTTTGTGCTTTTTACATACATCTCTTGTCCATTTCATCTTAAATCAGAGACTGTGTATTTGGTCAACCAAAAGAAAAATGTTGCTTCTACCAGTTTCTAGATCAATTGTGATTCTAGTCCTGCATTTTAAGCATGAAGGTATTGCCTGACCTTTTCTCATGGTTAAACTTGTTCCTTGTCAGATAGGATACCCACTTTTGATTTTTGATATGAATGAGGATGTTTTGAAACAATCTTAATGTTGGATATAGTCAACAATATTTGCTCAGAGAAAATACATTTCCTGGTAATTTACCCAGATCCTGAACACAGAGACAGCAACTCTGCTGCAAATGAAATTGACAGTGTTTATGGCTGCATGGTAGCACTTGCAGCCACTTAAAGGTAATGTCTTTTAGCAGTTAGTTCAGGTTAATTAACCCCTTGGAGGTTCCTGGATATTCTTCCCTCTTCCCTCCCTATTACCTCTGCATGAAGCCATACTTAAGCCTGTCCGTGTCTACACTTGGATTTACATATTTGCAAAATGAAGCTTTTTATGATTATGAAACAGAAAAAAATTGAGGCCTGCAAGGACCAAGAGTTTCACTGAAACCAGCCATGATTGGTGGTAGCCACATTGCTTTTTATTTCTCAGCACAGAGAAAAATAGAGAAGCTTCCTTTTCCCTTGTCTAATTGCAGGGAATATTGTATTTTATAGCAATAAAATCTCGAAGAATTTTAGATACTTTGAGCAGGTGAATTAAAAGTGATTCCAGAGAGTACTGGAAAAACTTGATTTTTGTTCATAGTGGGATTCATATTTCCTGATGGGTCAATGTGGATTGTGAAAAATCAAATTCTAATGTTTGTTTTTCTTTTTTCAATGTTCATATACAGTGTTAATGTACCGAGGTGAAGCTCTTGAAGATTTCAGAGGCCCAGATTGTCGTTTTGTGAATTTTAAAAAAGGTGACCCTGTATATGTCTACTATAAACTGGCAGAGGTATCACCAGAACTTTGGGCCAGAAGTGTAAGTAAAAGTTTGACAGGTGTTATATTCTTACTTTTGATGGGTTTTTCAGCAGTGTAGATTTAAATGACTGATTTCTTGGGGTCTTTGTAGAGTTAACCTAACCTCTCTGCCAGGCCCTGTGCTCCTAACATGCCTTAGGCCTGGCACAGCATAGAAAGTCAGTAGACTTTCTGAAACAGAACTGAACTGGTTGTGGTTGCTACCCCTCACATCAAGTTCCAGAAGGCTCTACACATCATAAAGGTTGTCATGGTGAAAACCTGACAATTCTTAGCTTTGCTGCTTCAAAAGGGAAGGATTCAAGGACATTAGAGTGAATCCTGTAAATTAAGTCTGAGATAGTAACTCAGGCATGCATACTTAAAGTTGATTTTTTGTGTATTTTACCTAATCATTTGTGCTGTTTTTACTCTAAAAAAGCAGAATATTATGTTCATTATGTGCTTTTTTTTTTCCTTTTTTGCAACTTCTGGGTCATCCATTTCCTGCTTTTCCTATAATCTATGCCTGAAGGTTCCCCCAGGGGTTCTACTTCTAGCCAGTTGTATGGATCTTCTGATGAAAGACATGACATTGTTTATATCATGCTTTGATATTTTAAATGGGGAGATTCACAAGGAGTGACCTCATTGAGAGACTTATGAGTATTGTCCTTTTCATTTAAATGTGATATGTGGATTGTTTACTTAAAATAGTAGCAAGGGTCTTTGATGACTGTAGGGATGTTCCAGTTTAGAGACATTCTGGGTTGCATCCCTGAAAGTTCTCACCCTAAATAAAATACCACACAGCAGAAAATAAGAGTAATCCCTATGGGAAAACTAGTTTCATTTTGTTGCCATTTCTGATTCTTAGGGAATGATCTTGAAACTTGGTTCCTTTAGGTACAAACTTTATATTTAGACAGAGTCCCAGTTGCAGTACTCCATATAAAGAACCATCTATTGTTTCTTTCAAGTATACCAAATAGGATTCGTAATCTTTAAACTTGGAACTGTTTTTCCATGTACCCAAGTGGCATTTTTCATACAGTAGTCGTCTTTCTCCCCTTCTTTGAACTTTTGGATAAATGGGCTTGATTTACATTTTCTCCTGTCACATTGTAGCCTGTTAACTATGTTCATCCCTAGGACTCTTGCCATTCTGGGTGGCAGCACTCATCCTGTCTTCCTGAGGAGCCCTGCTTTCAGCACCTGACCAGAAAGGATCTTTGCCGACTGATGAGTGTTTGGGTGGCACTTTGTTTGCATTGCTCCTGTGGCATTCATTTGTCTTCTTTGCCTTCAGTCAGGTTGTGTTTTATCTTAGCTCCCTATAAAGTGAAAAACTCAGTTAGGAAAGGACCCCTGTCTAATCCATCTTCCTTTTGAATATTTCCTTTCAGGGCAGTGGCACTTAAGTACATTTGTTCTGATAGTAGCTTATGCAGAATTTGTTCTCTTCTGGCAGTTCTTTGCTCCCCACCCACAAATCAAATCAGCAGCACCTCAGCAGGGATGATGTATGGAAGCAAAATTAGGTATAAAAATTATTTCCAGTCATGAGCCTCCATGATTCTGCATCATTTTTTTTCATATCACAAGAAATGGGATACCACCCAGTGTGTAATTATGGAGCTTTATATAATCTATGGTCTCAATTGACACAGATTAAGAAGAGATAAATGTGTTTCCTTTCTCCATACATCTCTGTTTTTTTTTCCTTTTCCAAATTTAACCTTAATAGAATTTTCATCAGAAGGGAAAAGTGTATTTCCCCTCAGACTCGCCTCTCATGTCATGAATGTTATACTTAGGAAATTAAAAACTCTTTAGTTTTCAAAATGATTCTCCTTTTGAGTTTTTAGTTTTCATTCTGCAATGTTGTTGATTTTCTAGAGTCTCAGGCTTTATCTGCCAGTGATGAAGCTTTTAATTGCTCCGTCTTATCTAATCTTCATGGCAGTATTCTACCACTAATACTGGCTCTCAGATGGTTTCTAGATATAACAAGAACATTCATGAATGGGGATATTTTAGAGTTAGTGATAAGATGCCTTTTTTTAATTTTCTTTTTTGGGCGTTTGATTTGCCTATCAGTTTCCTTTAATTATTGGCAAGAATCTTCTGTTCTTTTTAGTCAGTAGTTAGTAATAAGAGTGTCTTTCTCAAGGGGAACTTTATGTACCTTTTGTACACTTTATGTAACTTCATATAATTTAGCTGTTGGTGCTGAAAATAAATGGGGTTCTTTTCTGCAGAGGATTTATTTTGGGTGAAACTGAAGCTTGATATGTGGTTTAGTATGCATTATATTGTAATTTTATTTTCTCCCCAAGTACTTGTAAAAGTAGATTTGGAAAAAGCTAGGAAAGCATATACTATCAATACATTTGCTATAGTGGTAATACATTTTAGAGATTTTGTATTGTTTTTACTTATTAATTCTCATGACTGTTATGTATTGGTTAAGAAAGACATAAATATTGGTTTATGAGCAATGCTACAAAATGTACAGGTAAATTCTTGCTAGAGGTTATTTGGAATTGCATTTATAACCAGCTTTGATTTATATAGTTTTAACCATATAATATACAATAATCTCCTATGCAAATCTTTTATTTACTTCAGAAGTCTTAACTTTATATGCTCTGTGTTGAGAATTAAGCTAAATGTAAAAAAGAAAACTTCAGTGGTTGGAAATGCTGTTTTAACAGTTCTGTATTTGGAATAATAATCTCAGTGTAATTGTTATAGCAACTTTCTTTCTTGGTTATACCATATACCTATCTATTATGTGTATATTTCCTGCCACTTCTGAGAATCTCTTATTTATATTCCTTGTACAGAATTTATTTTATATTTGTCTCCTTTGCACTATAGGTTGGCCATATTTTTGGTTATTTTCCGAAAGATTTCATCAAAGTAGTTCGTGAATATACTAAAGAAGAGCTACAAATTTCAACAGATGTAAGTTATGGATTTCTTTTTTGTTCTCAATTGTAAACTGGCTTATAAATCCACCCATTATATTCAGTTAACTGCTTCTGAAAGTTTTATAATGTGTTTATAACATTTGTGTATCAGATTTTCATTTGAAATCAGACTACCTATAAAAAAAAGTTTGAAAGGCATTCAAGGGTGATTATATTATAATCTGAGAGTTTTCTAATATATTGAAACAGATATTCTTATAGAAGGCTGTTTACTCAACTATAGGGCTTTTCTCTTCTGTTTTATATGTGAAAAATAAATAATGTAATATATTTGTACTTGGCTATTAAATTTAAGAGGTAAATAATTTCATTTTACAGGCAAAAGGAGGTATTCCAAATTGAAAACTACTCATTGGATAGTTATTAGACATTTTAAGTATATTTAGGTTAAATTAATTAACTCTAACTTTTATACTAGGCTAGAAATACGTACTTACAAAGGTTTTCTTATTCTTAGTCATATATGGGATCGTAGTCATGTTATAGATTTGGAAAAGGGGACCTGAGTGTTTCAGGTGATGTTCAGTCTCAGATCTTTTAAGGCCCCAACTGCTTCCTTTATACAGCATTCCTGTATTGTGCTCTGACTTAAATTGATTTTGTGACTGAAAGGATTTCGTGTTCTAGAATTCTCACTTCAGCTGATTATTTTCTAGAGTTTTAAATTGTGTAGTAATTGATGCCCACCAACATTGAAACATCTTTGGGCAGCTCTTTGTAGTGGCTGTAGAATATGCAAGCTGCTAGGCTAGGATAGTTCTTAGATTAGATGGGGTGAATGGATAAAGTCATCCTGTTTGTTGTTGCTGTTCCTAAAATTTCTTCATAATCTCAGGGGCCATAAAATCACTTCTGTTGCTTGTTGGACTTCATTGTTGGTAAAGAGAGTTAGTTCTTGGGATTTAAGCTGTGACAGCAGTTCACTGATTACAGAGAACTCATTTGTTTTGAACTCTGCCTTTTCATTATGTTTCCCATTACATGCATCCCTCATGGCTTAGAAATGCATGTGATGGGGAGAGGAAATCACTCATCCCTACTACATTGAACTGCCTCCCCCACCCCCAGAACCCCCACAGAATATTATGAAGATTTAATTAGGAGATGGAAATTTTTAAAAAAATTTCCATTCATACTATGGCTCCTTTTATATGTCAATTTGCTTACTAGTGGCAAGAAGGAAGACTAAATAAATATATAGATAGTCCTGAGAGAGGTCTTAGTGACTGTGAAACCCTGATGAAGAGGAAGGTGTATAACTTGTTGAATCTTGTTTTCAGTTTGTTCTTGTGGTAATAATAATGTGAGGAGCCTCCTTAATATCATTCTTTATTCCATCAAATGTACTTGTATCTCAGTAAGATACTTTAAAACTGATTCATCTTTCTCAATGCTGCAGGATCTTCCAGCTTCTCCTGAGCAAATGATTAAGAATTAAATTCCTGAAACATAGGTGTAGATTTTAGAGCTTGAGGATCCTACAAGTGATACCTTGCCTTTCCCTACTTATGCTCAGAGCAAATTGAGAGAGACCCAAGAGTCAGGCTGTTGGAGACCAAATTGTCACCATTTTTACTCATTATGCTTTTTAAAGAATATGACCCATGTTAAAAAAAAAAAGAAAGAATAGACTTTCTAACACTGTAGTCTAGAAAAAGACAGATTTACTCAGCCATAGAAGGAGTTAGCCAATGGGGGTTGGAGGAGGGTAATCTGGTTGACCCCAAAGATTCTTTAGAACCAATCCTGAATTTGGGAGCATGGATGAGTTTGCTTTTGTGACACTTTGTTATTGACACACTAATGTTTTCCTTTTCCTTACAGGAGACAGATTTTGTCTGTTTTGATGGTGGAAGAGATGATTTTGATAATTATAGTATAGAAGAACTTCTAGGATTTTTGGAATTGTATGATTCTGCAAATGAAGATTCTGAGAAAGCTATAGAAAAAGTGGAACAATTTCCTGAAGTCTCCCAGGATGTTGAACCTGAACCTAAACCAGTAGTAGCAAACTCAGAGCAAATTGAAAGTGCATTCTCAGAAAACACTATGGATCTTGAGGAACAATTTCTGGCTCAGAAGAACCATCCTCATGCAGATAGTCAAACAGATAATGCTCAAGGTGAACAAACTTCATTTGAACCCTTTGAAGAAATACTACAAGATGAATTGAAAGTGCCAGAAAGTGAAAACAACAAAACCAGCAACAGTTCTCAGGTCTCAAATGAACAGAAGACTAATGCTTATACACTTTTGAAAAAAGAAATGACATTAGACTTGAAAACCAAATTTGGTTATACTGCTGATGCACTTGTGTCTGATTATGAGACGACCAGACTGGTGACTTCATTAGACGAAGACTTTGATGATGAGGAATTGGATGCTGATTATTATGCATTTGATAAGGAAGAAGAGGAGAATGAGGAAAGCTTTGGGGAGCTCCCATTACTAACCTTTATAAGTGAAGAAGGCATGAAATTCCCAGTAGAGTTTGGAGTGGAGAAATATTCAATAGATGAAGAGCAGAATTCAAATGAAGAAGATAAGGTTGAGGTAACTCTGCCCCCAGGCATCAAGGATGATGACAAAAATATACTGACAACCTTGGAGGATACTTTATTTATTGGCACAGGTGGTGACGAGAAAACAGATATGATGGATTTGGGGAATTCTTATTCAGAAGAAGAAAAAGAAGATGAGGAAGCTAGAAAACAGAAGAAACCACAAGCAGCAACAGATTATATTTATCCTGAAAGTGCAGAATATGGTCTTTTTGTGGAAACCTCTAAGACAGATAATGATGAAGAGCCAAAAGTGGACATCGAACTTCATATTAAAGGAAAAGAGACAGATGTTCAGGAGCCTAAGAAGCACCTGATGCAAGATGTTTCAGAATCAGAGGATGAGAAGATAGAAGGGATAATTGCATATACTTCTCCCCAAAGCAATAAGCTCAGCTCATTGCCAGCTGTTGAAAAGGGCAAGGATACATTAAAATCAGCCTTTGAAAACAAAGAGAATGACCTAAAAGAAGCAGTTATCCATATCTCAAAAGACTCAAAAGAAGTGAATGAAGAACTCTCTTCACCTGGAGAGAAGATTTTGGAAGATAGCTTAGAGAATAAATCTCTACATAAAGCTGTAGGGAGTCTGATGACCCAAGAACAGAGTAAACCACCAGAATCCTTGGGCATTGCAACATTCCTGGGAGATAATCAAAATGATACATCCAAAGATGGAATGGAGGAGCCAGGTTCAGTAAATACACCAACCCTGCACATAGACTCAGTGGAGCATCAACCTCAGGAAATTAAAGAGGGACTAGTTCTGAAAACTGAAAATCAATCTGGATTCTCCTCTCCAGATGGAATTGGTTTGTTAAGAGAACCGGAAGAAGAGGTCCACAGTCCCAGAAAAAATTTTTCTTGGCAACAAGAAAGAGATGTGATTGTTACAGTTAGTCATGTAAATGAGAAGATAGGGCTTTCCAAGGACAAGGGTAAAGAGCAGTCCTTGGCTGAAGAATTGATTCAGCATAAGGCAACACAGGGGACACAGGAAATTAAAAAAACAGAGCAAACTGACGAGGTAGAAGTACCAGGTCTCCATACCGAAAGGCCAGCATCAGTAGAGGAGGATTATTATCCCCCTGAAGAGCTACTGGAGGATGAAAATGCTGTAAGTGCAAAACAGTCAAAAGAAAAACATTCTGGGATTCAGAATGTTAACCAGCACGTTCTTGAGAAAGCAGTTTTAGAGACTATCAATCCTGATCTAGAAACCAAAGAAAACAAACAAGAAATGAGTATAATTTGGGAGATTTTTAAGAAAAGTGAAACCACAGCCAAAAGGGTAGACATGATGGACAAGGAACGAGGTGATATGGAAATGGGAAAGGAGGAAAGTCCTCTGGCAGATGAGGAAGCCCAGGGACTCTTTGACGGAAGTGATGAGGAAAACACTCAGACTTCAGGGATAAGTGAAGTATTTCAGGATAAAAATTCTGATGATCTTGAAAAAGACAACCCTAAGGAACATCTGAACACTTCAGGGTCTACAGAAAAGGCTACTGGAAAAGAAATCTCAAAAGAGGACCTTGAGGACATAGGGCATATCACGGATGCAGAAAGCCAGGGTCCTGCTTATGCAGATCTTGAAGATGATATACTCCCACAGAGTCCACATATAGCCCTAAAGCCAGAGCTTAGCGATCAGGAGGAAGACTTGCCCATAATCCGCAGCTTCTTTACAGAACAAAAGTCCTTGCAACGCTTCCTGAAGTACTTTGATGTCCAAGAACTGGAAGAAATGTTGCAGGAAATGTCATTAAAGCTGAAGTCGGCACAGCAGGAGAGCCTGCCCTATAACGTGGAAAAAGTTCTAGATAAGGTCTTCCGTGCCTCTGAGTCACACATTTTGAGCGTAGCAGAGCAAATGCTTGATAATCGTGTGAATGATATTAGAGACATAGGAATAAAGGAAAGTAACATATTTGAAGAGGCTGCAGTGCTTGATGATATCCAATACTTGATCTATTTTGTGAGGTACAAGCACTCCACAGTGGAGGAGACTGCTCCATTGATAACAGTGCCTCCTCTACAGGAAATCTGGACTAAAGCTGAAGGTAAATACCTGCTTGCGGCTTGAGCTGGAGAAAAGGAGTTGTTCCATCCAGGTGTTTTTGTGTATTATTGTAAAGTTCTGTTCAGTTTCCATGTGCCTAAAGGAGAAAGAAGGCTGACTCAGGAGTCCCATATATTCCTTTATTTATTCTTTTGGGCTAGAGCATGAAAGGACATTGCTTATTCTTTTCTCCTTTAGGACAGTTGGGATTGGTTAGCATGTTCAAAGAGAAATTTTATAAAAAGTTAAAGAGAAAGATATAAATGAGAAACTAATGCACAAAAGTAGACCTGTTAACAGTACAGATTTTATGTTAAAATTATAAAAGGGCTTTATTAAACATAATTTCTTAATCATAAAATATCTGTACTAGATCATGTGGGTGTGGAGTGACTAGCATAACTTTTTTTTTTTATATAATTTAATCTCTTTTTATGTGGTGCTGAGGATCGAACCCAGTGCCTCACCTGCACTAGGCAAGTGCTCTGTCACTCAACCCTAGCCCTAGAATAACTTTTAATGGATAGCTTGCCTGAATTCCCCTCCCCAGCATTTATCTTTTGTGGATACCATGCTATTTCCAGTCTCTTGGGGGAGAGGTCACTTATTCTGGTTTTACTCCTCTGGGTTCTAAGGTCCTTGCATTCATATTAATCAAGGATGGAACCAGGATGACAAGCCTTATAATGTAGTGCTTGACACATAGAAGCCTTTCAATTAAATATTCGTCAAACTGACAATGAGCCAGTATCCTGATAAAAGCTTTCTGTTTCCTGGTTTCATATTTGATCATCTCTATCCATTGTTTTTCAAAATGAAATATTTCAACTGAGAGTATATGATAAGAATTCCAGAAGGACATAAAGCCATTGGAAAATTTACATCCCAAGAATGCTAATTTTACCTGATAATTTGGGGAAGAAAACAGTTGTACATTTAATCAAAGCAGATATATTTTGGATAAGAATGCAAAGTACAAGTGAATGTTCAGGGTAGAATATGAAGCTGTGAAGAGATAATCTTTGCTCTGTATCCTATTGGTCTATGTCCTGAGCTCAGGAAGGAGATAGGTTCACCATTTGGCTCCTAGGTTACTTGGAACATATTTGAAAGTCACATTAGCAAGCTAGACTTACGGAATTCCCTTCTCTATACTGGCTCGGTGAGACCATCACACTTGTAGATGAAAGAGTTCCTGTTATTTCTGAGCAGAATAGACATTTCACATTTTTGTTCTGGACCAGAATTCTCTTCTGCACATTTATTCATGTGGGTGTATGTTGGTTTGCCAAGGGAAGTAAAGTTATTGAAGCCTCTATCATAAATGTATTTGTTTATGAAATACTTTGGATTAAAGGCTTCTTTATAATTTTGACTGTATAGTTCAGTCATCCTTTAAATGGGATGAAAACAATGAACCCTCCCGTATCCTTGCCCAGTTGTTCTCATGGGCGCATGCCAGGACAAGGAGGGCAGTGTTGAGGTATCTGGAGCTGTGTGCTGAGGGGGAGTGCTGATCATTGGGCTTAAGTGGGGGTAGATAGTGTCATCCAGCTGGCTCAATGCATTCTTCTCCCCTGTAGAGATGCAGCCACCCCATGAAGATGATTTTCCTAAAGAGAACACAAATCATCTTAATAGAAATCTTCATGAAGAGCCTCGCCTCCTGAGTCATCATTTAAATATGAACCATCCTGAAGAGCCCAGCCTCTTGAGTCAACCTGTGACTGAGGACATGGGTGTCTTAGAAGTGTCTCAGATCCCAAATACTGAGAAAGTAGACCCAGGTAAAGCTTGCCAATTTTTCTCTACAAAGTAGAGGCATTATCATAATGAAGGCTTTCAAGGATATTTGTTGCCAAAGGTACAAAATAGAGCAGAGAGTAATATAGGTACATGTGAGTTCAAAAAACAAAATCTCTTAAGTGAGAGAAAATCAAGAATAAAGATGACTAGAAATCAAAAATAGGCCAGAGACTGTAACTCACCTAAAAGCAAATGTTTAGCTATGACTAGCTTGTGTAAACCATTTACAACTAAAATATTATTCTTCAAAGGCCTTATGCTCTAAAACTGTATTTTTCAACCAGACCAACAGCACCAGAAACTCTGGGGGTGGGACCCACAATCTGTGTTTAGCAGGCCTTCCAGGAAAGTCTGGCCTGGTACAAGTTAGCTTGAGAATCACTGTTCATAGTCTCTTAAATTCTGTGTTTTTTCCCTTTTCTTCTAAATGGAATGTACTATACCTCAAGTCCTGTTTTGACTTGCTTCCTGGACATGGTAATTAAACTTTTTCAAATGCAGTCAATCGTCCAGATCTTTATACTATATACTTACAGGAAGCAGTACAGAACTGCAATCCATTTTAGACTGACACTTATGAATACTTCATCATAGTGCACAGTATCCAGTGGGAGATGAGAAACAATTTTTCAAAAAAATCCCCAATAATGGCATCAATAGCATTCTACTTTTGTGTTGCTCACTCTCATTTTATCAGTAAATTACATTATGACTAATTGTTTTATTTTATCCATCCAGTATGGTGCTATGAAGCCATAATTACTGTATTTTGTGTTTTTAAAGGTTCTGGTCTGTAAGCATAGCTATAGCATTATCCTGCACCAGTGCAGGACTTAGCAGCACTGATCCTGACCCCGCCCCCATCTGCACACACAGAGTGTAGGAGAACTCATGGCAGGGGGGATTCAGTTAATTTGAGAAGGAATAACATATCAGTTCTTCCATTTTCCAGAAGACATTTCATTCATATATGAACACTACTGACTTCTGAACTGTTTTTAACTCCATAAGGTTCTGAAAATGAATCACGCACCATTAAGATTTGTTATTTTCATGCTCCAAAACTTTCAAGATTAGGGAAAACTTGGCTTACAAAATTAAGCATGAATTATTTCCCTGGCCTTTTAGGTTCCACCACAAAATGATGTCAATCACCTTTATATGTAAAATCTTCCCAAATGTCATTTAATGTGTCTCAAGTGCTGAGATGCTGAGCCAATGGGCAGACTTCACCAGCAGTCAAATTCATAGACCAATAGTGATTGGAGGGCCTGGGGTTGTAGCTCAGTGGTAGAGTGCTTGTCTAACATGTGAGGCACTGGGTTTGATTCTCAGCACTGCATACAAATAAATAAAATAAAGGTCCATCAAAAACTAAAAAAAAAAAAATTTAAAAATTAGGCAAAAGCTTAAAAAAATAGTAGTGAATGGAATCTCAGGGTTGAGAAAGACCTTAGAGGCAACTGGTCCAACTTCCTTTTTTTAGAGAGAGGGAGGGAGAGAGAGAGAGAGAGAGAGAGAGAGAGAGAGAGAGAGAGAGAGAGAGAGAGAGTGAGTGTTTTAATATTTATTTTTTAGTTATCTGCGGACACAACATCTTTTTTTTTTTTTATGTGGTGCTGAAGATCGAACCCTGGCCGCACAGCCAGACGAGCGCACTACCGCTTGAGCCACTTCCCCAGCCCAACTGGTCCAACTTCTTAATAACTGCACGTTGGACTCCTAGCTGTTTAATCAAACGTACCCCAGGCTCATGTAACTCATACTGAAATTCCACCCCTACAAGCTCTCAGGTCTAATTGGAATTCTACCTCATTCACAGAGCCTCAATGCAGGTCTGTACCCAATATCCTTTAGTCTCTCTTGATATTACTGTTTTCTTTTTAAATAGCTGTCATCTGTCCACTCAATAAATAGTTGTTGAGTATCTCTGCCAGGTGCCAGATGCTGTGTTAAGCCTTGGCTCATTCCACCTGTAAATCTGCAAACCAAGACTCCCTCTCTTTCAGCTTTCCTAAAATTTTTAACACAAAGTTTCACCAGCACTAAATCCATGTTTGTTGAATGTCACCCTGTCTATATATCTCTGGTTTTAAAAATTTTCCTTTAGTAAATATTGTTCTGATAGCAGTTGTATGGCCATGGAAGTAGTGGAGAGTAGACTGGAGATTGTTCATTTTATAATTGAAGGGTCTGACAGCTCTAATTAGGATTTTGAAGTTTTCTTCTCTGTGTTAATTGTCTTTAGGAGAGCCACATATTCCAGGCACTGTGATTCATATATTTAGTGAAACACTGATGAATATTGAAACTGAAGAGAGACAATTCTTATTCTATAGCATAAAATAAAATAGCCATTTCCCCTTTCAATTTTAGAGCTACTTATAACAGAAGGTACTCCTGTTGATGATGCTGATACAGAAAAACAACTAAAGGACATAAAGTTGGAAGAGCCAGCAGATGCCACCCTTTTGGACAACGTGCTTTCCTTGTTATATTCATACTTGCTTTATTTCACTAAGATGGTAAGTTTGACATAGTTTCTTCAACTAGAATGTTGATTATTTATTAGTTTTTAAGTGGCTTCTGGTCATGAAGTGAAGAACTTAAAATGTCTTTATGAAAATGACTCCTGACCCTTTGAGTAGATAGCTCCTAAAACAAAAGCCATAGGGGTGTGGCTTAATGGCTACTTAGTTTAGCATATGAGGAAGATTTGCTGTCTACCAAGGCTGGACATTTGTACACCTGTAAAAACTTGGTTCTTCCCCTCAGAACCTTTCATTCTGGCAGGGAGATAATAGCATTCACTTGAAACACAGTAAGATAATGGCAGAAAGAGAGGTATTTATTTGATGGTAGAACATTATTGTCCATAAATGCATTTATTATGGTTGGAAGGGTGATCAATAAGGTCAGAAAGTAGTTGAGATGTGTTTGAAGCACAGGCAAAGGTCAAACAGGAGTGTGACATGTGGTTTGTTGTTGATTAGACAGGCTGGGGTGGAGGATGGTGGGGGAAGCTGGCAGTCAGAAGAAATGTGTTCAGAGAAATGGAAACATGAAGAAAAGGATATTTGGGGAGGCCAGGAGAATGTAAATAGTTGGTGTTGTATAACGTGTGAAGTTGGAGGGGGATGGTCTGTTGGAGAGGCCAGCAAATCTTAAAGGAAGTCATGGGCCAAAGTAGCATTAGACCATTAATAGTGGGGATCCTTAGAAAGTTTTAAGAATGAAAGGAATTAGGTTAGATCTGTTTCTTAGAAAGAGTCACTTAAGGCTGACCTTTCTAAAGAAAATCATGATCCAAACAAGACATTTAATCTGTCTAGAAGCTTATCTAAGCATTTTAGGACTTACCTCCCCGTCATAGTATTTGTTGATGTTGAACTTTTAGAGTTTAATTATAGGAATGAGAAAGCTTTTAGAGCTTGGAGGATAAGATGGTCCTAGGGCCTTTGTGACAGTAATCCTTCTCAACTGAAGTTGTTTCCTGTAAGTTGTATTATTTCAAGACTTGTTTAAGAAAAGTGATGTTGTTGTTTTCCTTGTAAAATGTATAGATTTTGAAGCCAGGTAGATCTGGTTTCAAATCCCAAGGTTATCATTTAGAAGTTTGGGCAAATAACTAAACTTTTGAATATCAGATTCCCCATCTGAAAAATGTAGATAATGCTTACTCCAATCATAAGAATTAAATGATTTGACAAGGTAAAGTGTCTGGTGAGATGTCTGGCATTTTGTAGGGTTTTACCCCCACGCACCCCCTAATTCTCATGTAGGCAGTCAGAGGTGGTATAAAGACAATGAATACCTGGGGAGGAGAGACCACCAGGGTGGAAAAGATGTGATGGGGAGAAATGAATCAGTTTTCAGTTGGCTCCATGTTTGTTCATGGTGGTGGCAGCCACCTGGGTAAGGAGTATGTACAAGCCAGGCAGTTAGAATAATGATATTTCCAGTGATTAAAGCCCAGTCTTCCACAGTCATAATTTGATTATCAGAATGAATCAACATCACTTGGAAAGTTTACAGCCTCATGATATGGGAAGGATTTCTTTATTCATATTTTTAGGTATGCACAGAGCCCTTCTCTAGGTCTAGGTCGGGGTACATGAATGTGGTGCAGGTATGGTCAGTGACTTTGCGGTGATAGGTAAGACATTGACGTGAGTGGCAAAGAAGAGGCACAATGTTATGAGACTGATTTGAAAGGAGCCTTCAAAAAGGCATTTTGATGGCCCAGTATGTACAGGACATTGTGCGAGGACTAAAAGAGTCTAACAGGTATAAGGCATGATTGTGATTTTTGAAAGCCTTAAGAAAAGGACTTAACAAATATATGCAAAAATTATGAACAAGTGAATGTAAAATCTTAAACAAGTAGTATGATATCTGATAGGACTGGAGAGTAATAGGCTCTGATGTGTTTGGGAGATGTGCACCAATCAGATTCATTGATCAATGGAATCTTAGTAGAATCTTAGTGTTAGAAGAAACCTTGGAAGGCTGTTAGTCTAGTTTCTCACTCATTGCTGTAATTTTCTTTACTGTGGCCCTGACGAGTAGTTATGAGGCCTGTACACCAGTATTTCCTAGCAGGAGTCACTCTCTTACAAGGCTATATGTTCTTCTGTTGTCTAGTTCATCCTTGTATTGACTCCAAATTTTCCTCCACATGATTTCCTCTATAAAATTGAATTCTTTTCTACATAGAAATCCTTTAAATATTTGAAATTATATCTTAATTTAAAAATTATTTTTAGTATTTTTATCATGGAAACTTTCAAATAAGAGCAGAGAGAATAGTAGGGGACTATAGGTAATCATAACATACTATACATTTCAGAATACTAGAAGAAAAGATTGTGAAAGTTTTACCATAAATGATGTTTGAGGAGGTAGATATATTTAACCTGATTTAAACGTTACATAGTGTATACATGCATCAAAATGTCATGTTACCTATTTCAATAATTATGTTTATTTCTATGTACTAATTAAAAAATAAATTTAATTAGAAAAGCTTTAAAGAAAAGCATAGAGAATAGTATAATGAACCCATGGGCCATCACCCAACTTAACAGTAATTCCTTGATAGCCAATATCAGTGAGTTTTTTTTTAATTTGTTCTAATTGGTTATACATGATAGCAGAATGCATTTTGATTCATTTTACATTAATGGAACAAAACTTTTCCTAGTTGTACACAACACGTGTAGTAGTCTTACATGTACCTCGGGTAATGAGGTTCATCTCATTCCACCATCTTTCCTATCCCTATGCCCTCTCGCCTGTCCTACCTCCCCTTTGCCCAATCACAGCTCCTCCATTCTTTCCATGCCCCTTGCCACCCACCTCACCCACATTATGGGTCAGCATCCACTTTCAGAGAGAACATACAGCTTTTGGTTTTTGGGATTGGCTTACTTCCCTTAGCCTGATATTCCCATTCACCCGCAGATGCCATAATTTTTTTCTCTTTTAATGCTATAAGTAACATTTCATTTTGTATATGTACCACAGTTTCTTTATCCATTCATCTGTTGAAGGGTTGTTTCCACAAAACTAAGGAATGCTTCACAAATGTGGGTGTCATCCTTGCTCAGGGACCATGCTAATTTTTTCTGTATTGTCCCAATTTTAGTATATGTGCTGCCAAAGCAATCACACTCTGAGTTTTAACAAATGTAGATACCCATGTAAAAACTACCATAATCAAGATATAGAACAGTTTTTTCACTAGAAAAGGGGTTTCCTTGGGATCCTTCCCAGTGAGTTCCTTCACCACCTGTTCCAGGCAACCACTGATAACTTTTTTTTTTTTAAACTATAGATTCATTTTTCCTACAGTACTATTTCATATATATGCCCCTATAAGTTGACTCATATCTAGGAGTGCAATTGCCTCCTATGTTTAATGTATGTTTTTATCTTATGTAATACTGTCAAGCCATGCTAATAAATGACCACAATCATTTTATACTTCCACCAGCAATTTAGGAGACTTCCACTTGACTTCATCTTCACTATCACTTGGGCCATTCTAGTGGGTATGTCTTTGTGAGTTTATTTCCTGATAACTAATGATATTGAGTGAACTTTTTTTTTTTGAGATAGGGTCTTACTAACTTGCTTAGGCTCAAACTAACTTGCCAGCCTCAAACTTGGGATCCTCCTACCTCAACCTTCTGAGCTGCTGGGATTACAGACATGTGCTATCATGCCTGGATCAAATACTTCTTCATGAGCTTGTTGACCATACTGTTTTTGTATGTCAACTCTCTCTGGTTAGCTGGAATCCAGACTTCTCCCAGCTCAGTGCCAACTGTGGGATTGGTTAGCTTATAGTTGTTCTTGGCCCTCGCAGGTACTGCTTAGAATGTAGCCCCAAACTGAAGACCACCTCCATGCAGATTTCTGGAACTCTTTTTCTTTGTGGCTCCCATCTTTCTGGTAGTTTTCTCTACATGTTTTTGGCTGCTTAATCTCCTGGAACTCTGGTCTCTTTCTCCTCAGTGAGACTGTTAGGCCCCATTTGGGTTCCCCTTCCCAAACTGAGGTCTAGAGGGTGCCTCAAGGTAGAATGCTCACCTATTTGTTCTCCTTCTCTTAGGGGTGACAGTTGCATGTCCCTTGTGGCTTTCTATCTGAAAAATAGCTCTTTAAAAATATATTTTGACTGTGCATGGTGGCACATGCCTTAATATCCTAGTGGCTCGGGAAGCTGAGAGAGAATCATGAGTTCAAAGCCAGCCTTAGCAAAAGTGAGGTTCTAAGTAACTCAGTGAGACCCTGTCTCTAAATAAAATACAAAATGGGGCTGAGACTGGGGATGTGGCTCAGTGATCAAGTGCTCCTGAGTTCAATCCCTGGTACCAAAAATATATATATTCCAACTTTCTGGTTGCTTTCAGTGGGAGAACAAGTCTCATATAAGTTAATTGATTTCTCCTTTTGTTGTAACTTTTTGCAATAATTGAAAAAAAATATGTTTGTGGGACTTCTAGGATATATTGTAGTTTTGGTGAATAAATGACATCCCCCTGGTACAACAATTTAACCTGTTTTCTCTATTCCTTTTTTTTTTTTTTTTTTTGGTGGTGCTGGGATTGAACCTCGGGCTCCATGCATTCTAGGCAAGTGCTGAGCTAACAACCTCAGCTTCTCTCTGTTGCTTTATATTTCTTGGAAATTCATAGTCAGGTTTAGGTTCAATTCTTTTTCTTATGAAAACTTAATAGGAAATATTGCATTGACATATGCATATCCTCTCCTTTGATGTTGACTACTAGTCAACAGTGATGTTGGTGAGATTTGCTAATATATTATAGGTTGCAAAATAGCAATGGTCTGAGTTGCTGGATTTTTCTTTCTTCATTTAAAGGATGGGATGCCTACACAAATAAAAATTTGATTATTCTTTTTTTTCTGGGGGGGGGTATTGGGAATTAAACTCAGGGGCATTTGGCTAGTGAGCCATATCCCCAGCCCTATTTTGTATTTTATTTATATACAGTGTTTCACTGAGTTGCTTAGCAATTCCCTTTTGCTGAGGCTGACTTTGAACTTGCTATCCTCCCTCCTCAGCCTCCCTAGCTACTGGGATTACAAGTGTGTGCCACGGCACCTGGCTATGATTGATTATTCTTTACACAGATATTTGGTTTGTATAGTTAAGGCAGGAGATAAATATTTGATTCCTTTTCTTTATTTAAACACTTTTCAGAATAGTAAGGTATTCTTCTAGCTTATCAAATGATACCCAAAGGGGCTTGAAATCTTTTTATTGTTTCATTGTTTTTATTTGTTGCCATAAAATTAATTAGTTCTTTCATATATTTAAGTTTTTGTCTTAAATGAATTTTTTAAATTATAAAAACCAGGTTATCTAAGAGAAAAGAATGATCCAGAGGGATTCTAGCCAGGTGTTAGACAATGTGATGATATAGGGCCTGTTACAAACTGGAAAATTTAAAGTATGCTCAATTTAAAGTATTTAGATTCAGGCTGGAGTTGTGGTTCAGTGGTAGAGCGCTTGCCTAGCATGCATGAGGCACAGGGTTAGGGTTAGGGTTAGATGGTTAGGGTTAGATGGTTAGATGGTTAGGGGTTCGATCCTTAGCACCATATAAAAACAAAATAATGTGTCCACCTGAAACTAAAGATACATAAATAAATTTTTTAAAAAAGTATTTAGATTCATTATACTTGAAAACACTGCAAGTGAACAAAAAATATGAGACTGTCAGTATCCTTTCTCTTGAAGAAACTATTGGAAAATATTGAGGAGGTGGATTTCTGATGAGGAGGTTAGTTTAGAATTGCCATGATTCTTTGTTACTGTTTTGTTATAAATTTAAGGTTTCCCATTTCTTCTAATTTGTCTGTTTCAGCTGTTTACTACATTGCCTGATGAGTATCAACCTGGGCCTGATTTTTATGGACTACCATGGGAGCCTGTAGTTTTCACTGTTTTCTTTGGATTGGTATCCTTTGTCATTTTCTTTTGGAGAACTGTTCTTGTTGTGAGTAAATTAACTTACTTATACCTTAGCACATAAGCACAAGGATTATTTTATATAGTCACTGCCCCCCCACTTTTTTTCCTTTTCAGTTGCTAAAACACAAATTAGTGGTTTAAGTCAAACTAACCTTATAAAATAATTTAGTGTGGGTGCAGTTGGTAGAACTGGTAATTCTTACAGCCATCCTGACCAGTAGTTTCATACGTATCAGAAGTCTTAAAAGTGGGATAAAAGATGGGATAGGTTAGATAAATATCCTTTTATGTAGCATATATGTCTAGTAATCTATATTAAAGAAATAACTATGCTTTGAAGATTTTGGTAATGTTTTTCAGTGGAACAGTGTATTAGATTGAAGACTTAGCACAACATAATTCATTTAGGGGATATTGTATGTTCGCTTAATGGAATAGTAGGCAGATTTATCTATTTCAAAGCTTTGAGGTACAGAAAATGCTCACAATTAAATGTGAAGTGGAAAAAAAAGAAGAAACTAAGATTTAAATGTTGATGAACTGTATGTTAATATAAACACATATAAACAGGGGGAAATGCTACAAAGAAATACAGTAATATGAGAAAAAGGAGATAAGATAATTTTTCCAGTCTTTTATATATATTTTTCCCAGATTTTATGATTTGATCATATGTTCAGAAAATACCTTTTTATTTGGAAGTATAGATTATGTGTTGTCCAAAAATCCATTAAATGTTTTGTTCATTAAGTCTTTTTTTTCTGAGCAGAATTAGTCTATCTCTGTGTATGTGTGTACATATATGTATAAGCGTATATATATAAGCTTATACATACATATGTTTGTACTGTAGGTCATTCTGTTTCATAGTTATTTAACATAATTGGAAGAAAATTATTTTAGGTAAATGGACTTTGCATATGAAAAGCCTAACAGTTAAAGAGGCCAAAAGCATTGGATACAAATCTTTTCAAATCTGAGTGTTTTTTTCTGATTTCTTAAAAGTTTCCTCTCCTTGTACAATTGAGTGTAAAATCTCTTAAAAAGCATTCCCTTCTTAAATAGAAGAATCATTTGCCTGAATTCCTGTGAGGAATTTTCACAGTTCAGTCTCATTGAACTTTTTCTCAGCTAAAAGGAAAAAGGAAATAGAAGGATAAAGAGAAGGGAAAAACATGAAAACACTTTATATTTCTCTCTTGTTTCTTTCATTTCAAGAAAGAAACAATACCTGTTTCTCTTTTCACTAGGTTATGTGGGATCTGGTTCCTAGCTGTTGCTCCTCAGTTTCAGCATTTGACTTTGGAGCTTTAGTCTCTTCCTTAGATGACTGCTTTTATGCTACTTCCCATTTTCTTCTGTTGTCATTTTGAGTAAAAGGTTAGCAAGGCTATGACATTAAAGAAATGCCATTTCTTTCTGTGTTGGAGTTTTCTGAATGCAATTTCCTATTACGAAGATCCCATGGATGATCCATGGACACATCTGAGTATTCCATCACCATTTATAACATTTGAAAGGACAAGTATATGCTAAGTTACAAAGAAATTTAGTGATGTTTTTTTAAAAAATTCTGCTTAGGTTTTATTATGAGGCAGTTTATTGCTGTCTTTAGGAAATGATTGTTTTTGTCCTTTCCAGAATATGTTAATTGTCATTTCTCTTGTTGCTTGTGCATTTTCTTCTAGCAGTCTTCCCTTTCAGATTTCTTGCTATATATTTAGTGGTTTGTAGAAATAAGATGATGTAGCCTATTAGTTTCTAAATTCAGCCAATAGGCAAATTTAAATTGGAGTTCTAAGATGTTTTCTGGTGAGTGAAAGAGGCATATCTTAGTACAAAGATTATGCCTTAATATCATTTCCTCAGATTCCTTTTGATTGTTTCTAGACTTTATCCTGGTAATTTAGAATTCTCAAGTAAATGATTTTGAGTACACACACACACACACACATACACACACACATCTTTACTGTGAAATAAGGTACATATCTTAGTGTGTTTATGTCAGAGCCTATTTATGAAATATAACTACCAATTAAATTTAAAATGCTTGTTAACCTTTACTTATTTTTAATCCTATAAATTTATTATTCTGAACCAGAATGTTATTAAATTCTCACTTGGTTATGATTCTGACTGTTGTTTTAGGAATGCTGTTTCTATTGAGCAGATGTTTGACATCAAATTTAATCTTTTTTTCTCTCTTCTAGGTAAAAGATAGAGTATATCAAGGTAAATTTTTAGGTTTCTTAAACTTGTATTGTATTGGTGTTTGATGTGTGTTTTATGTATGTTAGAAGTAGATACAGTGACTTTTAATGTCTATTACTTTTTTTTTACCTCCTGAAAATTTTACTATTCCTAGGTTGCTAGCATGGATAACTGAGTAGATGATGCTGGTTCCAACTCTGAGATAGGAGATAAAGAGGAGGAACAAATTGTGGATAGGGAGATGATAAGTTTTAATTTGGGGCAGATTAACTTTGAATATTGATGTAATGCAGATGTATTACATTTGAAGAGTATTTCTATGCTAATGATTTAATCATGCATTAAGTAATTGAGTAGATAATTTAAAGAATGGTAATGTGAATCAGTATGCTTTCATTTCTGTTTTTCTTTGCAAAGAATTAAATGATTCCATTTTCTGAAAAGAAAGTGTTTTGAGAAGGGAGGAATATCAGGCTACAACACTTTACTGTATTTCCCATCTGTGAAATAAGCTTAAATTGAAATATCATTTTGGATGGGAAGGGTACCTGGAATTGAATTCTGGGGCACTCTACTGAGCCACATCCCAAACCCCCTATATTTAGAGACCAAGTCTCACTTAGTTGCTTAGTGTCTCGCTCTTGCTGAGGCTGGCTTTGAACTTGGGATCCTTCTAGCTCAGCCTCCTGAGCCACTGGGATTACAGGTGTGCACCACCACACCCAGCAAAATATCATTGTTCTTATATTTTTCTTAAATTTTAATAATTTTATACTCTTATTGCTAATAAGCATAGATTGCTTTTTAAAAGCATACTAGTTATGCTAAGAAGTATTTCCTCATAGTACCATATAACATGTCTTTACTTTTAGTAGATTGAGTAATTGGATTTCATTTAGTGATTGTAATAATCTTGTGTATTTCCCCCTTTTAGTCACTGAACAGCAAATTGCCCAAAAGATAATCAATTTCATGAAAGAAGATGAAGAACTCATACAGAAATTTTCAAAGTATGAACAGAAGGTATAATTATTTTTTTGTTTCTTTCTCCCTTGGTTCTAGCTTGAATCATTTCTACCTGTTTTAATTTAAAAATCATATTTTAAAGTTTTTATTTCATTATTTCCTACAAATCATCCAAATTCTAAGCAGTCATATGTATTAAGTACTGCTTTCTTCTGGAAAGGGTCACTTGTCTGGAAGTAACTTGTATAGTAGCACTATAATTTGTGTATCTTAATTCTGAATGCTTTATTTACATAGATAAAGGAATCAGAGAAACAGATCCAAGAAACCATGAAACAAAATATGATTCTTTCTGATGAAGCAACTAAATATAAGGTAAAAATCCCTTCTTTGGGGGGAATTACATTCTAAACTCAAAAGTAAATGTAATGAGTGAGTAATCTTGACACCTTTTTTCCCAGGATGAAATAAAGCTTCTTGAAAAAGCTAAAGAATTTCTGGATGAGAGAGCTAAAAGTCTTCATGTTATGTTAGAATCTGAAAGAGAACAGAATGCTAAGAATCACGACTTGGTAAGAGTTTTGCTGCTAAGTGTTGCTTTAATTTGGCTTTTGAAATATTTTGTAAAATTGGTTAAGTTGAACTTAGTCCAGCTGTTGACTAAAGTAAGATTAGGAGTCAAGGAAGTTGAACCCACATCTGTGCCCATTTTGTGGAACTTTTAAGTACTGATACAACAAATTATTTTTATGGGCCTAGGAAATATTTTTATTCTCAACCTTGGATAATTTTCATATTGCTTTGTTCTGCCCTTGGAAACATGCAGATCAACTAAAAAACTATTGTCCAATTGAACAGTATTTGTTTACTTTTTACTTGAAAGAGTAATGAATTAATCAATTTTCTGTACTTAAAAAAATTTTACTTACATATTTCATTTTCAATTTCTATAAGTTTCTATAATTACATAAAAGTTGCAAAAGATAGTAGAGAGTGTGTTCTGAAATATCCTACCCCCAAGTAAGCTTGATCACCTAGCTGAGGTAGTATTTATCAGATTTCGTCACTGTAAAAATTCTTTCCAATCCTTTTCATATTATATTCTTTGGAAGTTACCATGCACAGCCCACAGTTAAAGTATGAAGAGTTACGAGCTCAGGATGCAGCTCATGGTAGAGCACTTGCCTAGAATGCATGAGGCCCAGGATTCAATCCCAGGCATTGCAAACAAAGATTGGGGAGTTATGTCCACTTCCTTAAGGAGCGAATATCTTTATAAATTTTTGAGAATTCTTCTGTATGTGAGATTAGTCTATTCTTCCTTAAATTTTATCATTTTTTACTTCAGATAAGAAAATTTTAAAAATGATCTTGGGAAATTTTTTTCTCTATCACTAGAAAAAAAATTACTAATTTGAACTGATTTATTTAAAACAGTAATTAATTAATTTTCTATGCTTTAAAACATTTTATTATTGCATTATGATTTTCTATACTTTGACCTTTTTTTCTGGTTATCTCATAAACAGTAAGGTTGTGGATGCCATGAAATATTTATGACTTCGTTTTCCCTCATCTCTTTCAGTTCTTGATTTTTTGCTTAGTCCAAAGCTGGATCCCCTGCATTACTGAAATGTAATGGGATGGCTTGACAAATATTTTGTTGTGTTTATCTTTTTTAGTATATATATGTGTGTACACACACGCACACATGCACACACACACACACACACACATATCACTATTTCTACTGAAATCCTAATGCATATTTTGTGTTCTGTTTTCACCTGGCAGATAATTGAAAATAAGAAATCTATAGAGAAGCTTGAAGATGTCATTTCAGTGAATACTTCTGAATTTTCAGAGGTAAAGCTGCCAACTCTTGCTAATGGGATAGTTGGCATAATGGGATATTAATACTATATCTTAGTTTTGTTGCGGACCAAAAATTTGAAGTGTGCTAAAATGTGCAAAAAATGAGAACTATATGATGTCTGGTTTGGGAAAGTATAACTTTGTTTTTTCTTTGGAATTAATTCACTAACTCTAGTGTTTTGCATTAGCTTCAAATTGTCTTTAATGAAGCTAAGCTTCGTGAAGAGAAGGTGAAGTTGGAATGCTGTCAGCTTCAGAAAGAAAATACCATACTTAAGACGACGAAAGAGCAGGTAAAGAAAATTTGATGTCATACATAATGTAAACTAGAGAAGTGAATATCATTATCTTGTATCTTTCTTGGATCTGTTTCTGAGGTAAGGAATATTCATGTAGGACCTTTTCTAGATATGAAAAGTTTAAACATGCTCCCTAAATTGAGTGCATGTATATGTTCTCCATCTGTTTTGGATTTTTGGATTATTGCTTTTCTTATCAAATGTCAATCAGTTATTAACTTGCATAGCCTCAAAGAAACTTTTTAAACCAGAAAATTAAGTATTTTATGATCCTCTTTTGAGTAGTTACTGATTCACTGGCCAAGGGAAGATTACATGATAAGGAGTCTAAATTTAGGAGACAGTCATATGTGCCCAGCCATTCCTGCTGGAGGTAAATTATTTGAATTGGCAGCAATTTTCTGGGGAATGCAATAAACAGGGTCAACTTCCTGAGAACTCTGATGTTCTTACTGCAGCTGTGAGAGTTGGGGCCACTCTGCCCTCTTCCTTAACCAAGGTCTCAACCCCCTCCATTGAGGCAGGCCACCGAGGAGTATGGTTCTCT
Organism: Callospermophilus lateralis; assembly: GCF_048772815.1. NCBI lineage: Eukaryota > Metazoa > Chordata > Mammalia > Rodentia > Sciuridae > Callospermophilus > Callospermophilus lateralis. The sequence continues at coordinate 289,513 of NW_027512944.1, read as the reverse complement.
ATTTCTTTGTCTAAGTCTTGTAGTCCTGATGTATCCAGTGCAGAAACCCCTCCCTAACCCACAGGAATTCATGTGTTTTGACTTTTCAGTTGCAGCAGGAAGTCAAAGACTGGTGTACATCACACGCTGAGCTCAGTGAACACATCAAATCATTTGAGAAGTCCCAGAAAGATTTACTTGTATTTCTTAATCACAAAGATGATACTATTAATGTAAGTTTATACTCCAAATACATGTTTCATCTCATGATTTCTCCTGAAATCTTCTGAATTAAAATCGAGAGTCTTCCAACCTTTTGCTTCTTTTCTAGGCTTTGACTAATTATATCACACAGTTGAATCAGTTACAATGTGAATCTGAATCTGAGGATCAAAATAGAGAAGATGAGTCAGATGAATTAACCAACGGAGAGGTAGCAGGTAAGATCAGTCTCAGGGAGGTTGAATCCTTTTTTTGCTTTCCTGTCTTTAATTAAGTATTTATACAGATGCCACTTTTCAGCTAGCTGATTTTCTTATTAAGCTTCAGGGTTGTAGACACATATCACTGGATCTATAGATATGTCTGTTGCATTGGCAGAGGTGGGTTGCTGGGGTATAATGTAGCAATAGGCATGTGAAGAACACTGACCTTTTCTATCCCATTGAAAACTAGTAAGTACACTGCAGCTACAATAGTCACATCCTGTACAATACTTAGAGTATTGAACATTGTACAGTAAGAGAAATTTATTTCTTATGCAAATGATAGTTGATTTTGATACTCATCATCTCTATGGCTCTGTGGTTTTAAGGTCCACAGTCAGTCTTAAGAGTCCAGAGGTAGTTGGAACCATAAACTAAGGCTGTGAGAACAGAGTCTAGAGACTATCAGAAAGCTAGAGAGAGGGAGTGTAACAGTGTTTACTGATGAGGAAAATATTTCCAGATGTTTTCTCCCAAGTTGGATATTGCTTACATAGCAAGTATTTCAAACCACACCTGGTAGTAGATTCAGGGAGAAAATAGAGGATTGAATCTTTCTAAATAAGACACTTACTTGCCCAGGTGAAGATAGATCTGAGAGAGAAGAAAAGCTTTTATCTTACAAGAATAGCATAGATAACATTTTAGTTGTGCAAACTAGAAATTCACCTTTTTTTGTTTTGTTTTTAAGACAGACAGTACTTTTATTTATTTTTATGCTGAGGATCAAACTCAGTGCCTCACATATGCTAGGTGAGCACTCTACCACTGAGCCACAACCCCAGCCTGAAATTCACCTCTCTCTCTCTTTTTTTTAAATCTAAGCTTGCAATTCTCTTAAAAGTCATTAGTCTAATCAGTTTAGTTATTTAATTGATTTTTTTTTCTTCTGGTGTTTGAACACAATCATTATTTAGTTTGGGGAAGTTAGGAGAATATAGAGTTAAAAGTAAGGAAAGAAAAAGCAAAAGTCTTTTTGTTTTTTAGGTGATCGGAACCAGAAGATCAAAGATCAAATTAAGCAGATGATGGATGTCTCTCGGGTATAGTTCTTTGTAAGAGTCCCATAGTGCCTGTGAATTCTTCCTGTGCCTCACTTTTAAGAATACCTCTCTTTTCTGCAATTTTTAGACACAAACTACAATATCAGTAGTTGAAGAGGATCTAAAACTTTTACAACTTATGCTAAGAGCCTCGATGCCCACAAAATGTAATCTAAAAGGTGGGTTCTTTTTGAGAAGAAATTGCCATGTTGGAAAGACTTAAAATTTTATTGGAAAGATAAAGAATGGCTTCTTGCTTTCATGCTTCTTACTTTTCTTGGCACTACTCCCTCAAACAAGTTCTTAAGTCCTTGTACACATATAGAGATAAGCTGTTTTATTTTTTACAGACCAAATAAAGAAATTAGAAGGTGACTGCAATTCACTACAGTCTTCTAAAGTTGGACTGGAAGAGGAATGCAAAAGTCTAAGGCAGAAAGTGGAGATTTTAAATGAACTCTACCAGAAAAATGAGATGGCACTACAAAAGTAAGATTTTCATTGTTTGTTATTGTTATCACTGTGTGAACTAATAGATAATTTTATGTTTTCTTAAGATTATTTACAATTTCTTCTAGTTGTAATAAGTAGAGATTTGTCTTTTTTCCTTTGTGTTTTGTTTCCTATAAGTTGCATTTTTCTTTCCATTGTCAGTCTTAAGAGTCCTGAGGTAGTTGGAACCATAAACTAAGGCTGTGAGGACATCGTAATCAATTGTCAAATTCATATGAAGGCAGGAAGTGGTAAAATGGTATTAACAGTCACTGATGTGGAAATACCTCTCAAAGTTCTAGACCCTTTCTATGATCTCCCTATTTATTTTAATTACCTTTCATTGTGATCAGTTATGTAATTCTAATGTTTTGAACTTGTATCTCTAACTCTGGACCTTTAAAAATACTGAGTGATTTGGAATGACATGTTTTAGTAGAATAAAAACTTCAAAAAGGGATAATATTTACTTATTGATGGTACAAGTTTTGGACTTGAATATCTCAGATGTTCACACAAAATTGAACTGTGGCAAGGACCTTAGGAGTTATGATTACAGAAGTACTTGTTTGTAGAATATATTTATATATTAATCTTCTTAGTGTGGAGCTAGTTATTTTTTGAAAGTTCATTTGAAGTTTTTAATCCACAAAAATACTTGGATTCTCTAAAAATAGGTTGTGTCAGATTTTATTTGTTTGCACCTGATTTTACTCTTCGGTATATGTGTATATATATATCTTGTAAAGCAAAGACAGACCTTCTTACAGACCTAACTATTTTTAGGTATTTTGACTTCTGTTGCCTAATTAATGCATTAAATATTGAAACCTTTCCATTAACTTTTCTAAAATTCTGTGATCTTCAATCGACCTTTTTAGAATCTCAAATTTTTGTTCAGGCCAGTTCTAAATTCCTGGCCTGTTTCAAAGAAACATTTCTCATTTTATCACTTTTTTTTTAAAAAGAACACTTGTTTTCTCTGTCCCTACTAGTAATCTGAATGACCTAAATGGCAATTAATTTTTTTGTAATGCAGTTAAATTGTAGCACTATTTTTCTCAACTCCTCCAAAATTCATTCAGTCATCATCTGTGGTTTTTACTCTTTTTACTCATCCCCAGGTACTATGTTAGTTCATGCCTGTGTCATCTTTTCTGTTTCTAACCTAGATCATCTGTCTTCATTCTCCATTTTTTATATTTGTATATAACTTATTTCAAATTCTTAGTAGTTTTCTCTATAGCCGCTTGAGTGGACTTTCTAAAATATAAGTCTGTCCATGTCAATATGTGCGTGTGGTTTATGAAGAATTTGCTTTCTATTTGATGACCTGTTCTTTTTTTCTTCCTTGTATCTTTTTAATAGTTTAAATATTTTTAATTATTTTCCTCATCCCCTGTATAAGCTTGATGTAATCATAAATTATAATGGAATTATAATTATATAATTATAATTTTATTCATCTTCTCATAATTTAAAGGCCATGGTATATATTCTGGATTTAATAAAAACCTGACATAGATTAATAGGTTTATTATTTTTTTTTATGGGCTTTAAGTAGCTCCTGAATCAGATAACTGTTGTGGCATTGTATGTTAGTACTTCATATACTGTGAACTCCACAAGACATTCATTCAATTTATACACATATTTAAAGTTTCTGTAGTTCTGCATTCTACACTGTTGGTTTCTTATTTGAAATTATTTTCATTCTATTTGAACATTGTCCTTTAATGATAGATTTGATTAGTGTATCAAAGGTAATACAAGGATAAACAGAGAATAGTATTTTATTCACTAAATATTGCTACCTTTATAATCTGTATTAGGTTGACATGAACTTCATGATTAGAGTTAAAACCAGTTTCCATTTTTAAAGGATCTTTCTTTTGGCTACTGAATTTTGACTGTTACTTAGTTTTAGCAATTTAAAATTTAAAAATATCCAATTAATTACCATCTGTTTTAAATTTTTTCTTTAAGGAGTCCATTATCATTGTTGTTTGGTCTTATCCCTCTTCTAGTTTCTGTAGTCCTTTCTCTTTTTTTAACAGTTGTATTGGGAAGTGCCTAGGTGTAGTTTTCCCCACCTCACCCACTTTTCCTCTTGCAGTTATGTTGCTTGGGACCATTAAACACTTCTTGAATTTTCGAGTCTTTTTCTAAATGTTGATTTTACCTCATTTTAAATTGCTAAAACTAAGTAACAGTCAAAATTCAGTAGCCAAATGGAAACTGGTTTTAACTCTAATCATGAAGTTCATGTCAACCTAATACATAGGAATTTTAAAACTTTTAACTTCTTTAAAATCTTAAATTGCAGGTTAATATGGCTATGAAAGGGCCCCCTCCTTTCTCAGGGGTACCCTTCATGGGCCCCCCTATGGAACCCCCGATGCGACGGCCTCCACCACCTCCCTTTGGTATGGACCGCCATTTCAGCTCGGTGGGCCTTTTGGGCCTCGGCCAATTCCTCCACCATTTGGTATGATGATCTGAACAGTAGTGATTGACTTATAAATCACATTCATCTTTCATTTCTATTGCTTGCTAAAACAGTTGGTTGCTATCTCAGGTCTTAACAATGAAAGGATACAGCTGAGTACATTTTAACTTTTCCTCCAGTTTTTTGGGACATATGGGACACTACATAATCTTATACTGAGATAGGCAATAGCTATCTCATAGACAAGGATAAGGGGCTGTATAGAGAAAAGCCAGAAATATTACTTCTGCAGATGTTTGTTGAAAATATGTTGATATGCACTGCAATAGATGAAAAGGTGGATGAGACACATGCCATAACTTAAAATTTTGTCACAGATATGAAAATCCTATAACATAAAGTTTGTAATCACCCATAATGGAAGCATAAGCAGTATGTTATAGAATATAGAAAAGGAAAAGTCAAACCCTCCTTACCTTGAGAAAAGTCAGAGGGAAGTGTTAAAGAGGAGGATTTAACAGTGACCTAATAAATGTTGCTGATTTAATTAGGTGGCTGTGGAAGGCCTTTTCCAGGAGGGCATGCACCTTGATTCTGATGGCATGTGTAAAGTCCATGCTGAAATACTTCATGAATTTTTAATGGATACAGTAATAAATAGTGGGATTTCCTTTTATCAAAATTTCTTTGATGTAGTAAAGTTCTTATTTCATAATCTATCATCTTGTCATGGTAATATAGTACCTTGTGAGATAGATATAGAGATAGAAATAATTCTGCAATTATATAGTAGGGAAAGAAAAAAGATAAGCCTGGAGCTAGGTAGAGCCATGTTTAAATCCTTAATATGTTGCTTCATGGCTGGTTGGCCAGGCTATAACCTAAACTTGTTCCATTTCAGTTTGCCTCATCTGGCAAGTCAGGATGTTCACCAGTTGATGTTCTAGGCTTGGGAGAAATTAAACACTATATTAACATACTTGAAATCACCCAAGTTCAGAAATTTCTGGGTATTTACATAACTTCCTTTTTATTTTCCAGGTCCTAGTATCCGTCCACCAATAGGCTTCAGAGAATATGCACCAGGTGTTCCACCTGGACAATGGGATTTGCCTTTTGACCCTCGTGATTTTTTTCCAGGACCTGCACCATTTAGACCTTTAGGCTCATTTGGCCCAAGAGAGTACTTCATTCCTGGTGCCCCATTACCACCTCCAACTCATGGTCCCCAAGACTATGGGCCACCACCTGCTGCAAAAGACTTAATGTCTTCAGGCTTTAAAGATGAACCTCCACCTACACCCGATTCTCAGAGTAGTGAGGGCTGTTCACAGGCCTTAAAACAGGGCCCATAAAATTAACCTCTGACACTTAGTCAGAAAGTGGACTATGAACTATTCATTGTGTTGAAGGATTATTGGCTTCAAAATATAAAAGTTTATTTTAAATGGTTTATGTTTTTAGAATGAAGCTGCCTTGGTGCAGTATACATTTGGAGCCAAAATATTTTCCCCCTAAATATCCCCCACTTAAACTAGAGTATCCTTCCAACTTTAAAATGTGCAATAAGGAATACCTTTGTTTTAGTTAATGTAGCATATACAATTGCTAAATGGTTTAGAATGTCATAATTATGGACATTTCCTGTGGAAATGCTTTAAGAACATGTATTTCCAGTATCCTATTTTTAGTGTATTCCAGTTGATAACAGAGAAATGGTGTTTTATAAGCTTGATTTTTCTCTTTAAATATCTGGTCGCAGAGACTGTTACGCTAAAAATGTTTACTCAAAGATCATAAACTTCATTTTCCTTCTTGCTGAAGTTCTTTGTTGTAATAGTTCATAAAAAAATTGTTTATTAATATTTCCCAAGTGTCTGTTGATTCATTGGATCGTCATGAGACTTTGTGCCATTGGGGAAGCATGTAAACTCACTCTCAGAACTGAAGATGGTGACTTGGCAGCATATTTCCTGTTGCTCACTGTTAAGGAGGCTGGACCTTGGTCAACTGTGGACTTATACAGAGGAATTTCTTTTACTTGTGAGAAGTCTTGTGGCTCTATTTTTGTAGCACATTCATGTACTTTTTTCTAACCACTGTCCATGTGAGAATGGTTTTCTGAGAATGAGTTTACATTAGTAGCAAGAGTTGTTTGACCTGAAGTTCTACTGCTTTTGCCATTATTGCATTAAAACAGTAAAATATAGGGTGGTATGTTGTGTCTATAAAAAATAAGGAAATTTCTTTTAAAAAAAATGTGCACACACACTCTTCTCTTTCCCATACCTTGCCACTGATTTTCAAGGAATATGATAAAAAAATTAGAAAAGTATAATCCTCTAAGAATGAATGAAACCCTAAGGCTTATAATGTCCTTAATCAGCAACTATGGGCTGAATTAAATTCTTTTTTTTTTACAGATACTCAAATATATTTTATTTAAAAATCAATTAAAGCAAGTCCTGAATCTGTAACTACTGTCTTTAAAACAATGTTCCTAAGAACTAGCTCTCCAGAGCTGTAATTTTAATTACAGCAATTTTAACAGTACATTTTAAGAGGTTTAAGATTTAAATAAAATTATAAAAGCCTGGTACTTTTGTTTACTGCTAGACCATATTCTTCCATTATTTAAAGTTCTAGAAAGTAATAGGATTGTTGGAACCTAGAACATATCATTGTTCTTTTTATGTCCCCTAAGTATTCTCAAAATAGGGGCAAAAGCTTCAGTGTGAAACAAAATCTCTGTGAAACAAAATCTCTAAACTACTGAAGATGACTCAGAATCAAAAAGAATTTGAGTCCGTTAGGAAGAATTCAATCTACATAGCTTCCATTTAATATCAGAAGCAGCAGCTGTGTGTAAGAGAAAAACCATATAATACCTTATGCCATTTTTAGCCATGTAAAATAAAATTTAAGTCACAAACACCAATTTTGAATGTATCTTTCAACCTCTACAGGACACATGGCAATGCTGAAGTTACTATAACTTCTAATTTTAAAATAGCATTTAAATAAAGGTGATGTCAGCTAGGAAGATAGATTTTCAAGGAAAGGCAGATTTATTTTTTTATTCAAAGCAACAGTAGTTTTCCCTCTAAAGCCTTTTTTGTATTTATTCTATTAGTAAGCTATAATGCGTTCTACGTAGTTTATCTGAGCAGTTCTGAGCCCACCCATAATTTCCTCTCCTTACATCCATCTGATTGTACCACTTCTGTAGCAAAGCCTAAGGTAGCTGCCCATATACCGGTTGTGAGAGAATACTGTCCCTTGATTCAATTATACTTTTGTATCTCAAAAGTTTTAGAAGTCCTCTCCAGCAAATTGTGTTTGAGTTTAGTTACTAAAATCATTTCATTTGTGAAGCAGTAGTGTTTCAACCTGAAAGTATTACTGCTATAGTTGTAATTATTGTCCAGTGACTCATCCACTCCCACACTAGAAAGTAAATTTAAACAACTAATTTGTGAGATACAGATTGTTTTGTGTTAATTGCTTCAAGATAAAACCACCTTTTTTGGCAGGGGAGGTTTGGTCATTCAGGTCTGAATTAAAGCTAAGCTAATGACAATGTTCAATTTAAGTTTGTTTAATGCTGATGAAAGACATTCATACAAAGCATCCTCTTTTTTTTCATATAACCCCATTCTTTGGTGGCAGCTGGGGTTGTGGCTCAGTGGTAGAGTACTTGCCTAGCACAGGCAAGGCCCTGGGTTTAATCCTCAGCATCACATAAATAAATAGAGGTTAAAAAAAAAGCATTCTTATGTGAAGGATGCTAAATGTTTCTTTATATAAATTATCACTTTGAGGGGCTGGGGTTGCGTGTGAGGCACTGGGTTTGATCCTCAGCACCACATATAAATATAAAGGTACTGTGTTCATCTACAACCCCAAAAAAAAGGTTTGTTTTTTTTTAAATTATCACTTTGATATACATGTTTTATAGTCTATGAAAAAACAGAAAGAACAATGTATCAGTTTTGCTACATTTTAATAGTAGATTTTAAGGGAGCAACTTCAACATCAGTAACATCAAACAAAAAGGTACTGAGTACTCCACAGGGTACAGAGTGCTGCCAAGCACCTTGGAAAGTTTACATGACATGGAAAAGATGAGGCCCTTCTCTTGAGAAGTTTACAGTCTGGAAATTTTGACTACTCAGAGTTTCAGTTGAGTGAACATTTTATTAAGGCAAATTCTTCATTTCCTAGAACTACTGTAGACTGAACTATTTTTGCACTTGTGAAATTAACCCAATCCAGATGAAAGAAAAGACTAAATTTGGTTGAGAATTCTTTCAGGCTCATATCGTTTTATTAACATTCATCTAGTAAACAAAATTGACCTAACAGACAACTGAAAAATTAAAGACTAGATCTCTTGAAGTGCAAGGGCTAAAATTACTGTTATTCATTTTAAAAAGCAAACAGATGGTATGATTAGGGTTTACACTAGTTTAAAAATAGGCCAAGTATTGCATTCCCTTCATGCATTGTTAATTTAAAATAGTGAATATTAAAATACATGGGTTCTACATGTAACCCACAAAAAAGCTCCTCACAAATCTTTATGTTCTGTGTATCAAATATCCACCTTGTGTACTATGAAAGTTTTATTTATGTCTCATCATTAAGTTAAAAGTAATGTAAATGGTGAAATTATAATAGGCTAATGACCTGCATATTTTCATATGAATGTCAATATATCTAAATAGGAAATAAATGGCAGTTGTATCTACCTATATTAAAAAATAGAATATCTTTCCAGATTTTGCATACTCATCACTTTATAAAGACAAGGTATGCAGGTTTTAAGGTTTCACAGTCAGTTGTCAGAAAAACAGCAGTTGTTCCTGCAGTATCTCATTAGCATCTGACTCAATTATTTTTAGATGACATGATTTAAACCCACCCAAAAATTTGTAATTATTCTGAGAGAGATGGTTTTAATGTTAACCCTAGAATCATTAATGTTAACCCTAGAAACAATAGCAATGTGATGTAGAACAACTAATCAACATGACTAAAAATATGCTCACTTTCAGAAAAACAATCTGGTCATCTGGAAAAAAATCACAGCTACAATCTGGGGGGCACTCCCATATAAGATATTGATCTGGTCAAGGCACACTATTTCTAAGTAGAACTATCAGATGAGGGTGAATTTAGGCCAGCTCTAAGGAACAGCCTATAAGACAGATCATAACTGATCCAATTTCCTTTCAAAGCAATCTGGTACTATCCTACCCACTTCAATTCAAAAGTTTGAAGTTAATTCAAATCAAAAGACCATATTGGAGCAAAAGTGAGCAAATGTGTAAACTCTAGCACATTCTTATTGCTGTATTTTAAAGTTTGAAGATGAGCATACGTACCACAGCAGTATTGTTCCAGGAAGCAGGGTAGGAACAGTGGTAAATTAGGAAAAAGACTATTAATTGCACAATTAATAGAAAAGTAAAAACATGTTTCAAAATCTACAATAAACCTTGTATCCAAAGGAGTCATAACAATGAGGTGCTGGACTTTAGTTCTGTGGTACAGCTTTGCAATGGACTCGCTGGCCTCCTGAAGGATGAATATGCTACCCAGAACTATGATGGTTTGTACTGAGTGGTAAAATTCACAGAAATTCCACATTACTCATGTCAGAATCATTCCTTGTACAAAGTTTGATGTAGATGAAGATAAAGTGGTTTCTTGGTCAATAACTGCAATTTCTTTCTTTTAAAGTCAGTGGGTTTCTTGTATCTGTAACCACAATAGAAAGATGATTGTTTAAAATACTTTGATGATTGATTTACTCCAATGTTACATTCTAGATAAGAGGGACTAAGAAGAAACATGAACTAGTAACCATTAGTACAGTATGAATCCTATATGTATATCACTTACAGTTCTATTACAATTGGCCCAGGTTTAATCTCATCCATCTCCATGAAAGCAAAACACTTGGTGCTGGTAAACCTTTTTTTAGGCTTGTAGTGTTTGAATTCAAAGAAGATAGCTGCACCTAAGGAATTAAAACAAACCACATAAGCCAGAGACCACACATTTCAAACAGTCTGATGACACAACTGTTGATAACTCACTGTGGCTGTCACTCCAAGCTCATCTACCATGTCTGAGTGACATTTCTCCATATCATTTAATTCTACAAAGTACAACAAAATTGTATAGCAAGAATGTAAGTTATGTACACAGGTAGAATCATAAACTACCAAAGAATATAAAATATTAAATACCACAAGAAAAACGGAAGTTACTTAAGTATCAGCAGTACCTATAAAAATGGTTTCAATAAGCACCTATATTAGAATAGAAATTTAAAAGAGTTCCTTTGATATTTTATTTCTCTCCCTCCTGAAACCACCATGCCCAGATTGTCCTTTCCATATTCTTACAAACTAACTGCCAGTTATAGTATCTTTTTACCCAAAGCATCTTATTGAAAGAAAAAAAATAATTCATTAACTGTTAGAAAGTAATCATTAGGTTCCTAAAAGGACTTAAGGTAATTATTAGAGAACCTGCTTCCTTAACTCTGTATTATGAGAAATACTTCCCTGTCAAATAATATTTAACCACATTATTACACAACTAGATAATGCAACTGCTAATTCTCATAATTAAAAAAAATGTTGATTTGACTTTCTTTAAGTCAATATTCATAACTATGTGACATAAGATCTTGTTTTAAGTACACTATCAACACAAACCCAGATAAGTACTGTCCTTAAGAAGTCCTTAAGAAGTCAGTAACTGATAATTACAAACCTTTGGTTAATTTTTCAATATGCTTCTGGAGCTCAATGTCCACATTAAAATGAACATATGTATCTTCTTTTCTTGAAGCCACAGGAGTATCTTGCACAGGAGTTAAATCTATGCCATTCAGATCTGGAGAAACAAATAAGTTTCTGCTTATGAGCATTCACATATACAGACAGAAAATCTAGAAACTGCAAAGGTTACAGTTCCTAAAGAGGCATGAAAAGAGCTGAGAGGAGATTCTCAGGCTAAGAGATTCCTATTTGGTGTGAGCAAGTATGTGAGAGTTGTTGAAGTTCATGGGGTATGTGGAGAGAAATGAATATAGACTGGATAGGAGACCTCATGAAGGGGACAAGGAAGCCTTTACATGGCCAAGTGGACAAAACTTGATCTTCATAGTGAAGTGGTAAAAAGAACAAACATGTTTTCCTTAGGGAATAGTCCACTATATTTTTCTATGCAAAAAAAAAAAATCTGGAGTATATAATTTGCCACAATGGAGCTCTGCCACCAATTTCTAACTTTGAGCAAGTATATGGCTTATTTAGAAAAGCCTTTAAACCTAACCTTATCATAATTTCCCTGTTAAGAACCAAAAATGGATGAGAACAGCCAACAAAAACCCTTTGGTTAATGAATAATTTTTCATATATATTATCTAAATTCTGGTTATACTGTTTACAACATACCCTGAATTTACAACAACCAGATGGTACATTATATATAGTTTTAATTTTCTGGGTTTTAAAATCTCAGTTTAATCAAATTCAACATGGACTCATTTAATAACTCCTCAGTGTTTATGTGTTATTCATTTATGTGTCTCAAAAAGCTCAAAAACAATTTAGTACATTTAATAATTAAAAAATATTTACATAAAAATATTTCAGTTTAACATATACAAAGGTAACTTAACATTTACAACATCATTAAATATTTTTGTGTTTTAAGTATACTTTCTGAATGAGTATGCAGTTTTACAAATGGTCTATCAAACAATGTAAATATTTTCCAGTATACTATATATTTGATAACTAGTAACATCGGAATTTAAAAGTGTACCAGTATTAGTGCTGTGGATTAGGTTCTTTAAATAAATCTTTTTCTTTGTGGTCATATTTTTCTTTTAATTAGCACTAATGAACCCATGGATCTGACTTTATTTCTGCAATTGATAAAAGTTCCTCCATTTAATTTCAGCACCGATCTGTTCCTTTGGTGCAAAACTACAGATTAAAATAAGCCATTTGTACTAACTATAGTTATTTCTGTAAAATGGTATCATTTATTCCTTAATCACATCTTCATCCCACGGGATTGCTCTCAGGGCATGGATGTTATGGACGCACCCTACTTTCCTGTCCCCTGATTTTCATCTGCCTCTGTAGGACTCACCTATGTAGATACCTCAGTAGCACAGGAAGAAGAGGGGCTGAAGCAGGAGAGATGGGAAAACAGGACATGGGGCTTTGTGTAGAAAACTACACACCCATGGAAGGTGAGGAGTGCTATTGTTAATCTACATCCTGAAGGCTGTAGCTGCTGTTAAGGACAATGTGTATGTTTAGTCCGCACATTAGCTGGAATCTGAAGAGCAAAAATCTATACAAACTCAAAAGCAAGTAGGAAATATATTTTGTAAGTCTTTCAGAACTATGTTCTGTTATGATCTCTTCTAGGATTTTGCCTCATTATAGAATGCATTAAAGTAAGTTGTCACATATACAAGACCATCCCCTGTCAAAAACTTTGTCCCATATGAGAAAAAACATAATGCAATTTGCCAGTTATTTACCCTTTACACTAACTGTAATATAGGGATCAATGCACTGTCCAGGGTCTTTCAGACCAATTTTCTCAATCCTGATAGTGAGTAATGTCATTCCTGGTTCTGATGGCAACCTTGGTAATAAAGTACCTGGCAACAGAGAAACCTCAATAAAAGATAGCTCCACCAATATTTCAGAGTAAATACTTTGACAAACAGAAGATATAGCCTACCTCTTAAGAACTAGCTAGGCATTATGTATTTTTATGTCCAAAATTCATGAACATCTGATTTATACTTTTTTAGAAAAATATTTAATTTTACACATAATATATCTGCATTTCCCAACCATACAATCACCTTTAAGCAGAAATAATAATTTCTATAATAATAGTGTATAGTATGTATAATAAAAGTTTGTTAAAAACATCACTTGAGGAAGCCCAATTATACATAATAGTATAATATGCTCACATAATATTTATATTCCATATGTACTTCTATATTATACTCAGCATCTTAATATGAAGTGGTAGAACAAAGACAAGAAAAGCTTTTAAATTACTTGTTATTCTGTTCTAAAGTCTGAGACATTTAATATCAGAGTTGATCAATACATTCTTTCCTTTAGTTACTCCTAATAAAGAATAATTTACAATTTGATATTTATGTTTTAATTTAACTATATAGTCTAACTTCTATTCTTCATTCTATTTTGTATGATTTATTCTAAGAAAGTAGTAATATACAGACTGCCATATAAAAGGGCCATTTGTATAACTGAACATTTTCCCCAAAACCAAGTAAAATTTTTAAAACTAAAACCCACCCAGAACAACATGACAACATTCACCCACCAAGAACATATGAAGGAAGAAATCAACTGTTCAGTATGTTCCCTTTTTTGAAACTACCAGTAGAGAACAGATGCAAATAAGCTGATTTTAATCAAGTATGTATACAGAACCTCAAAATACATTTAACAAAAGATTTTGGTTGATGTTTTTCAAGTTTCTATTCATCAATGTGTTATGCTATTTTTAATGATGAGTTATTTGAAATACATGAAGCAATCAACACACTATATTTGAAAATACACATTTGATTGATGGCAAATGTGGCTTGAGGAAATTTTGGGAGGTGATGGGAATGTTCTGAACTTGTATAGTGGTGACAGATGCAAAACTCTATAGAGGTGTCAAAAATCAATGAATTTTATTCTTACAGAAGGGAAATGTTATGATATACAAATTATACCTCAACAATGCTGTTAAAAATGTATTACTTTCTAATTTAAACAAATATGAAGACAATACAGACAAATGCAAGAATGGGAAGGCCTGGAGGCTGCATTCCACTGTTGCATTAACAAACCTAAATGGGCTCAGGCTGATATCATTAAATATATACATAATACCTTTTTTATGCATCTTCTTTGATTGACAAATGAGGGTACTTTTAGAAGAGGGGCTTGTACCTGGACATCTGGGATGAACTTCAGAGAGCTAAGAAACACCTCTGAAATTTTATGAAAAATGTGAATATGTATACATTGATATTTATATACATACATATTCACATGTATGTATATCATATATGATTTTTTCTGCAGAAAAGTTCATTCTATTATGTAGTACATGGCTGTATAAATATGCTACAGTTTATGTACAAATTCTTGTGTTGATAGATATTTGAATTACTCCAAGTGTTTGGATATAGTTAACAAGGCTATTATAAATACTCTTCTGAACATCTTCTGGTGCCCATAAGCACCCATTTCTGAAACAGAGGAATCACTAAGTCACCTGGCATGTTACCTCTGCTGGGAGCCATCAGCCAAGTAGGTATGACAATTTCCTTGCCAGCTACTCCCATGCTGTCTAGTGGAAGGACTCCTGAAAGGTGACCTTGCTCAAGGACCAGGGTGGATTCGTGTTTAGGGTGTCCCCGGTTTAGCATAATAGGAGATTAGAGTGTTCCCCCTTTAGAATAGGGCATATCCTGCTGCCTGAGTTCCTCTTGAGTTCTTAGGGTCAGACAGTATATTTGGGAGACAGAAGCCCAGTGGAGTGGTGGATTTGGGCAGAGAACCTGGATTCCCCCAGAACGTGTTTGCAGACGGCCGGTGTGAGTTCGGGAATAAAGAATTGCTGTTTGAATCTACAAGCTGTGTGGTGGCTCGTGATTTTGTGCCCAGCCAGAGACTGCAGCAACCTCCATACCTACTATGTAATGACAATCCATTTCCCAAGGTGGTTGTGCCAATTTTTATTCCTAGCCCAAGTGCAGTAGTGTTCTCATTGCTCCACTTCCTCATTAGGTACTGTTTTCTCAGATTCTTCATGTTAGCCAATTTTGGTATAAAGAGATCAATCATTTTAATTTGCATTCCTCTGAAGATTAATAAGGTTGAGCACCTTTTCAAATAAATCAAATAAATGATTTCCTCTTTCTGAAGTGTGTTCAAATATTTTGCTCGATTTTTTATTGAGATGTCTATCTTATTGAGCTGTAGGAGGTCTCTATTATTTTGCTGGACAAATGTTTTACAAATAGCTTCTTAGTTTTCTTTTATAAAGACTTTTTGTTGAAGTAGAGCATATACATTTTAAAATGTACAAATTGTTAGCACAGTTTGCTGAACTTTCACAAAGTGAATACACCTGTATAACTAGCATCAGATCTAGGAAAGATATGATCAGCCTCCTGGGAGTGTCCTTCCCCACACCCTATCCAATGCACTCTTCCAAAAGATAGCAACCGTTGCTAACTTCTAACACCAAGTATTAGTTTTGAATATTAAGAATGACTTTTGTCTGCCATGGTGTCTTCTGATTATGATAAATACTTACTGCTAGTAATATCAAATTTCTTAATATCTTCCTTTACAATCAGTGCTTTTTATGTTATATTTAAGAAAACTTACCCCACTCCAAAATCATAAAGGTATTATCTTGAAAGCATTTTATTGTTTTGCCATTCACACTTAATTCTTTTTTTTTTTAAGAAAGAGTGAGAGAGAGTGAGAGATTGGGAGAGAGAGAGAGAGTTTTAATATTTATTTTTTAGTATTTGGCGGACACAACATCTTTGTCTGTATGTGGCGCTGAGGATCGAACCCGGGCCACACGCATGCCAGGCGAGCATGCTAATGCTTGAGCCACATTCCCAGCCCCACACACTTAATTCTATATGTCACACAGAATTATTGTCTATGGTGTATAGTAGGAGCTTTAATTTCATTCAATTTCACATAAATACTCAATTGTCTCAGCACTACTTATTAAAAAGACTGACATTTTCCACCACTGATCTGCGGTCCCACCTCAATCATAAATCATGTGGCAATCACTTTCTGAGTTTTCTGTCTTACCGAACTGTTTATCCTCTTATCACTAATACAGTATCTTAATTCTATAGCTGTATAAAAGGTCCAGGAACTGCAATAAAAATTCAGATGAGTTTCAGAAAGAGTCTATCTATATAAATTGCTTCTTCTAATTTATGAACTAGTATATATCTTTACATTTTAAAAATCATAACATTTATTTAATAGAACTTTATTTGACCTAAAAGCCTTCAGAAATAAAGACCTACAGATCCAGGGAAAACTCCTGTTTTTATGTTTATGTTCCATGAAGAATGGATGGCCATGTAGAAATGACTGGAAAGGGGGTGTGAGCTAATGGTAAAAGGCTGCCAGGATCCTAGCAAGCCCTGTCTGGTCAGATTCTTCTTGGCATCTCTGTATAGCCTTCTTTCCTTCTGGACCTAAGGCAGGTCCTGTCTGAAATGAGGGTTTTTAAGGGAGGGGGTAAGGGAGGGTAAGGGGACAGGAAGGGAATAGCAGGGAGGGTAGAGGAGAGAGAGAGAGAGAGAGAGGGAGAGAGAGAGAGAGAGAGAGAGAGAGAGAGAGAGAGAGAGAGAGAGAGAGATAGCGCTTTCTAGGTTTTATGAGAGAAGGCTTTGGGAGAGAAGGGTGAAGGACAGGAGGGCAGGAGGAGGGCAGAGGCTTTGCTGCCTAGGTTGCTTTCGGGATTCCAATCTCCTTCAGTTAGAAGTTCTCAGCAGGCCAAAACCCCACCCTTTGGGCTATCATATTCTGATCTGACCCTGCCCACCTTTCCCCTCTCCCTCCCTCTTCCTCCCTTTCTCCTTTTAAGAAAGGAATGTGTAGATCTTTCCATATTCTAAGATCTTCTTTGATTTCTCTGTTTAGGGTTCTGTAGTTTTCATTGTATAGATCTTTGACTTCTTTCATTGATTCTCAAGTATCTTATTTTTTTTTGAGGTTACTGTAAATGGGGCAGTTTTCCTCATTTCCTTCTCAGAGGCTTTGTCACTGATATACAGAAATGCCTTTGATTTATGGGTGTTGATTTATATCCTGCTCCTTTGCTGAATTCATTTACTATTTCTGGAAAGATCTACCTCGCTCTTGGGATAGGCAGAATTAATATTATCAAAATGACCATACTACCAAAAGCACTATATAGATTTAATGCAATTCCAAACAAAATCTCAATGGCATTCCTCATAAAAATAGAAAAAGCAATCATGAAATTCATCTGGAAAAATAAGAGATCAAGAATAGCTAAAGAAATCCTTAGCAAGAAGAGTGAAGCAGGGAGTATCGCTATATGAGACCTTAAACTATACTACAGAGCAATAGTAACAAAAACAGCATGGTATTGGCACTAAAACAGACTGGTAGACCAATGGTACAGAATAGAGGACACAGAGACTAACCCACAAAATTACAATCAGCTTATTTTAGAAAAAGGTGCCAAAAACATGCACTGGAGAAAAGGTAGCATTTTCAACAAATGGTGCTGGGAAAACTGGAAATCCATATGCAACAAAATGAAATTAAACTCATAACTCTCACCATGCACAAAACTTAACTTAAAATGGATCAAGGACCTAGGAATTAAGCCAGAGACTCTGTGTCTAACAGAAGAAAAAGGTAGGCCCTAATCTTCATCATATGGGTTAGGCCCCAACTTCCTTAATAAGACTCCTATGGCACAAGAATTAAAACCAGGAATCAATAAATGGGATGGATTCAAACTAAAAAGATTTTTCTCAGCAAAAGAAACAATCCGTGAGGTGAACAGAGAGCCTACATCCTGGGACAAAATCTTTACCCCTCACACATCAGATAGAGCACTAATCTCTAGGGTATATAAAGAACTCAAAAAGCTAAGCACTGAAAAAACAAGTAACCCAATCAAAAAATGGGCCAAGGACTTGAACAAACACTTCTCAGAAGAGGATATACAATCAATCAACAAATATATGAAAAAATTTTCAACATCTCTAGCAATCAGAGAAATGCAAATCAAAACTAAGATACAACTCTAATCGGAATGGCAGATATTATGAAGACAAACAACAATAAGTGTTGGCAAGAATGTGGGAAAAAAGGTACACTCATACATTGCTGGTGGGACTGCAAATTGGTGTAGCCAATCTGGAAAGCAGTATGGAGATTCTTTGGAAATCTGGGAATGGAACCACCATTTGACCGAGCTATTGCTCTCCTTGGACTATACTCAAAGGACTTAAAAACAACATACAACAGGGACACAGCCACATCAATGTTTATAGCAGCACTATTCACAATAGCTAAACTGTGGAGCCAACCTACATACCCTTCAGTGGATGAATGGATTTTTAAAAATGTGGCATATATACACAATGAACTTTTTAAAAAGAGAATAAAATCATGGCATTTGCAGGTAAATGGATGGCATTGGAGAAGATAATGCTAAGTGAAGTTAGCCAATCCCCAAAAAACAAATGCCAAATGTTTTCTCTGATATAAGGAGGCTGACTCATAATAGGGTAGGGAGGAGGAACATGGGATGAATAGATGGATTCTAGATAGGGAAGAGGGGAGTGAGGGAAAGGGAGGAGGCAGGGGATTAGCCTCCTAATGAATGTGGAATGAATGTGATGGACATCATTATCCAAAGTACATGTCTGAAGACACAAATTGGCTGTCAACCTACTTTATATACAAACAGAGATATGAAAAATTGTGGTATATATGTGTAATAAAAATTGTAATGCAAAAAAAAAAACCAAGTACATGTATAACGTGAATTGGCGTGAATATGCTTTATACAAAGATATAAAAAATTGTGCTCTATATGTGTAATAAGAATTGTAATACACTCCATTGTCCTGTATTTAAAAAAAAATAAAATCAATAAAAGAAAAAGAAGGGAATGGGGAGTGGGTAGGGAAAAACTGTGGAATGAACCCAAACTAACTTTCCAATGCACATATGTGAATATACTATAATGAAACTCATCACTTTGAATATCTATAAGATACTAATTTTAAAAAATGTAAATAAATAGATCAGTAAAGTGGATCAAAGGGAACAGTGGGAGGGAGGATGGGGAGGGTGAAGGGATTGAATTGGAGCAAATTATATTCCATGCATTTATAATTAGTCCAAATGAATCTAATGTCAAGAATAACTATTATGAACAAATGAAAAAAAGAATAATGACTTCACTGTTTTTATAAAATGCATTCTCATAAACAATTCAATCAAGAGAAATGAAAAAAGTAAAAGAGAACGTACAATTCAACATCTCACCAACCATAACAATTATTAAGTCACTCTTCCATCTTTTTCCCTAATTTCAAGATTACTCCAGTTTCTTTTCCTTTTGATATTCTTTTCTTTCTTTCAACAAAGGTTTATTTTCTACATAAAATTCTTATATTTCTTTTGTTGAATTTATAATAAGGTCCTTGATATTATTTAATACTACTATATATATTATAATAGTTCATTTTCTAACAACTATTACTTGTTTGAGATAGAATTGATTTGTCTGTACAGATTTTATATCCAGAAACCGCATTATCTTATTAATGAGTTATGAATAGGTTTTTTTGCATATTCTCTATATATTCATAAATATGCAAATAAAGAACATCCCCCCTTTTATATTTCATTTTTCTTATCCTAGTGCAGTAGCTAGGGCTTCCAAAACAATTCTGATGAAAAGAAGTAATAGACACTCTTGTTTTGTTCAAATTCATCATTAAATGATTTGGGGTTGTAAATGTCATGTAGCCATGTTTTATCAAGTTAAGGATGTTTTTCTGTTCTTTGCCAAGAATTGTTTAAAATCAAGGCTGTATTTCAAACTTAACTGAGAACTTTTTCTGCATTGTTGACAACATTATGAAATCTTTCCCCTTAATCTGCTAATGTGAACTACCTTGATAAATTCTGCTAATAATATATTTTAAAAAATCACTCATTAGTTCATGGAGATTTTCTGAATTATTTTCTACACCATCCTATGTATCATAGTTTATTCAGTCAATCTTCATATGGCAGTTACATTATTTCTAACTTTTTATCATTATAAAAAACACCTCAACAGAGAATCTGGTATATATGCAAGTGTTTCCCCCTCTTTTTCCTGCATTTTGCGGGTGCACCTTCAGAGTAAATTCTCAGGAATGGGATTGCTAAGGCAAAAATATGTACTTATATGTTGTTAGAGAATGCTCAATTTCCCTCCAAAGGAACTCTACCATTTTTCTATTCCCACCAGTGATTAATAAGTATCTATTTCCCCTAAGACTCACCAACAGTAGCTTTAATTTAGGTTTTTTATTAAAAATAAAGTTGAGTATCTTTTTATATGTTTAACGGGTATTTTTAAATGTATGTGTGTGGTGTGCATGTGTGTGTGTGTGTGTGTGTGTGTGTGTTCGCACGTGCGCACACTCGCTCATGTTGTCTGTTCCTCTCATGTATTCTGCTTTGGTTATTACCATTAAAATTTTTCTTTATATATTATGAATGTTGGGTTGGGATGTAGCTCAGTGGCAAAGTGTCTGCCTTGCATTTGCAAAATCCTGGATTCGATGCCTAGTTCCAAAAAAGACAAAAAAAAGAACCCACCCTACCCCACCCCCCAAAACCCCCAAGAATGTTACCTCTTTTATGTCTTACCTCTTTACTACCCTTTTTTTGACAGTCAAAAGACGATTGCTTTACAACTTTCAAAGTCTTTTTGATGTTAAGTTTGTTTTTTTTCCAAGTTGATATTAAACTTGTTGTTACTTTGGGGTGAGTCAATTTTATAACCTGTCATCATCTAGATCTTTCAGTTGAAATGGTAGGGCTGATGCTACATTCCTTACCAACAATCTTTTTGCCTGAGATTACACAGTAAGTTTAATGTAATCATTATGCTTCAAATAATTTAATATGGAGGCAGTGATTGCAAGTCTGAATTTCTTGTTTAATTCAAGGTAGAATGTCAAACATTGTGCTCCATGATGAAGGAAGCTGACTGTAATTAAGATCATAGATTACATAGAAAGGTGCCTATTTAAGGTGTTTCAGAATGGTCTATGATGTGCTCTCTCTCTGCATGGTCAACTCCTACATACTCAGTGAGTCCTAAATCTGGCTAGATTTATTGAACTCCCTCAGCCCTTCTTTTTGCCAACCTATGACATTGGTGCACATCTCTAATTATAATCATGTGCTTTTGGCTCTGTCTTGCTGACTACACAATAAGCATCCTGAAAGGTGTGGGAACTGTTCCTTTTATAGTATGCACAAGGAATAAACAGATCTTTATTGAAGAAATATTTTATTGAATGAATGACTGAATTTCCAGTTCTAGAGGTTATCATGCTTTAGTAAACAAATGGCTAGAGAATCTATATCAATGAGTGAAGAAATAATAAACATAAAAGAAGATCAAATACTAAAATAATACCATACCATCTATAGCTCCCAGGTTAGATGAAAAAGGGTGCATGTTTTTGCATCAAAGATAAAACCATGATAGTTGTAAATTGAGCCAATGCATTAAAAGGAAGATTTATAAGTGAAGAATTAACATATCCAATTTCATAGTGTAATATGAGAACAAGTCAAGTACATTCATAAAATCTGAAGACTAACAAGGATAAGAAAGAAATCACTACACACAATCCAGTGTAAACTGTGCTATTCCAGCTAAATCATCTGCTCTCAGATCTAGAACAGAGATCAGAAGAAATGTTCTTCCACATGGAATTGCTTTGTAAATAAGAAATAGCTAACACTTGTGAGTATTTGTGATGTGCCACGTACTGTCCTAATCCTCTCATCTAATCCTCACAAGAATAGTTTAGTTCTATTTTTCAGAGGTGAAAAGTGAGGCATAGAAAAACAAATTATCCATAATCACACAGTAGTTTGGCTACAGAGTCCATGCTTTTAACCATCATGTCCCATTTTAACATCTTTATTTTAATTGTCCCTAAAGCCTTAAAAGGAACTGCAGGAGAACCTCCCCATCTCAAGCTTCTGCAAAGTTCCTTTTGCCATGTAACATAACAGTCACAGGTTCCCAGGATTAGAATATAGACATTTTTGTGAGGCCACTATTTATGCCTTATACTTTTAAATATGGAAAACTCTAAATGGCTACAGCTGTCCAAACCAAGTTTTCAATAACATCCCAGGAATGTTATTGAGCTGTCACTAAGAACTCCAAGTAAGGGAGTGATTAAAAAAGAGTAACATTTGAACTTTGTACACTGGGCAATGCACATTCACAGGAATGGACAGAGACTGAGTAGCCCAGATAGCAATATGATAGGTCTTTAACACTCAAATAGCAGTGAGCAGCAGGACTGTGTTCATTTGGTTAATTCCACTTTCAGTTTTTACTGCAAGACAAAGAAAGCCATTGGTAGCTGGTGAGCCCCAAGTTGTACTGAACACAGAAAGCACGTCTTTTTCTGACTTATCTGCCCCAACCACCTCTTATGCACCAACCAGAGCAAGCATGCTCTCACTGGTGTCAAAAAGAGTTGTAAGGAATTACTCAATTCAGTGTGAGTTTCTGTGAGAGGAAGATTCTAAGCCTAAACCTAAAGACAACTCTGATAAAGTAATGACAATGAATTAGAAGGTTTGGAAACATTTCACCACATTACTGTAATAGGGGACACCAAAAAGTTCATTTTGTTGATGGAAACTATTTATTAACAGGTAGTACTTGGGTAAAAACTCAAGTTGCTCTATTTCATTGTGCTTCATCTGTGGAAAACAATTTATGAAGGTAGCTATGGATTCCCCAAATGGCTGTTTGTTAAACACAGACGAGTTCACTCAAGAATGTTTTAAAAACTGTGTAAAAGCGTCTGACCTTGCCAAGAATGTTACAGCCACTTCCACTGTGGAGAGGAAAGGGAATTGTGCAAGTAAGGCCTCTGCCTCTGCTGGGCACCCCACAGCACTGACACAGACCAAGCAATGAAGCACCACTCTACCTGCAACAGGTACAGAAAAACAATGGGAGAGCATCTGAAGCCCCTCACCCCCCGACCGCAACTTCTTTGTTCCAAGAGAATGCTGAGAAAAATGAAGGTCTGAGTATCAAGTAGGATGGCCTCACATTCAATAGTCTCTCTGTAGCCATAGAGATCATGGAGAATCAGACAATGAAAGGACCACCAGCCTGAAGATGAATCTGGAGTGACATGGATATGAAGGTCAGTGGGATTCTTAAGACCCTGTCCTCACATGCAGAAGGGGAAGTCATTTTTTTCTTTCAACTTTTTATTTTTGCTTTTTAAAAATTGCTATTGTTTATATCTCATATCATACCATAAGGACAATTTCTAGTCCAAAATTGAAAATGGCATGACAGTCTTTGTCCAAAATAGTACATTATTGTCTAGGTCAGAACATTAAAAGAGGAAAATTACCAAAGATTATATTTTTTTAAAACACTGATTTGAGTTTGCTTATTGAGTAATTTCATTTGCTTGGCTTTTTACATAATATTGTACAAATGTTTGTCACAGGCATTTACTTCAATAAGAGGTGAGTCAGTGTTCATTTTGCCTTGGTGCTTGGTGAATTAAATGTCATGAATAAGAAGTACAAAATTTTTATCCATACTTTTAGGACAGAGATGTACCTGATATATAAAATGTAAACTAAGCATTATCATATGTATATGATTATATATGTCTTCTTTGTTTTAGATTTATCATACTTGTAATTAAATTCAGATGTCTGATACAACCAATTCAAAGTCTGTCACACACTTTTTTTAAGTGCACATTTCTTTGTAATTTTAAAATGCAATAAAAAGGATATATATAAAATAATATTTTCTAATATTTTGGGATAATTTTAACATAATTTAAAATAATGGTATTGTCAAATCATTATTTGGTCATAACATTTTGTAGATGGCACAAAACATGAAATGGGTCTTAAAAATCTAGCAAGAGAAAAATTTTGCAATTTGTACTGCACATCTGCAATTTGTACACACATAAAAATTGTGTGAAAATATAAATATAAAAACACATGCACAATTTCTTTTGGGTGGTAACTAATTAGTAGTTGAGGAACTGCTCCAACCTTTCAAAATAAAGAGTAAAATCATAAGAAGTTTGTTCACTTTGAAATTACATTAAAAGTTTGATAAAAATCTTAGGGGTCATTAGCTTCAAATAATAATATTTCTAAGTCTGTCAAAAATTATACCTGATTAAAGTTGTTTGTATATAGGTTATATGAGTATGTTCTTGTTTTTATTTTCTTTATTGACTGGTACTAGAAATATGTATTTTTCTGTGTTCAGAAATATGTGATTTGGATAATGGCTGAATTCTTAAGTGTCACCATCATATCTGGAAAAAAATAATAAATACTCTCACAAAACCTACGATTAATCAGTGGGTATATGTTTCATACACAGATGCTATTTAGCATGCAAGGAAGAGTTACTACAGGTGCTGGGTTAAAAATTTGAGTGGCCAGAGCACTTTCAAGAAAAAGCAGGCCAGATGTTGCTTAGAGCCTTGATGAAGAGCCTACTCAATAGACATTTCCTATGAACCAATTTCTGCAAATCTCTGGAGAAAACCTTTTTTGAATTCAAGTGACAAGATTCATGGATTAAAAAAAAAATGAGCCAGACATAGTGGTGCATGCCTGTAATCCCAGCAACTTGGCAAGTTAAAGCAGGAGAGGCCAGCTGGGCAACTTAGCAAAATCCTGGTTTCAAACTAAAAAAATAAATCAAAGAGCTGGGGATGTAGCTAGGTGGTAGAGTACCCCCAACTTCAATCCCCAGTACTACAAACAAACAAGAAACAAATTATAAAAAAAGAAATCTTAAAATGTTTCCAAAACTGCTTGAGAGTGATAGAATATTAACAAGCCTTAAAACTATTGAAAAACAGCTAGGAGAACTACCAGATAACATTGAATGGTATTTTCCTTTCCTTTCAACATAAGTACATGACTGGATGAGGGACTCTGGCTCTGACTGTTTGGCTCAGTCTGAGAATTTGAGACTTTGAGAGGAAGGAAGTCCTCAGAGAGCCAGAGTCTAACTGCACACTTTGGTGGTATTTACTGATTAACCCTAGATATATTCTGAAATTCTGTGAAATAAGGATGCCTTAATATTCATGGAACAGCAATGTATATTTTGTTGCAGTGTTCAACTTCCTATATGCATGGGTAAGAAAAAAACTGCACTTTAGCTGAAAATGAAATCCATATTTGCTTAACTCTCAAGTTCAACTCAGAATTGAATATTTATGCAGGAAAGAAACAAGTACAGGTTTGATATTAAAGAAGTAAGATTCACTCTTCATTTTGAGTTTCAAAAAAACATTTTTTGTAGATATCTAAGACTATATAAAAGATGAATAACAAATACAAATCTAGAATAATGTTGAAATTGCTAGGCTTATGTTTAGGTGACTCAGAAATGTTTTTTAAAATTTTGTCTAAAATTGTATCATGGCTACTTGTGCATGTGGTACTAGGAAACGAATGTAGGGCTTCACACAAGTGAGGCAAGCACCCTACCACTGAGCTACATCCATAGTTCTTTCTATTTTGAGACAAATTTTCTCTAAGTTGTCCCCACTGGTCTCAAACTTGCAATCCTCCTGCCTCAATTTCTCAAGTAGCTAGGATTATAAGCATGTAATCCTGGCCAGCTATTTTTTTTTTAATTTCTATTACTTTGGTTTATCATTTAGAAGCTTTAATATTCAACATGATAAATAAATTTTCAGGTAATAAATGATAAGTTATAAATTTATATCCTCTATTTAAATAAAATCTACTGAGATTACCTTAAGAAAATTAAACTACTATTTGGACTTAAGCCAGTTAGTGTTTAAAGCAGTACACAAAAGTTACTGTTTGTCTTATGAGAATTGAAGGCTTTGAAAATGATATTAATGTCAAAGAAAGGTTTAACAATTTTTATTCTTTTCAAGAAACGTTGGATAAAAATCCATTTTTAATTTTAAAAGGGAATAAACAACTTTTGGTCATACCATATTTATATATTATACTTCATCTCATTAGCTTAACAGAAGTAGTGTTTAGCATGTGTGTTTGTCAAAACTCATAAAGCTGCACACTAAAAAAGATGCCTTTTATATATGTAAGGGACACCTTAATAAATCTTTTTTTAAAAAGAGCACAATAAGCTAGATGCTATGGCACAAGCCTGGAATCCAGGTGACTTGGGAGGCTGAGGCAGGAGGATCCCAAGTTTAAGACTAATCTCATCAACTCAGTGAGGCCCTCAGCAACTAAGTGAAATCCTATCTCAAAATAAAAAATAAAAAGGGCTGAGGATGTGGTTCACTGGTAAAGTAAACCTGTGTTAAATCCTCAGTACCAAAAAAAAAGTACAACAAACTTACAATTATATAAATTACATAAAATAAACGTAATAAAAATGTTATAATTCTTAGAAGCACCCTGCCATGATAATGTAGACACAACAGCCTTATCACGACTGAAATCTTGGATGTCCACAGTATAACAATTTTTTCCCATTCTACAATTAAGTTAAAGGTTAAATTGTCCTTCAATGACATTTTCAATTTTATAATGACACAGGCCCTTGAAAATATCATCGAAAATCAAATATAGCCAATTGAACTATATGTACTCTTTCTTACTTTGAGGAAAATAATTCAGGGAATAGAAGGGTTTAGTGAGCTTTCTGTATCTCTGAAATAAAATACCAAAATGCTATATCAGAATACAAAAATCTGATTACTTTGGGCTTAATCTTTCATAGCAAATAGACTTAATTTACAGAGTTTCTTTTCAACTCAGCAACTTGAACCCCATAAAGACCTAAATCTGTCCATTTCATGACTTATATCATCTGTTTCAAGGATATTGTTTGCTACAGAAGTATAGCTAGTGAACAAATAACCAAACCAGAAATTTATAGAACTGGAATCTATTTCAATTATAGCATGTGGTTTGAAAAGGAAATAAAAAATACAGAAAAATTTTAGCAAATTTATTTACCTCATCATCTCAGCAATCTTGAAATTTCCTACAAATATGACAAGTAAAATATAGCTCTTTCTTCATAAGGATAAGCAGATTGGAAATACTTACCTTGTACCAAAGAAACACTAACAATAACATTTTATAGTGACTGTAATTTTTCCAATAATCCTATGGTGTAGGACATTAGCACCATTTAGAGGTGATAATGAAAATACAGTAGCCACCACTACACCAGCAAATGAAAAGTATCATGCCAAATGCTTTGTATGTGGTGCCTTAATTTTTACTGTAACCCTACAAATTAGGCATTGTCAACATCTCCTTTTATAAAGAATTAAGTACAGTCACTTAACTACTGATTGGCAGATGTTAGACTCAAAAGCGCAGGTATCTTGTTTGTCTAAGCCTATACTGTTTATATTTCAAACGTCTTCTACCAAAGAGTATTTAAATTACTGGAATCTGACTTTAATTATGAAGTTTTCTGGATGATAAGTATATTATATTTAATTATACCATAAAGCATAGAGTCTTTTAAAAAATGCATCACAATAGTACAATGTTATTTCTACACTTCCAAAAATGAACTAGTTCATCAGAAGTAAAAACTGTGCATTGTATAAGAACAGAAGAAAGTATAGAAGTGGAAGAGTCAAAAAATTTACTCAGGGTGCTTGACTAGGGTATTTTACAACCTTGTTAAGATCTTCCACAAATAAAAAGGACTTGCTATGTATTCTTTATTTCCCTGTTAAGGGAAACTGTTTAGTATCTGTTCCTCCAGGTCCAGGTTTCACAATCATATATGATTATTTAAAGAACAGCTAGATATATAAAGAAAATAATTAACATAGCAAACAGTTACTCTAGAAAGCCTACTTACAATGTTGGTCCATGGCTAGCATCTGGAAACCTGGATTTCAGCAGGATTCCCATCGTGCCCTGTTAAGAAGATCACTGTGCCTAAACGGCCCATGCAAACAATATGGTTTGTGCTGAACACTTGCTTTCTTCCTGTAGTCTGTAGTTTTGGTTCATGCTAACCCCAATAAGTGTCTTGTGCACTGAATCTCTACAGTGCTTCCCCAATAGACAATATTTTTCATTTCACAGGTGTGAAAGAATGTTGAGAGAATCGAGTACATATTTGACTCTGCTGGAAGAGGACTCTTAGAAGTTTGGTTTCCTTTGGAATTTGTCTGTGTGCCTTTACCCTTTGCTGATTTTGTTCTTGTGTTTTCTTGTTGTAATGACTCAGAATACAACTGTGAGTACAGCTATATGCTGAGTCCTGTGGGTCTTCCTAGCCAATCACTAAACATGGGATGTTTTGAGGATCCCTGACACAAATAGTAAGATACTTTCACAATAAACCGATAGCTACCACTAACAGAATGGCCGTGATAATTTGCTTAAGATTGGCAAACTTGGAGATGTTTTACCTGCCACTAACAAGTACAAAAGTAAGTTCCAAACACCTGACCTTGAATTATATAATGTACATTTTTTGAACCCACCAGGCACTCTAGCAGGAAAAGAATCAGGAGACCCTGCTCCAGCACCACCTTATTCTTCATCTTCTTCAAATTCTAAATTCTCTTCCTCACCAGGGGCTAAAATTCTCCTATATAAAAAAGGACAGAAAAATTAGTGAGCTACTCCACTTAATACACCAGCTAACCCTCAAAGCCACTAACTTCCCAGATAAGATGCTGATTATTAGGTTAATGTTGATATAAATGTCAATGTCAATCATTTCATTGCTACCAATGGTATCAGTCATATCACCAATACCAAATTTGATAGGGAAAAAAATCCAGAAATATTTAAAAAACAGGCATAAAATAGATAATAAAATCAGAAGACAAAATATGGATGCTTATTTATTTACCTTAATGGGACAGGCTGAACATCAAATGGAAATTCTTTATTATATGTGAGAATATTCTTTAGGACTAGAATAAAGACATAGACAAACATTAGTCTTATATCTTATATCTTAGTCCTACATGTTATTAAGTCTTATATATTAGTTAGTCTTATATGTTATATCTTAAATTGATACTTTTAATCGTATTTTATAATGTATTAACCACACATTAATATATGTATTTTAAATTCCGAGCTTCACTATCATTTCAAGACTATGCAATTGACTACTGAGTGTCTTAGCAAAATAAAAATGTCCATAGTGGACTGCAGGTACCAGTATTTTCAGAGTACTGTAAGATCTCCAAGGAAAGTCTCAGAGCCCTGATAGAAAATGAACCATAAAATAGTTCTCCAATGTACAAGGTCCTAGGTGATATAGGGTGAAAGAGAATACCTCTTCTCCTGAAGTATTTTAACTAAAAGATTGATACTGAAGATGACTAATTAAAGAGAAATAGATAATCACATCTTATTCTTTATCCTAAGTAGATTTCCCTCAATACTTATCACACTGGTAAGGTTTGTAGCAACAAGGTTATAATTCTAATATTCCTTTTATGATGAAATTTATTATATATGTGTACACACATATATACATGCATATATGTGTGTGTGTGTGTGTGTGTGTATTTACACATGTGTACACACACATACACACACACACACACACACACAGCAGACTCTCTCCTCAGGGAAGTCATCAAACAACATAATGCTATCACCTCTTGTGTCCTGGTTGATTACTTTCTGGAATGTAAGCCTACAGACAGATGTTATACAATTCTATCTGTATCTGGAAAAGTATTTTATGAAATTTATTGTTTCATTTCCCAATTTATGGGTTCCTAGTGACTACCTGCAATTATTTCAAGGTGAATATTTAGCATTATTAATTGGGCAACCCATGATTTTTACTCTAATTACTCAGACTTTAATTTTGGAGTCTTGCAGATTTGAGTTAAAAGGAGTATGGCATATTGGATTCCTAAATAAGAAAATTCAAAAAGAACAGGTTGTAATTACATAACTTATTCCAATAGGAGTCAATCATCCAGTGAGAAAGAAGTTGGAAACTTGTATCTAGATTCTCATTACTCACTCTTAATTCTCTCTTCCTTTAGCTCTTCCTCATCCTTTATCTCTTTCTTCTTCTCAACAAATGCATACCGAGTACTCACAATGTTCCAATCACTGCTTTAGGTGTTAAAGATACACAGTAATCAAGAACTCATATTTGGATCTTAGACTTTACTAAGGAAAAGTAGACAATAAATATGCCAATAAATAAACTAGATAATGTAAGATGTGATTAGTGGTATGAAGGATACAAACAGGATGCTGTGTAAAAGCAGAGAGAACTTGGTAGAGTAGCTAAGGTAGACAGGGTGCCTTTCGAAACTAAACTGTAAGAAGACATTTGAGCCAAGACCTGAGATGAGAGGAATCATCCACAAGTGGCTCTAGCATAAGGGCTTCCCAGGTATTAGAGAACAGGCTGGAGCAACAACAAAGGTTCCAAGTAGGAAAGAGTTTGCCTTATTCAAGGCATAGAAAGGACTGTGAGAACTTAAGTCTGACAAGCAAAGGGGAAGCAGCAGGAGATCAAAGTAGAAGGTTTAAATCAAAACCTAGCCCTACAATTACAACAATAACTTGAACATTTACATAAATACTCTAATCTCCCCAGTTCTAAAATGAGAATGCTACTTCCTTTACAGGCTATTGAGAGAATTACAGCCTAAATAAATGTATACAAAATGGCGAGGGAAAATCTAAAATGGACATTCACTCTCTCCATGACCTTTTTGATCTAGTTGACTAGAATCCTAATATTTCTTATCTTACTAAGAAGTACTGTTTATTTTTTAATACAAGAACATCTTTTCTATACTTCTGCATGATCATTGTTACTAAACTATCAAATCAACTCAATATTAATAAGTAATATTAATAAATATTGATCACTTACACAACAATGGAATAGATACCCAAGAATGGGGAGCAGGTAACAAAAAGATCATGTCTCACTTATATCAGAAACAAAAACACAGAAAAGATCATATTGTAATAAGAGTTTAATAAAATGGGCAAAAAAATCAACCATTAAAAATGTATATAACAATAATTTTTAAAAGTTGATCCTGTGATGGTGGCTTGTGTCTGTAATCCTAGGTACCAAAAGCCTGAGTCAGGAGGACTAGAAGTTCATCTGCCTAAGCAACGTAGGGAGACCCTGTCTCAAAATAAAAATAAAACAATAAAAGAGCTGGGGTTGTAGTTCAGTGGTAGAGTGCTTGCCTTGCACATGTGGCACTGGGTTCGATCCTTAGCACTACATGAAATAAATAAATAAAATAAAGGTATTGTGTCCATCTACAACTAAAAAAGTTTTAAAAAATAAAAAGAACTGGAAATACAGCTCAGTGGTAGAGCACCCCTGGGTTCAATCCCCAGTACATCAAAAACAAACAAAAAAGTTGAAAAATATCTTGGTTATTAAGAATATCTTGGCTGAGTGTGGTAGTGCACACCTGTAATCCCAGAGGCTTAGGAGGATTAAGAATTCAAAGCCAGCCTCAGCAAAAGTGAGGCATTAGCAACTCAGTGAGACCCTGTCTCTAAATAAAATACAAAATAGGGCTGGGGATGTGGCTCAGTGGTTATCTTGCATTTGTATTGTAACAGAATAATTAAATAGTATTTTCTTTTCTTTAGTATCAAAGCTCTGAAGAGGAAGTATTTGCTTTAGAATAATAGCTTTGTTATATTATTTTTACAAGTTAAAGTATTATCAAACATTTAATTTATGTGAACAGCTTTAGAACTAAAAAAACAAATTATGTTTTACTTTCTATAACTGTAGTATAGGTTTACATTTTCAACAACTATGGAATAACAGCTTCTATTGTTCTTTTAAAATAGCTTAAACTTTACATAGAGTTTTCTTTCTACCAATACTAGCAATGATGTCTTAGGAGGATCTGAAGAGGAGCTTGAATTTTACAAAAGATATTATCATAAGTATGAAGCATGTCATGGGTTGGAGATTCATGGGCTGATTTGGTAGGACTTACACACTTTGGATCACTACATGGCAGACATCTGATGCTACTCCACCATGGAAAATTCAGCACTCCCAGCCTTTCTCTTGGAGGATGGACCTACCAACCTCCTGAAGCTAACCCTCAAAAGATGACACACAGGCAAATATCAAAATGCATTCTGCTTTTGTGACTGACGTGTTTCATTTTTGTGGTAGGAAAAATGGGCAGCTGCCTCAATTTTGAAAGGGTATTTTTTAAATTATAGGAAAAGATTCCTTCAAAACATTCAAATCTATTTAACTCAACACAATCTTGCCAAGTTCATACTACACTTAAAGCATTCAATAGGCGCTGGGGTGGGGGAAGAGTCCATTCATAATCTCTTTGAGGACTGAAACAAATACAAGTGAAAAATAACACATGTGAGAGTCTGACAATGGATAGTTAAAATGATCCTATACAGGAGAGGAGGCAGAGTTTAATTATGCCTCTATAGAGACAGCAGAGAAAGCTTTCAGGGAGAGGTGGGATTCTGTGAAGCCTTGAAGGGTGGCTTAATAGAAGGGAATTTTGCAGGGTGGTGGTGGGGAGATATGCTTGAGTAAGCAGCAGTACATTACTGCAATTACATAAGAAAAAATGGCTCAGACTTTCACAATCATAGTTTTAGTATTTTCAGACAGAATTTAAAAGATTTCAAAATGTTGAAGTAAAGAATACATCAGCCTAATAAACCAGCCAAGAGCTAGGGATGTAGCTCAGTGGCAGAGCATTTGCCTTATATGGGCAATGCCCTGGGTTTGATCCCCAGCACCACACACATGCACAAAATTAAATTTTAAAAAAACATTTTTAAAAGAAAGGAAACCAGCTAAGTTCAACATATTAAAAGTTAGAATTCACTATTTTTCCTTAGAAGAGGCTTAATTTTTTAAAAAGCAAGCTTGAATAAGTATACTTAATCTGAAATATTACTAAATACCAATTTGTAGAAAATATTTAATTCCAACTCAATAATTAACTCACAACAAGTGCCCTGCTTGGATAAATTCCAAATTACAGAGTCTACCCTACTGAAATACTCGTTTATGTTTCTTTCAGAAGCAATAGCAAATTAAAATCATCTAAAAGGATAACTATCAAGAAGGGAAAAGTACAAATGAAAAACATTATAAAAAATATAATAAAGTGAATCTCCAAAATTCTCTTTCCATTTCTACTCCAAATCTTTTTTAAAAAGCCGAAAAAGTAATAGATTTTAACCTGATCTTCGACTAATACATGGATCAATAATTTCTTAGTAATTTGAACTGGAGAGCTGTACTTAGGAATGATGTAGTACAGCACCACTACAGGTATTAATAACAGCATAGTGAAAGAACCGGTCCAGGTGACCCTAAAACTCATTCCTGGGATTTACAAGCTAATGTCGGTGTTGTCCTTAGAAAAATGAAACTGAGAGGATTCGAGTGCTTAGCATATAGATGCTATTCTTAAAAAAAAGGCAATTAATGAAAGATCTTGTGAGGCAATAGAAGTACTTGAGCATGCTCAGAGGAAGAGATAATAAATATATGAAATAAACATCCACAGTCTTTACAGCCACTCTGTGTATCTATAAGATTCTTAAATTTTGTTTGGAAACAAACTAATAGGAAATAATGACTGAATAAGAAGCCAAAATCCTAATTATTTTTATCATAAAAAACTGAGGGCTGGTGACATAGTTTACTGGTAAAGCACTTGTCTAACATGCTCAAAGCCCTTGGTTCAATCCCCAGCATCATCTCTCCCTCTCTCTCTCTCTCTCTCTCTCTCTCTCTCTCTCTCTCACACACACACACACACACACACACACACACACACACATATGCACACACTCACACACAAACATAATTTTCAGTAGAACCACTGTATAAACAACTGTTGCAACATTTTATTTAAAGCCATCAATGTGTTTTTCTCAAAATAATCTTATATGTAGCCAGTCATAAAAGATTATATATCATATGAGTCCATTTAAATAAAATGTCTTCAATAGGACAATTTATAGACAGAAATCAAACTAATGGTTTCCTAGAGCTGGGAATTGGAAGGGATTTTAGGGGGATGGCAAGAAGTGAATGACTGCTCATGGGAATAGGGTTTCTTCTTGTGGTGATGAAAATGTCCTAAAATTGATTGTGGTGATGTCTGCATAACTCTTCCAATTTACTAAAAAATTGAATATGATATGTTAAATTGGTGAACTGTGCTTTATATAAATTATATCTCAATCATATACAAAGTATTTATTAATGCTTTTGAAAAATAAAGTTTTAGGTACAAAAAAACCCAAAAAATTGTGAGAAATATTACATTGATTAGTATCCTTATATACATTGGATATAGGCATAAGAACTATTTCTGAATATAAGTGTGTCTCTTATAACATCTCCAACTCTTATGATCTATGGCTGGAGATGTAGCTCAGTGGTAAAATGCTTGCCTAGCATGTGTGAGGTCATGGGTTTGATCCCCAGAACCACAAAGAAAAAAAAAAACTTTATGATCTGGATTACATAAAGTAACCAAAACTATTAAAATGACAGAGTTCATCAGAATTCTTGCCATATTCAGAAGGATGGTGTTCTGAAGAAATGAAATATGATCATCTAAAACTGTGGAAAAGCCACCAGAATCACAACAAATCTGTTACGCATTCCTTTGTTGTTGTCTGTTGTTGTTAACTTCTCTTTTCCAACCCAAACAACAGAAAATCAGATCCCCTTCAGTATACTCTGAGAATCCTTTTTCTACCCTGGATTTGCAATACAATCACATTTCAGCTATCTCAATAATATATGTCTTTGTTAGAATTGCTATGAATGAATTAGATATTGGCAGTTTGTGGAATTTATAGGAACATTCTATTTAGTTCTTTTTTGGCAGGGGATACTGGGACTGAACTCAGGGGCACTTGACCACTGAGCCACATCCCCAGCCCTATTTCATATTTTATTTAGAGACAGGGTCTCACTAAGTTGCTTAGTGCCTTGCTTTGCTAGGGCTGGCTTTGAATTTGATATCCTTCTGCCTCAGCCTCCCGAGCGGCTAGGATTACAGGCATGCGCCACTGTGCAAGGCCCTCTTTAGTTCTTAAATTAATTTTTTACCTCTTACTCAAAGCATGTTTACATTAAAAGGATTGCACTAGTGTGAACTGAGATAGACTGACAAATGTTCTGAGATCTAGACCCTGCTCAGTTACTGGGGATTTAAATGAAACAGGGCAAACAAATCATTTCATTTCTTTCCTCAATAGAGAATGTGACCACAAGTCTGAGACTCCTTTCTGTTTGAAAATGCTTTGATTTTATGATTCCCTACTTAAAAATCTTACTTAGTTGGATAAATAAAATCTACTATTCCCTAGTCACATAAATGCACTGAGATGTGCAATCTTATCTCAATAAAAAAAAGAGTACAGGAGCTGGGTTATAGTTCTGTTTGTAGAGCATTTGCCTTGCATGTGTGAGGCACTGGATTTGATCCTCAACACCACATAAAAACAAATAAATAAAACAAAGGTATTGTATCTGTCTACAACTAAAAAAAAATTTTTAAAAAGGCTACATTAACTTACATTCATTCAGTTATTCACACTGTGCCTTTGCCCATACTGCAAGATGAAATCCAAATGGTAATTAAAAATGCAAATATTGTAGGAGTTTAAAAGCACCAAAAAATAAGAGAAATAAATCCAATCACTTTCTGTGCTAAACAATCTTAATATTCACAACAGATAAAACTCTTTCTAAAGGAATATCACTAAAAAATATAAAACAAAACTTACTTCGTCCTAGCTTCTTCAGGTCCTCCAGTTTAAATTCTTCCTGGGACTGTGTGGACTAAATTTAAAATATGCATATTATATCTTTTCATTACAAAGATTTCACTACACCCTATGTCTTTTAAGTGGCAAGAATCAAATATTAAAATAAATATATTTCTTGCTTTAAAGGTAGAAAATGAAAAGTTCCAAACTGATTTTTGGAATATTCAAGCTAATAGAAACAGAAAAAATTAAAATCATATCTTTTATTTCTACAGTGTACAAAGTATGAACTAAATCATTTAAGTGTGAGTTCAACTGATCAATTCCAATTGTTATAAAACCCTTCTGAGATAATATTGCTTTGGGCATGAATGTCTAATATCTTATTAGAGCAATTTAGAATAATTCATTAAAAAAATCCATTTACCTGTAAAGCTGCGCTTCGCAATTCCAAGCATGTTGCAATTTTGCCAATGGTTTTCTGTAGGGAAAAAAATGCTATACATCCCAAGATAATTTTAACTGTCAGTTACTAAAATCAAGAATTTTTATTTATAAGAGATCTATAGGGACTTGGATTTTAGCTCAGTGGTTGAAAACTTGCCTCACATGTGTGAGGCACTGGGCTCGATCCTCAGTACTACATTAAAAAAAATAAAACAAAGATATAGTGTCCATCTACAATTTAAAAAATTTACAAAAGAGATCTATACTTCTTTAAATAAATTATTATTCCTTTTCTAGCACCTTGCAGATTTTAGAGAAGAGAATCTGAAGACAAAGGGCTGAGAAGTGGGAGAGAGATGAGTATATATTCTTCTCTAAACTAATATGCCATAACCAATTCTAAATCAAGTTTGGTTTGGTGATAGGTCTAGATATGATTTAAAGGGCAACAAAGATAGCCATTATGGAAAGCAGTGTGGAGGTTCCTCAAAAGATTAAAAATTGAACTACGATATGATCCAACAATTCCACTCCAGGATATGTGGCCAAAGGAAAGGAAATCAGTAAGCTGCAGAGACACCTGCACTCCCATACTCATAGCAGCACTATTCCTATTAGCCAAGAAATGGAAACCTAAGAGTCCATCAACTGATAAGTGGATAAAAAAAAATGTTATATATACACAATGGAATACTATTCAGTCATAAAAATAAAGAAATCCTATCCTTTGCAACAACATGATGGAACAAGATCATTATATTAATGAAGTAAGCCAGGCACAGAGACAAGACCCAAAAAATCTTATTCATGTGGAATACAAAAAAGTTGATTTCATAGAAGTTGAAAGTAGAATAGTAGTTACCAGGGGTTGGAGCCAGTAGGGGTGGGTGGAGGGATAAATAAATGCATCCTACATTTCAAAAGAAAAAAGAAAAATTTGAAAGTTTTTAAACATAAGAAATGATAAGTGAGTAGAAAATGTTAACTGGATTTAAATATCACACAATATATACATGTATCAAAACATGTTACCCCATTTATATGTACTATCTTTGTTATCTGTAAGTTAAAATATTGACTTTATTTGTTTTAAAAATAGCTCTTTTTTAGTTGTAGATGGACATAATACCTTTATTTTATTAATTTGTTTTTATGTGGTGCTGAGGATTGAACCCAGTGCCTCACACATGCTGGGCAAGCAAGCACTCTACCATTGAGCTACAACTCTAGCCCCCAAATACTAACTTTAAAAAAGAAAACAGAAAATTAAAAAGGGGGAGGGCAATGAAAAGGGATTTTTTACATCTTCCCTTCCAATCATCTTCTCATAAAGCCTGAAATTTACTAAAAGATATCTGAAAGATAGCACAATGGTCTAATTTAATTCTGATTAAAGCTCAATTCTGACTTGTTTAAAAACATAGGCAATATTAACAAAATCAGTATTTGTGATGAATGGTGCAGATTTTACAGTCTACCTGTTTTATAAAATAAGCTATAAAACAGATGTGATAGGGCACAGTCCTTGCTTTTAATATGCTCATGTTCTATTATGTGTGATAAAACATATACAAAATCACTATATTAAAAAGAGAGACACTCAATCTATAAGCTTCAGCAAAATAAGTTCCTTTTATGTCCTAAAGGAAAAGAACAAGATCTATATTAGGAATCCAGTCCCAAAGACTAGGGAGGATTTCCAAATCAAAGAGTTTGGAAAATTGTCATGGTTCAATTACTTAAAATCCCCAACTGAAAGCAGAGGGATAGGTTTGAAAAGTAAAGTGAAGTAGGGCATAGTCATTCTGAAAATGGACCTTCCACAAACTCCTTGCTGAGGAATCTAGGATTTCTTTAACAATAAGTTACACAGAAGTGTGTTTTTATTGTTCTTTTTTTTTAAACAGACATGCCCTTAAGAACACTGTTGTGAGCTGGGCATAGTTATGTGTACCATCTACTGGGAAGGCTAAGGCAGGAGCCTAAAAGTTTAAGGCCTGTGTGGGCAACACGGTGAGATTCTTTCTAAAAAAACAAACAAAAAAACCCCTTAGCTATTGTGATACAGGTATGCAATGTATACATAATTTAAAGGAAAGGGGAAAAACTGAAGGAAAAATCATTTAAGTTATTTCAAACTGTCTAAACAATATTCAGAATAAGAATATGAATAGCTAAGGTGGAAATGAAAAGGGGAGATTCATGAGATTCATAAAAGAAATTATCAGGGCAGGCAGCTGAACAATGACACTGAGACTTCTAGGTCCTTCCAAAAAAGATATTTCTGAAATGTCTTTAGGAATAAGTTTAGATCATAAAAGCAAAAAACTGTGTACATCATTTACAATGCTTACAAAATGACATATTTTGGAAAAAAACTGACACATTTTTCTGAACGCATTTTATGTATGACTTACAAAATGTTTAGTAAATTGGGGATTTGGTGATTTTGTGTTTGGTTAATGTTCTTTGAAAGGTAAAAGAGGAGTAAAGGGAAGTAACAGTATTGCCCTGGCCCCTGGTGCTTAGGCTAGTGGACACTCTTCAATTACTGTATCAACAAACAGC
The DNA here is from genome assembly GCF_048772815.1 of Callospermophilus lateralis. Classification (NCBI taxonomy): domain Eukaryota; kingdom Metazoa; phylum Chordata; class Mammalia; order Rodentia; family Sciuridae; genus Callospermophilus; species Callospermophilus lateralis. The sequence continues at coordinate 250,356 of NW_027512944.1, read as the reverse complement.
TAGGATAGCAACTCACAAAAAAAAAAACTATTATTGAGCAAGATATGCCTCTCAGACACACAAGTAATAATATTTAATTATCTCCATAATCTTTTAAAAATTTCAATATAAAAGCTTAGAAAATATGCAATTTTAATCTGAAAAGAGATTACATTTGAAAATTATATTTATACATAGTTTGCAAAATACTCAGGTTTATTCATCCTCTTAAATAGCTATGTATAGAAACCAGCAGTAAGCAATCTTTTCTACATAAAGTCTAATATCCCCAATCATTGTTGTTCAAATATACCACTCAACTCCAGCAAAACTAGTAAATAATTAAGTATAAATATAATAATCAAATAATTTATTAATAACAAATACTGTTAATTATTAACCACTTATTAATAACTAATGAACACTTTCCGACAGGCTCTCCTAAGTGATTTATAAACATTAATTTAATTAACCCTCCCCACAACTCAGAGTTAGCTATGATCATTTTACAGGTGTGAAAACTGAAGTATGAACAGGTTAAGTAATTTGTCCCAGTCATCAATGCCTTCTATATAACACACAAGATATTCAATAAAACCACACACTTCAATCAATTCCATTTAGCTATATTCTTTACTATATTCTTTCAAAACTGATTTTATAAAAGAATTTTGCTTGTATTGAGATGTATCAATGAGATAATCTTCAAAATAGTGGTTAGCTTTTTTTCCTTCTTGACTTTAAAATCCATTTTATTTCACACTTCAAACATTTAAGATAAAAATGTTGTACCTGAACAATAAGAAACCACTAACAAACTATTCTCACTTAAACATTTCTTCAAGTTAAGCAAAGGCAATAGCTTTTTATACAGAAATGTACTGAACTATGGTAAAATACCAACAGGCCTTATTCATAACTATTCTAAGGGACCACACCCAGCTTCAGTATTAAAAAAGAAGTGAAACACTATTATTTCAGCTGTGGCAATAACTTTTAAAACATGTAGATTTTATTGATGTCAAAATCAAGTGCTTGCTACTGAAACAGTGTCACCTTCCTTAAAATGAACAGTTCAGAAAAATGATAAAGAAGCACAAGTTCACATATTCCAGAGTATAAGTATTGACTACTTTAATTAATGTACATTAAACCAAGCACTGAAGTGATGTTTGATTTTTAGAAAGACTTAAATCACTAGCATTTTATTCAAATTAATTGCTCATACCTAATATGATAAGAAACAGAAAACAGTATCATTTTTAGAGTATTATCTACTTTAGTTTGTCATTGCTAAGAAAATTGAGAGCCCTAAAGATCAGTTAAAGGAAAACATGGAATAAAAATGGACAATTAATGAGCTAAATTAATTTTGCTAAAATGTATTCAATTTATATAATGAATAAAATCAGTTTGAAAATAAACATAATTCAGTACAGTCTTTCTTAATCCAGACTTAACTTTTAAATATTTAAGCAGCCACTCATCTTCCATCTAGCTGTTGGAGGAGAGATAACACTAGGGTAGAGAGAAAGTGGAAGTAGAAAGGTGGAATCGATAAAACATAAAACAAGTATATAGTGCTGTGATTCTCATTACCACCAAGTTTGACTCAAAACAGGGAAAAACTTTCTAAGTGTCATGAGACAGGATGTTCTATTTTGTCCAGAATCTTACATGAGAAAATCTACTACACCAAAGTAGGGAATTTCACAGAATGAAAGCTTTTGGCAGCTTTTTGTTGGCCACTAAACCCAGTTGTTATAATGACAAAACTATTGAAAACTGAAATGAAAGCTAAGGGAACTAATCGTGAGGGAGGATCAAATAAGAATCATAAACTCTTGTTTTAACTAGAAATCTTTGAGAATATTAAAAATAGGAAATAAATGTGAAGTTTTTATTCTATCACCAATTAATTTGGTTTAGACAGATTAGTAGTTCTGCTTTAGAATTCTTTAGATATAAAATAAACATTGGAAAAATATGTTATTCTCTTAAAAATTAGGATTTATTTTAATAAAACATTTATTCATCAAATATATTTGAGAGCTCACTGTGAACTAGACAGCAAAAAGTTTCATAAAGAAAGCACTTTAGTAATAAGATTGGTTTTTAAAAACCAAAAACATTTTTCAAAGTTCCACTAACTACTGAATGGTTGGCATAATTATATAACTCGTCACTGCTATCAATACATGAAATAGTATAAGCATAAGAAATATAACTCAAAATAAAACAACATTTTTGCAAAGAATAAGGTTAAAAGCATTTTCTATTTTCCTTTTTGGAGAAAAATAAATTCAGTTTTCTCTCCAGCTTATGTACAGGCATAGTATTTAATGCAGATCTAACAGTATGTGTCAAAATTTCCTGTATTATGTTCTTTAGAACACTATATCCAATGAAATATTCTGTAAAGAAAGGAGGGGAGCTTTTCAAAAGCAAATAATTTTTAAAATACTGCACAACCAAACTCTTTAAAATATCCAACATACACATTAGAATATTAAAAGTCCAGAGAAGTTACAAACTGTGTGCAAGTAATGCCTATTGGGCTGGGGATGTAGCTTACTAATATACAGAGTGCTTGCTTGCCTAGCATGAGGACCTGGGTTCTATTCTTAGCACAACACACAGACACACACACATACACACAGACACAATCTATTAATTTTTAAGAGCCAGTGTTTCCCAGAACATGTCTTGAAGACCTCTCTTTTCTAATCATTATTAACTGAAGACTTTGATAATTTTTTCTTATGGAACAATCATATAAGGCCTATACATCAATATGAGTGTTTCTGTCTGTTGTGAATATTTCACTTGCATTTTCACAGAAATTTAAACCTTTAAATGAATATAACTTGCCTTATATAGTAGAACAGAATGACTTGGGGTCCTTCTTCAAGACCAAGGAATAGACAGGCAGACAGAAGCTCTGTCTGCAGTTACACCTGGCAGCCAGAAATGCCTCCTGGGCAGGTATTATAAATAATATGTTCCTCAGAAATCAGGCTTCCAGGAGAGGAGGAGGTACAGACCACTTTACATGTAGAGGTCACTGGAGTTTTAGGAAGGAAAGACCTTTTAAAGTCACTTAAGAGTTCTCTAATCTCTCATGTCTTATATAAGGAAAATCAGGCCCAGAGCCAAAGCCAGGATGCAAGACTTCAGTCTTCTGACTCTAGGTCTCAGCTCTCTCCTCTAGGACCTGCAGCCTCCTGGATCTTTTGAAGTACAAGATCTGGGGGTCTTTATAACCAAAGACAAGCTAAACAGCTATAAATTAAAGAATCAATAGCATTATCAACACCAACTCTAGTCTCAGAATACTAAAAAAAATCAAGAAAAAGTTAATTTTTTTCTCATCACTTAACAAGGTTCATTTTTTGATATTAACCTGTTTGTTTTGTAATTTTAGAATGTTTTAGGAGGTCAAAAGACTTTAATCTCAGGCCATGTGGCTCACAGGTTCTACTCCTGAGCAACAAATGCTGGAGAAATCTAACTAACTGAAGGCAAACAGGTGACTAAAATATGGGATCATTAAAACTTTTTTACATTTTTTTATTTTGTCTTCATATTTATAACATACTTCATTAACTATTAATTTATGTACCTGGATATCTAAGATTCTATTCATCAAGATTTAGATATTTTAAGTCTTAATTCAATGATGCCTGCTGATCATTTCATAAACAACTCCTAGACAGACTTCGCAAATTTTATAGAAGTGGTATAGTGTACAGTCTTTGTTCCTTTCCTTAAGCATATCAGCTATTTCCTTTGTGATAATTATTTTCCAGGACTAAGATCCTAAGTCTCTTAAATCTATTGTGGATATTAGCACTTATTAAGGAAAAAAGAAAAACACCCTTTTAAATTGCAGTAACATAATTTTTTTGAAGTAGATTTTAAATATTTTAAAAATACAAATATATTTGGGCAAGAAATACAGCTAACACTCTGGGGGCTTTTTCTCCCCAAACTCCTGTAACTAAGAATTAATAAACACAGGCCTATGGACTAAAAACTTGCTTAGGTTTAATTAAAAAGTTATGCAAAAATTAATCCCATTTCCCCTTGTGCAAAAAAAGAAAAGTATTAATAAGAGTGAATTAGGTCACCAGGATTTTCACATTGCCTTTTCTTAAGAGATGAGGAAAAGACTAACACATATTTTTCACTATCTACAGGATTAAAAATTGACTTAAAACTAGTTACTCTGAGCCAGGAGAAAATGGGAGTTGTTTCCTCCCATTTCTTCTCTTCTTTTAGAATGAAGTTACTTTAAAGTATCCCCTTTTACATAATCTCTATCAGGGAATCAACTTGATATACAAAAATTTTAATTCAAGGAAGAAAGAACAGTACTGAAACATTTTGCAATCTTATATATTTATTTAGCTGACAGATCTGTACGCCAACTTCTTGACTTGAGCTAATTTTTTTCCATTTGTTTTTTGGTTTGGGGGGTTTTGTGGGTGTTTTCTGTTTTGCTTTGAGAGGTGATACATAAAGAGTTATGAAAATTCATAGTTAAGCATTGAGGTGGAATGCACTTATTCCCAATCCTTCTGTTTTTCCAAGTGACTCGGAACAAACTCCAGTCTTTGGGTTACCCACGCTTTTCAACTAAAAGTGTGGATGACTTCCATTAGAGTTAAATAAGGCCTAAATAGTTAACTAAAGTAATTCATTAAGTGATAAGTTATATATCTGTATAAATGTTCACTTAATGTTAGGCAAAGCATAATCAATCTGATTTTTTTTTACTTAAATATAACAGTTTTTTGTTTATTTTTCTGCTTAATGGACTCAAGAGCAATTTCATTTGGAATTGAATATATCTAGATATTATTTGATGGTACCTTTTGCTCTTCTGTGAATTCAGAATTGTTGTGTTGAGCTTGGGCCTCTTTTTGTAGATGTCTTGCTAATCTGTAAGAAGAAAACATTTTTTAGAACTGAAAGCAAACTATCTCAACTGCAACAAAGTAAAACAAATTAAATCTCTTAAAAACAATAAAGTGCATAATACTTTGTTATGTTATTGAAGTAATTCCACATTTTCAAGGCAAATCTACATTACCCTGAGAATCAAACTTTTTACAAAAAAAAAGTTTGTACAAAATAATGATGAAATAAGATACTTTTTATACCATTTCACTGGGACAAATTTCAGAATCTTAGAGCTGCAAAGAATCTCAAAAAGCACATAATTCAACTTTCTTTACTATGCACTAATTTCTTCTATAAACAACCAATAAATAGTTGTCCAGATTCTACTTTAACACTTCCAGTGAGCACCAATAATATATCAACCATAGATATGTTATCATTCTATCATAATTCATTTCCCAATGAGATTTGCCCAAATCCAAATTACAGCCATGACAATAACTCCATCAAAATATGCTTTTGAAACATTTTTAAATGGAAAATAAAGAAAAGCCGTCCACCAATCAAAAACAGAAAATACTGCTTGCCCAGTTATCATCATATCTAAAAATGGCAGGTAGGCCTTGAGTGAGTTTTCCAGGATGAATTTATGATGCTAGTCCAAGCTCAATGGTGAAGATCCAAAGCTATTTCTGAGACAGCAAAAGGCAAAGACTTACTCTTATGAAGAAAGAGAGGAAAAAAAAGAGACCAATTTTAGACACAGTATATGATTAGACATATTTCTAAACAAGTTATAAAAATGGCCAATAAACACATGAAAAGATATTATGTATCATTAGACATCAGGGAAATGCATATCAGAATCATAAAATAATTACTTAGCACCCATGCAGATGGATATAATTTAAAGAGATGAAGAAAATAATAGGCGTAGGGAGAGTACGGAAAAAACTGGAACCCCCATACATTGCTGATGGGAATGTAAATTGGTGCCAGCCATTGTGGAAAAGTTTAATATAGTTAAATACAGAGGAACTGTATGCTCCATCAAACTCCTGAATGGATATATCCAAAAGAACTAAAAATAAATGTTCACACAAAGCACATGTACACAAATGTTTATAGCAGCATTATTTGTAATAATCAAAAAGTCATAAAACCAAAATTTCCATCAACAAAACGTGGTACATATATTCAGTAGACTATTATTCAGTCATAAAGAGGAATGAAACTCACATAATATGCTAGCTACAGTTATGAATGAACTTCAAAAAGATTATGCTATATAAAAAGAAGTCATATGTAAATGGTCATGTTATATGATTCCATTTACATGAAGTGTCCAGGAAAGGTAAATTCATAGAGAAAGAAAGCAGATGAGTGGTTTCCAGGATATGGAAAAATTTAGAATGACTGATACCAGGTATGAAGTTTCTTCTTGGAGTGGGAGAAATTTTTAGGAATTACAATAGTGATGGTTATAACACATTGTGAATACATTAAAGACCACTTCACTGTACACGTTAAAATAGTGAGTTTTATGGTATATGTAAAAAAAAAAAAGCTAGCAAAATATTTTGAAAATAAGATTGCTATTCTGGTTGAGGTCTGGGAGTAGGAATGACAGCAAGTGCTAGGTAGAAAAGGCAATTAAAGAAGAAGTTCATCACAGTTGCAAAAAACAAGAACTAGATAGGAGTTCTATTCTATGCAATCATACCCTTAAAGATCAAGTAGTATTCTCAATGGCCTCTATCCTCTTTATGAAAAGTCTGCATCCTTTATCATTAAGCAAGAAATTCTTACAAAAAAATCTTAACATTTGCTAAGATAGCTCCACCATGTTACTCAGTCAAATTTTCATCCATTTACTTACTTGCTTCCAAAGCTGGAAACCACACAATATATTTTCCTAAAATGTCATTCACTGACTCATAGTCTCACATTTTTATGAATTCTTATGCAGGAGAAGGTACAAATAAATATGGCCCATTGTCCTTTTTCTGTATTTGCTTTCTTTTTTTTAACTCTTGCTGACCTATGTGGACTCTTACAGGAATTCACGGTCTATACACCCTTAGCAATGTCAACTATACATCCCTGAGTTCAGGGAAGTTATAGTGTAATAGTTTCTTTATTTGAATATTTCTACATATAATTTGCTAGGAGTGGATATCAACCTAAGCAGGATTCTTTTTTTTTCTTTAAATAGTTTTTGTTTTGTTATTTTTTTTGTTTTAGTTGGAACCAATACCTTTTATTTTATGTATTTATTTTATGTGGTACTGAGGATGGAACCCAGTGCCTTGCACGTGCTAGGCAAGCACTCTACCAATAAGCCCAAGCTCCAGCCCCAGCCCCTAAGCAGGATTCTTGTCAGGAAAAAAAGTATAGCTTTCAACTCCTGGTTAAATACTAATAATCAGGGCTGGGGTTGTGGCTCAGTGGTAGAGTGCTCGCCTAGCATGCACAAGGCACTGGGTTCGATCCTCAGCACCACATAAATGTAAAATAAAGATATTGTGTTCATCTAAAACTTAAGAATAAATATTTTAAACTAAATAAATACTAATAATCAGAATAAAGGAGACTAAATTAAAATAATCCTGTTTTCAAAAATTAGGCAACAGATTGGGAGAAAATATTGTAAAAATAAAGAACTTTTATCTGTAGTACATAAAAAACACCTACAACTCAATAGGTAAGAGATAATTCAATTTAAAAATAGTTAAAAGCCTCTACTCAAAATGTCATGTGCCCGCAAGGTTTTCCCTGATACCAGATTTAAAATGGTGGTCTCCTAATTTCTACCCCATATTCCTGTATTTCTCTTCCCTACTTCATTCTTCTTCAAAGTATTGACCATCATCTAAAATATAGGCAAGATGTTTTGCCAAAATGTGACAATAAGGCAAGAATCCAAGTTTCTATAGCTTAAGAGTCATTTTCTAAGAATGACAATAGACTCAATCTAAAAATTAGACCTATTCAACAGTAACCAAAAAGCATAAACATGTGACATGGCAATAGCTGATGAGGCAAATCAACTATTTAGAATAACTTGATGGTAAAGAAAGATCAGGCTTAAGCTAAAACCTATTAGTGTCACACAAATTCAACTAATTACCTACAATAATTAGCAAGCTTTGTCCTGCTTTAGTCAAACCAATTTTTAAAAAATGAAGTTACAGGTGATAATATAGTTTATACACAGTCATCAGTTGTGTCCATCGAAGGGGGACACTGTCCAGGTGTACCCTGGATATTTTTTGAAATCTCTGGGCTGATTCTGCACCTGATAAAAAAGATAGCGCAATGATAGACAACAAATGAGAAAAAGGACAATCATCTGGTCCAAAAACTTAAGACATGAAATTAAGAAGCAGACAAAACAGAAGACAAACAACCATATCACTTGGAATGTATTACTCTGAAGGCAAGTGCAGTAGAGAGAAACACAAATTATTATAAGCAAAGTAAGAAAAGACCATAGCAATAAGTTATTTTTAGAGAAAACCAACTGGAGAAAAAATATGTATGTTAAGATATGTCAACTTGACACAAAGATAAAGTAGAACAGGAATCTGAACCCATTTACAAGCTGAACAGAGCTGAATAATGAAAGCTAGTGTCATAAACTTGGCTGCTTGACTGGCTTTGTGTAAGAAAATATCTCAGAACTTTGAACTTAGGAAATTCCAACTTGTCTTGCACCAGGTCACGAGCTCCACAGAGCAGGAACCTATTTCAACAAGCAGGTTTAAAAAACATTTAAAAAATATTTTCATTGCTATTAATGATACACTTAAAAATGTAGTAAGTGCTAAAATCCATCAAAGTAAAATGCACTGAAAAAAATTAAACTTACTCAGAAAGATGTTCAGAATTTGGGATACAGACAGAAACTGAAATTAGAAGAAAAGTTTTATATTTACAACAGCATATGAACTATGATGAGAGTAACAATTTAGTAAAGAGTTCATATTGTGGTTGACCAAAAATAATGGAATAAATAACAAAATCCACAAGTGCACAGTTATATATACGTACCTTTCTCTACTACAACTTGGCAAGTATGAGTTTCATGTTGACTTAAGTGTGCAGCCATATTATCTAAGCCAGAAACATCAGTTAGGAAATCACAATTAAGGCACACTAGAGTAATGCCCCTATTAAAAAATAGCATAAAAGAAAAGTTTTTATCTGTTGTTAAATCTATATACAAGTTCAATGATTATTTTTCCACAAATTATCTTTTTGTGTAATAAATGTAACTTGTTATTTGTTATATAAATTTGATGTAACTGAAATGATTCTCTATAAAATGGTACAGCTATGTCCAAATTTTGCTACTACTTATTTACATAGAGTATTTATGTTTTATAAATATTTATCTTTTGTACCAGTCAAAAGACCTACAACCAGTCTAGGTTCCATTAACAATTTGCAATAATATAGGCAAGTCACATTCTATTTGTTCCTCTGCCCATCTGCAAAGTGAGAATAGCATTCATTCACTCAATATATATTTACTGAGGTTGTCTATACAACTGTATCACTGTTATTATGAACAACAACAACAAAAAAAGCCACTCAGTACTTGAATAAAATTTATAATCTAGTGTTTTATTTAGTTGAGGACAAAATTAGAAGAAAATTATAAAGTATTTAGAAGTATAGTATGATACCTGCCACTACATGCCAAGGTTTTAGCATGATCTTCCAAGGGTGGTTATTATTTAACATGGAATTAACTGACGTAGTTAATAAATATGTTGGAGTCCACAAATTTTGAATCCTCATCATCCCAGCACTGTGAATGCTATTGCCTACCTGATGGGGCCTATACTACTCATTCTCTTTAACAAAACTTGTGAGTGCTGTACAGAGAAAGGAGAAAGAAACTCAAGTCCAGAGAAAATAAAGACAGCATCATGCTGCCTTAGCAGGTCAAAGCAGGGAGAACTCCAATATGTTCTTGATTCTTAAATAACACATGAAATTATTAAGGAATTTCAAAGGAAGTTAGGAAACAAGTCCCAAAATCATGAAAAACTTTTTCTGAGTCTAGAATAGTTCTTACACTCACTGAATTAAACTGAATAACATTTGCTATCTGAAGTATTTAAACATAATTGGCATGTTAAAGTTATGTGTCAATGGCCTTAAGATTCATATTTAAAATGTGTTTGATCTCGTGACTTTTAGTTGAAAAGTATCTTAAATATTATTAAGACTGTAAAAATATTGAGATGGTTCAGAGAACTTAGAAAGCCACTATATAATTGAACTTATTAGATTTATTAAAATGTTAAGCAATTGGGAGCTAGTTGGGTCAAGCATTTGAAGTGCCGTTTAAAAGAAAATCAAGTATATTTAATGGATAAATGACACTAAATTGTTTAAAGTAATTTGAACTTAAATGTCACTGTTGAAAAAAATTCAGTCTGTTCAATTTAAATGAACTTTATCTTACATTAAATTAAAGTTCCTCTAGAAAGTGATTACTAAAAAGTACTCAAATTCTAAATGGAGTATTTCTAAAATTCTAAATGGAGTATGGAGACTTAAAAGCTTAAAGAAAGTTAAAATGTAAAATACTTAACTTAAATAACTAACTACAATTTTTTCTATGAACAAACTGCCCTCATAGATACTAAAAAGAGTTTCACTGGTAAAGAACAGGCTACTGCCTATTCCACTGGATATAGATAATTTTAAAAGGGATGGCATGACTAACTCAATCTGTTTTTAAACAGGGATTTGTAATTGGAATTTTTAATCAAATTTCTTGATTTGGGAAAATATGTGAGTCTGGGAATATTATAGTTGGGTCATTAGTAGAGAAAAGATGGTCTGTACAGAGAAAGCAGAAAGAAACCCAAGTCCAGAGAAAATAAGACAGCATTGTGCTGCCTTAGCAGATCAAAGCAGAGAGAACTAAAGTAAGTTCTTGATGAATTTTTGTTTTCCTTATTTGCTCTGCCTGTTGCTCCTCTACTTAAGGGTCTATAAGAGTCTTTGGAATCTCTCTAATAAATCAAAGTTTCACCTAAATTTTGTTTAGGTGAAAAAATTGATCATTTAACTGATCACTGTTATTATCAGTTTAATACAAAGTATATACATTCAACGTTCATATATTTGATGTTCATTACATAATATATATGTTACACCAGTATATGAATACAAACAAACAGGATACTTCAGACTGATTTCTCCTCCTTAAGTTCTATTCTAATAGCATGATATATGTGTGCACTGAGAGAATTCACTGGCACATCAAATCTAAAATCATCTGCTTTCTCCCCAAATCATCTCCTCCTGACTTTCTTATGGTCCCATTTCACTTGACACTAAAGCTCAAACCATAGTCACCTATGACTTTCTCCTTTCTTAAAACATTTAATATGTCAAGCATTTTATAATATTAACAACTTATTGAGTACTTATCTGTGCCAGGCTGCTTTTAAACATATCATCTCATCTAAATCTTACAACAACCTGAAGAGTTAAGTGTTATAATTATTACCCTTTTATACAGTACAGAGTTAGCTTAGTAGCCTACCAAGGACATAGAGCTGGTAAAGGTCAAAATCAGGTGTAAAATTATGCACTTTGATTCCAGAGCCCATATTACATCATAAACACAATGTAATACCACCTCACCACCTTAATTCAGATCCCTAATCTAAATGATTTATGCACCTACAACTCACCTTGTATGTCCCTGAATTCAACTTTCCTTCAGTATCACTTGAATCTACACAAAACACTAATGGTTCTCCAGTGCCCTCTGAATTAAGTCCAAATTTCCTAAGTTTAATTTTCAATGCATTCCAATATGATTGTAAGCTCAAAATTGTTGCTACAGACTTTAATCCATTACTATCACACAAACATCATGTTCCATCCATTTACTACTAGCCATACTTTCTGTATGTCTTCTCTTTTTCATTTCTGCACTTTTGTGCTATTTTCTCCAACTAGAAGATCCCTCTGCTTCTTCTGCCAGTTTAAAAAAAAAACACTCATCCTTAAAAACAAAGTAAACCTAATTCCTATCCAGATCATTCCAAGTAATCTCTCACTTCTCTGAAATAACTTATTGCACTTATTAAAATCCATAGTTACTTCTGTTCATACTTTATTTCCCACCTAATGAACAACATTTCCTGAAGGCTAGTTCCAAGATTGCTTTATCCCTATCATCTACACAGAACCTGCTACAATACATACATGATAAATGCATAATACACATAATATACACAATAAAAAGTATTCCATTTCAATAAGTAATTACAAAGATTGGGGGATATGGAATTTTATAAATATGCTAAGTTCCACTCACAGAAATTGACCAATTCCAATGTGAGACATAATGGTAGTTGAGAGAAAAACACTCCAGACCTTTAAAAAATCAGATAATTTGTTTAAAAAACTAACACACAACTGAGCTAGACAACAATGAGGTAAAAATCAAATTAAAATCTGATTTTTAAAATGCAATAAATCCTATTCATTCTTATAAAAGTCTTTATTAAGGCAGTACCTCAAGTAACAATCAAATTCTCTGAATACAATAAACACTCTAATGAGACTAAAAGTTTTAATATTGAACCATTATTTTTTATCTTCCTGTGAGCTACTGGCTCAGCATCATAAATGGGACCTTTTGTCCAAATACATATTTTTTCCATATACATTAATTTATTCAACAAATATTTACTGAATGCCTACTATATGCTAGGCTTAAAAAAACAAAAACAAATGAACAACAACAAAAAAAAAAAAAAACCACAAGCCACATAGAATGTAGTAAGAGAACACAGACCACAGACAAACAAAAAGTAAAATATACAGTATTGCAAATGCACTATGAAAAAAAAATATTAAAAGGAGGTAAAAGTGCTAGAGTGAAGCATGGGGGGAGTGGATACAATTTCAAATGCAGTAATTAAGGAAAGGATCACTGTCAGAGTGGAGATAAAGGAGTAACCATATAATATCTGGGAAAGAGTAAACTAAGCATAGGAGATAATAAACACAAAGATCCTAAGACATAATGCCATTCCCTCTTCCTCCTTTTCCATGAACCCAAAGCATCAAACAAGTCTTTGGCTATTCTTATCAATAAATTAGTTTGGTGGAACAAAGATATTGTTATTTCAAGGAGAATAGCAACATAAGCAGAAAATAAACAAAGAAAAAGAAACAAAGGAAATCAGAATTTTAAAAAATGGTGCTCAATGGATTTTGAATTCAGTGTGTGGTATAACCAATGCTAATTATCAACATTCATCCATAGTTTCTTTACAGAAGCTAAGATGTATGCTTCTATTTGAAAAAGAAACAAACAAAAAAGAATTATGAAGACTACTGATTTCAAGAATTTCAGTGGTTTCATATATGTGCTTCAAAAATTAACAGTGTCACTTTAATAGGTATCTTAAGTAACTTTTTGATATTCAAATATTGTTGGTGGGGCCTGATTTTTCCTTTCATTTTACAATGCAAATGCATGAGAATTTCATCTTGACACCATTTGTCACCAATGAAATAAATTTACCAAGAGATTAATGGCATATCTCAGGTATTATAAGGAACAATATAATATCCATTAGGAATCACTCAGATTTCCAAACTGGCACTCCCAGACAGTTTAATTTAAAAGTGCAAACCACAATGATACAGCACTTCCTAGCAACTAGGATGACTATAACAAAAAAGATATAATACTGAATGTTACAAAAGATTGTGAAGAATCTAGAACCCTCATACACTGCTGGTGGGAATGTAAATAATGAGGCTACTTTGAAAAGCAATTTAGCAGTTCCTCAAAAGGATCAATGTACTATAAAATCCAGCAAATTTAATGTTAAGTATATACTAAAGAAAAATAAAAAGACATGTCCTTAAAAAATTAATATGTAAATGTTCACAATGTAGCATTATAACAACCTAAAGTGAAAATGAACTGAATGAATGGCTAAACTATGACATATTCATAATATGGAATATCATTCAGCACTTTGAAAAATGAAGCATTCATACATGCATGCTACAATATACATAAACCTTTATAGGCATTTGGAAAAGACTACATACACAGTCTATCATTCCATTTGTAGAAAATATTTAGAATGAACTAATCTACATAGGCACAAAGTAGATTCATTATTGCTTAGTAATGGGGAGAGTTGAAAAGAAATGGGGATAACCACTAATGAATGGGGAAAGGGTTTCTGTTTGGAATGACCAATATGTACTAAAATTAACTGTGGTCATTGCTGTACAGCAGCAGTACAGTATAATATTATAACCTATTATAGGTTTGGATGCTATACTATACTGTATAGTATAATATAGCACAATACCATAACCTATTAATTTTATTGTTAAATGCATATTGTACAGCATGTGAATTATATTTCAATAAATTTGTTATGCAAGAAAGAATGTAAATTATAACCATTGTTTAGTAGAAAGAATTAAAAAATATCAACTAGTTACCTGAGATCTTCAGAATGCTCCTTAAATATACAAAACCTTTTACTTGGACGACTACTGTGAAAGCTGGAGAGACAGAAGACATTTTAATAATTTTAGTATAGAATTATATTATTTCATAATAATAATTATATTAATTTATAAACATATTTCAAGTCTGTACTTAAGTTTCTAGTTTTTAAAAGACTACAGAATAAATACTGTACCATTAACTCTGTTTAATTTAACATTTGATCTGATATTCCATTTTGCTTTTAATTCCTAATGACACATACTTTTTCCCCTAAGCATATACTTAGATGATCAATACCTCACCATTATGTAAAAAGGAAATGCTCAAAGAGTTAAAAAACAAACTAAATTTTTTATTTATTATACATTTAAAACAATTCTAAATTTTTATTAACAAATTAATTTTGCTACAATCTGAATTATTATTAGAAATCAACTTTTTGAAAATAACTTTTTAATAATCTTAGCATGCTGGTATAGAGACAGGGGAACAGAATTCAATTGATCTAGAAAGTACACACTATTTCAGCTAAATATTACTGTTTACCATCTGTAAATTCAAACATCTAGACAGTTCTTTGTAATTGTTACTAGAGGTTTAAGAAAAAAAGCAGAACTCATAACTTAATGCTTCCTCTAATCACAGAACAAAAAACCATTAACCAAACATTGTAGCCAATAAGGAAAGCTTTCTGTACTAGAAAACCAGAAGTAGTTCAGCACACTATATCTGAAAGTCACAGAAAACCGTATCACCATCACCTGAGAGTTTATTTAGAAATGCAAAATCTTAGGCTCTTCACAAACTTACTGAATTAATCTCTGGCAGTGGGATCCAGGAAACTGCCTTAACAAGTTTTTCAGTGGTTCTTACATAAATTAAAGTTTGAAAAGCAGTAGCCAACAAACTAGATAAATGGCTACTCACATCAGTGATGCCTGTATGTAAAGGAACAGAAATGTTCTGGCTAAATATAATCCCTAGAAAACAGCCTCAGAAGAGTTCAAATATCATTTCTTCAAGCTAGGGTAACTATTATTTGGAGATTTATGAATTTAAGATATTATCACAAAAACACAGTTTTTAGAGAGATCAGGGGGTTGGGAAGCCCTGAAATTGAGTGCAAAAAATTATATAAATCATTGTTTCCTTAGAGGAATGAGTCCAAGACTGGGAGGCAGGTTTACTGGGGATTGAACCCCAGCGTGCTCTACCAGTGAAATATACCTCCAGCCCTTTTTATTTTTAGACTAGGTCTCTCATAAATTGATGAGCTGGCCTCCAACTTGGAATCCTCTAGCCTCAACCTTCTAAGTCACTGGGATTACAAGTATGTACCACCAGGTTCAGTTCAAAATAAGTTATTTTTTTAATGACATTTTAAAGTCTTTTCTCTTCAAATAAGTATACTGTTTTTATTTATTCTTTGATAAGGAGAGAGAAAAATTATATTTTAGGGTCTTTTTGATGGCTTCCACATCTATCTATAACTTGAACCAAATATCTACAAATGTTCCTAATTAAATTTTTAGTTGTCTGAATCCAGTTATGATTTAGAGTTCCCTATCTTTGGGGAAAAAAAAGCATTTATACTGCCTCTTTGACTCATCTGTATTTACTACATAACTTCTACAACTGCAATTTTTTGTAATGTAAGAATGGAAAAATGAATCACAACTCACAAATAAAAAGGAGGAAAAAGCTACCTTTCTTCCCTATTTCCACAAAGTTGATAGAAATACAGAAACACACCTAAGAAAACAGAAAAGGCTAAGACTTTTATTCAATACAGTAAAAATACAGTGTTAAGACGTAGGTCTAAAAAACCTGCTACCCAACTGCATGACTATAATTACCAAAAGCTCATTGAATTGTTCTTCACAAATAGGTAAATTTTATTAGGTATAAATTATACCTCAAGGAAATTGAGGACAAAATCCCTCTTTGACCATATTTTCCTTAATAATCTTGATTCCATGCAAGAAACAACTTAACTTTCTGAGAAACACAAAAGGAATGACTTCCTTAACATCCAACAATATTGATGGTATACCTACTATTTAAGACAGTAAACTGTAGAATGATGATATAATAACTAGAGTGGTAAGTCGCCTGCCCTAGAATTCATGGTTGAGTGAAAGAGAAGAAGATGGTTTGACACAGAATAAATGCTATTAAATAAATGTGGAATGAATATATATTCATAAATTAATGCAAGAAAAAAAATCAACAGTGACACAGAACTCTGTGTACAGGAACAAATCATTACAACAGCTTTTGTTTTACTTGGAAATGTTTAACATCTTTCTTCAAAGCCTAAGAGAAATGTCATTTATAGAAAGTCTTCTCTACTTCTTATTTAAAGAATTTATTCTTACCTTCTCTGTGCTCTCATAGTCATCTGCTTATCACATTAACCTAGGTAAACATATTTCTCCTACTAATTAGCAAAAATTAACAGCAAGGACTTGACCCCCAATACTACCTGCCTATCACACTTTCTAGAAAACTGTATGGTTTCATATGCCTCCCAAAGCTCATGTGTGAGCAATGCAAGAAAGTTTAGAGATGACTCAACTAGTTTATGAGAGCCTTAACATAATCAGTGCATTGATCCCAGATAGGGATTAACTGGGTGGTAACTGTAGGCAGGTAGGGTGTGACTGGAGGCTCGTCTTTGGATATATATTTTGTGATCATGAGAGTGCTCTGCCTCTCCTTCCTGATGCCATGTTCCCAGTTGCTTTCCTCCACCATTTGCTTCCACCATGATATTCTGCCTCATCTCAGGCCCAGGCCCATGGAGTCAACCATCTACAGACGGAGACCTCTAAAACTATGAGCTCCAAAATAATCTTTTCCTTCTCTAATTGTTCTTGTCAGGTCTTTTGACTAAAACACAAACTGTACCTTCCTAGTATGTAATAATCAGTATTTGTGAAAATGAATCTGGGTGATATAAATACTATTAAAAAGAGATATTAGTAATGTCCATTAACTTAATTCTCTTACATGTAGAAGAAAAAGTTGTCTCATATATCTTTTTTGAGGAATAACAGTAAGATTATATAGTAGTTAATTTTTACTTTCTCAGGTGATTTCGATTACTACTTACAAGCTATTAGCAAAGTACAATAATTCAAAAAACTGACCCCAGTAATACTATTTTAAAAAAATAATTTATAATTATGAAGTTAATGATCTTTTTCCTTCAAAGAGTCTGACTTTAAAGATGTTTCAACAGCTTCAAGATTTTTTAATTTCTTCTTTGAGATTATGTTTGGGGCCTCTTCTAATTATAAATAATGATTATCATTTATAGTTTATAAAGTAGTAAGTGATATGATAAATACAAAGACCACTTCTCAAGGAGATTCTACATACACAAACAAAATGAAAGGCAGATCAGATGA
Organism: Callospermophilus lateralis; assembly: GCF_048772815.1. Lineage (NCBI taxonomy): Eukaryota > Metazoa > Chordata > Mammalia > Rodentia > Sciuridae > Callospermophilus > Callospermophilus lateralis. Next base: position 232,533 of record NW_027512944.1, on the reverse strand, counting down.
ATGGTACACAATTCAAAAGAATTGACCAGACGTTTGAAAGATGAACTGAGAGGGAAGGACAGGGTGTCATGGGGACTAATAAAGAATAAGAAAAAACTACTATATAAAATAAGTATGGGAAGAAAAATACTTTAGAAAAGATTAGCCAACTTATGAGGATCAGTGTCTCTTTATAGAAGACTGGGCAGGTATGAGACCAGAAAGAAAAAGACTACTTGAAAGGCTACAGAGTTGGTATGGTATAGGGTAAGAACTGAATGTACACATCTTTTGGAGAAATGAAGCTTCCCTTCATAAAAACTTCAAACCTAGATCAAGTATCTGCAATAAGTAGAAATAAGGGTGTGCTACTCAGTGAGAAGGCAAAGGAAACGACAGTATCAATAAAGGAAAAACAAAACCAAAAAAAGGAGAAAGAAGCTAACAATGAATAAGGAGTATATGTGATGACAATAAAATGCAGGTTTGGGTGGTTTGCAAAAGGGTAAGAAGAATGTCTTGAGCCAACTGCAAATGGTTGGAGATATAATGGATTTGGAAGTTCTTCAGGACAGGAAGGAAACGTATGATAAATGGGATAAGGAAGGCCAGATGAACCTTAGTTTAAGAAACACAAAATACTTTCCAATTTGATCCTTTAGAAATTAAGGGCAAAATAAAAGACATCCTTAGGTAGCTTTGTGTTTTGAACAGAATAAGAGATTAGCATTCTACCCAGAAGTATACTAGGGGAAAATATAATGGGGCCTGGTTTAGAGCAATAGGAGTATCAGATATTGCAGTGGTTGGGAGGCAATCTCAGGAAGCCATGATGCACAGTGAATCCAAAGAACTTCTTGAGTTTCAGAAACTTGGAGCAGTAAATTATTTCTAGCTGGATCTAAACATTCACACAAAATGGTGCCCTGAAAGAGATGGAACTTAAAAAGTTGGGATGGTAGTAATGTGAATCTGAGACAGATAATAATATTTGGCTTTTGTTGTTGTTGTTGTTGTTCTATTGAGGTGCCAGTCGGTCTAGGGTAAAAGCATCTACAAAATAATTAGAAACACAGATTTGGATCTTAGAAAAACAAAAGATTGAAATTCTAAGATTTCAAGTTGAAAGCTGAAAGTGCAAGTGCTAAAATTACTAAGAAAGGGACTATAAACAGTTGGAGACAGGCAATGAAAGAGAGGTGTTACCTAAAATGAAGAAAAATTGTATTAACCTCTTAATAGAGACTAAAGAGAAACGTTTCAAAAGTGAGTGGCAACAACGTTAAAAATAAAGTTAAGGAGTAAAGAATGAAAAAAGAGGAAAAGTGTGGTGATAAGTACATGATACAATAATCTTTAAAGGGTCAGTGTTAGTTGATAGGTAGGGATGATACTCAAAATGGTAAAGAAATGAGTCACAATTAAGCTGGTAACAAACATTTTGAAAAATGTTGATGGAAAAAGGCAGACAAGAAATAAAGAAAATATGCAGGAAGGACACAGCTCCCTCATCCTAAAATTAAAGAAACAAAACCTTGAAAGTTTTTATAAGCAGAAGACCAATAGTGAGATAGGGATGAAGATACAATTTAAGTGAATTAGTTTATGATGAATTGAAGGAGATAAAAGATAGAACTGGCTATGGAGAAATGGGACAAGCTTAATTTCTGAGATTAATATCTGGATGAAGAAAAATATTTGGAGTTGAAAAGAGCTAGCTTTTAGGAAAAATGAAAAAGATGACCTTCAATTGAGCAATTAATAAGTTGGGTTAACAACTGAAAGATGAAAATAAAATCTTTAGGGTACTGAAAAAGGATTAAACAAACACTGTAGGTAAAAATAAGGAGGTCTTTAAAAAGAAAAATAAAGAGATAGGTCTTAATCAAAGTTAAAGATTATAAAGTCAGAATGAATAAATAAACTCTTGTATTCTAGAATTGAGCATACATAAAGATAGAAAGGGGAAGAGGCTGAAATCTTAAACTGGCTTTTATGCTAGGTGAGCATGAATAAAAATGTAGAAGACAAAGAAAAGAACAGGATTCGAAACAGAGGACCACGATGACTATAAAGTTAGATGAATGCTTCTAGACTGGCAAAAAGAGTCAAAACTCTGAACATCATCGAGTAATAAGAATTCAGAAGGAATGAAGAGTATATAGGATGAGACTAGAAATGAAGAGGACCCAAAACTTAAAAGCTGATGTGAAGTGCTGGCACTAAAGAAGCCAAAACACCAGGAGGTAGGCCAATCATCAAGGCAGAAAAACTGAGAGAGAAGGGCTAAAGTTGCCATGAAAGGTAGGAGAATTCTGGAAAAGCAGTATCTCATAATGATAAGAAAGTAAAACAGAGGTTATGTCATGATCTCCAAGAAACTCAGTTATACATTAATTCTAATGTTTATTTAAATGGAACAAACTCACTATGAATAAGCAGTATATCACATTTATAATGGAATAACTATTTTTAAAGATAAAAATCCACCCTGATAGAATAAAATATTCTCCTATTAAAGAAATACAAATGAAAATAATGTGGGTTCTGAAGGGGTTTCTTAGCATAGTATAATGATAGGTACTTAAACAACATAAATTAAATGAATTAATGAAAAAGAATTCCAACGGTGGCATCATAACCAGAATAGTCTCTCCTTTTCACTGAACAAATGTATGTATAGATGGCCTGACAGATGAAGGACCATAGAAAGAAAACCAGATTCAATGAAGTTCCTAACATCACTGAAAATCCTCCAATAATGTTAGCTATTAATTAAAAAGCTACAGCTACTAGTTGAATAAAAGGTTAATAGTTTCAACTATCAATAAATTTAGGTACAGCTATTCCTCTATGAGCAGAATCAGTAATCACTGGATTTCATCACAAAACAACAGCTTCTCTCAAAGTGACTAATTTGAAGAGGATATTCCTAATGAGGACATTTATTTGTATGCTAAATAAGCTTAAAACACTTAAAGTTTTATTTGAAAATCACCATTTTTAAATACCTATAGGGAAAAGTAAAAAACAGAATAATTATTTTTCCAATTAAACTAATTTTATTAGTTTAATTAACCGTTCTTACAATTTAAGACCAGTAATTACTTGAGTTACTATGTTGGAAAATAACATCAGATAGTATCTTAGAAGTTCCTTACTGCTAGGTCCTTTAGGCTCTTTGAGGAGAAAAACTAGTTTCTAATAGGGATAACTTTGCTTCAAAACAAAAACTTCCTGTACTATAATTTTAGTTGTCAATTTACAGGTTTAACTCTTCTTACCTCATCATATGATTTACATAGACTTTACTACAGCTAGTATTGTATCTGCAAAAGCTACAGTGGACATATGTAGGAAAATGGTTTGCAAAATCTTTTATTTCAGAACAGCACTCAATGCACTTGTGAATGCCTCGACAACACCTTGTGGAGACACAAAGAAAATGGTATAAATATATTTTAAAACAAAAGTAATCAGTAAGAGCCATATTACTATTCTAATTAACTAAAGTATAATGTTTTTATACTTAAATTTAAATTGGTATTGTATATTAGGAATAAAACATCACCTTAAGTTCCTCAATGCAGTATTAACTTTGATTTTTTTATTGCTATTAGCCAATGTACTTTGTTTCTTTTGCATATTAGAGATTTTTTATTTGTATTTAGATTTACTTCCATTAGGCTTATTTCCATTAGGTTTATTTGCATTGTATTTGGTTGTATTAGGTTTACTTGTATTCGATTTTGTGGGATTTTTAGCAGTTATATTTTTAGTCCTTGGAGGTGAGAGCTGAAGGGTAGAAGTGCTTGCATTAATGGAAGGTGTAGGTGAAGATCCTGACTGAAGAGGTTCAACTGAAGCTCGAATAGTAACCTACAAGAATGCAGAATATATTTACTTCAAAAAAATCACTATATTACTATTAAAATATCACTGTACAAAAACCATTTAAACATCAAGTATTTTGAAAGAGTACACATAAACTGCAATTGTATTTAGTCTTATTTACTCCAAATGTTCAAAACAAATAAATAAAGTTAAATTTGATATTTATTCACTTAATGTAAAATCAGTTATGTCTAAACACAGTTATTAATGAGTAATTAGGAGTTAATAAAAATTGTATGACTATCAAAAGAGCACATTCCATAGCTATTTTTATGCTGTGACATAATTTTTAAAAAATTCATATATATGTCTAAGTTTCACAAAGCTTGAAAAATAACTCTAGAAAGGCCGACTGATCTCACCCTTTCATAACTACAAAACAAATAGATCTATAGTAAATGTGACCTCTCCTTTATGGGCTCATTATCCTGGATTTATACTTATAAAATGTTATAAGAAAGAGTTAAATCAACTTTTTCCACTGTGTGAAGAATTTAATATTGAGACTTCTCTTAAAGGGAACTAACACAAAATTTATCATTTAGTGTTCAAAATAGAAAATATTCAATTATATCTCTTAGTTGACAATAGAAAGGTCAATTGCCTACCAACATTCTCATTGATCACTTGACTATACTCTCCTCATGCATGTGAGGAACAGACTATGATGAAATCCTATGAAACATGTGCTTAGGTATTATACAAAAGCACTAGGTCAGGAATCAAAAGAACTGAGGTTGAATCTCACATTATGCCTTCCAAGCCATGTAATCTTGAGTAAATAAGATATCCTCTTTAAACTTCTTCATATCTAAAATACAGGGCACTATTTGCCTTTTCTACTCACTGAATGATTATATGGATTAAATAATACAATGTATGAAAAGTACACTGAAAGCCTCATTCTAAGATGTCGTAACAACATTTAGTATCATTATCATTAATATTATTATTATTATTAAGGGGAAAAATGAGAGAGGACTGCACTGCTTACATTAGTGTTCTGCATGTCTAGTTCCAGCATGAAATGAATGGTTTGCAGGGAAGAATGCTGGATAGCTTCTCTTGCTCTAAGTCTTCAGAGCATGGCTTTATATTATTTTATTTAATTCAAGTACCAGACATACCCACATTCAAAGGTAAGTACCCAAAGCCAAATATAAATGTTTTGGGGGTTATTTCACTTTGGATTATCCATGCCTCTGTTTCCCTCCACTGGAGCAAATATTTAAGAGCTGACTGTACATAAAGAAGTTAGAGAAAACAGATGTATATAAGGCAAAAAGGGAAAAGCAAATTACAATCATCAGTATGCAGTCAGACATGTGTTTGCTCACTTAAAATACAATGCTGTCCAGCAGCAGTACTTGCTTCTCTGAGAGTAGACTAAATGATAACAATTTCAACAAACATCTGAGAACCTTTGGCATTCAAGGCACTATGCCACACACTGGGAATACAAAGATAAATAAAATAAGATTCCTGATATCAAGTCTCTTAGAGTTTAGCTTCTAAAACTGACATAGTTCAAAAATAGCCTATATAATATTGAAACAACCCCCTGATCCAAGGAACAGTTAAACTAGGTACACTTTTAATGAAGGAATGCCATTTCAACATAGTACCCACCACTGAACTCAATGGTTAAAGCTTTCCTTTCTAAGCATAAAAACAATGAAATCTAAAATTAATCAATAAAAATATGAAGTCATTTTTAAAAAGTCATATTTAATAGATAAAACCAGGTTAGAGCTAATTTTTATTATACAAAATGTTAAAATATAACATATTTGAACTCACTTTTGTTCCAGGAGGCAATCCTTTTAGTTGTTTAGGTTTTATAAATGTTCGATGATGCTGTGTCTTATGATCCATTTTCTCCTTGCATGTCAAAAATTGCAGTCTACATTTTGTACAACGATGTATTCCTTTTTTCTATTGAGAAACAGAAAAAAGGAAAAATAACTTTTTTAACCGCAAAATTCTGTGTCCTGGAACTACTCTAACTTAATTTTAATTAAAGTTTATAATTTCTTATCATAGATAGTATTTTTTAAAACTTATATTACTATCAAATGTATTTGTTACTATATAGAGTCAAACATAAAAGTTCTATTAACAGGTTCAAGTAGAAGTTATACCAAATGTATGAAAGCTTTTAATTATAAACTTAAATTATTTAAAAACATGATACTATGAAAATGAGCTAAACATGTTTTAATTTTAGAAAATATCAAAATCATTTTAAAATTTTGCTATTTTCAATCATTTGACAAGTTGGTAAAGTAAATTACACCCTCTAAACTCAAGTAAATCTAACTAGATATTTCAAAGGTTAAGTTACAAAAATGGTTATATAAAGCAATGTTGTCCAATAAAACTTCCTGCAATAACAAAATCCTCTAGAGCTTTCCTGTTCAACATGGTAATTACTAGCCATATAATGGTTACTGAGCACTTGAAACATGTCAAATGAAAGTGAGGAGCTAAATATTTTAAATTTTATTTAATCAATTTACACAGGTAATTGTGGCCAGTGGCTACTACACTGGACAACATAGATATGGAGGCATAAAATATAACTGATCATAACCTATGTTTCAGTTGAAAACTCCCTGAGTTCCTCCTAATATCCTGGTCCTATCACATTCTACAGATGGGAAATAGAACCCAAGAGAAATCTAAGTCCCTCTCCCATAGCTAGATAATAACAATGCTAGACTCCCTGATCCAGTGTTCTTCCTACTGTATAATATCAACTGAAACCTTTACACATTTATTCTCAATAATATAAAAATATATTTCATATACATATGCTTATAGTATATAGAAATTTAGAATAGCACATGCAAAATATCTTCTTCAAAGCTGTGTCTCTGCCAGATACATCACTATTTTCCTTTAAATACAACCAACTCTTCATAAAATTTAAGGTAATACTTCTCTGAGGTAATATACAGAGAAGTATCTAGCAAAGTTACTAGCACACAGCAAACATTTCATTAAAAAAAAAGCCAGACATAGAAATACAATATCACATATTCAGCTGGGTGTAATGCTCATTCCTGTATTCCCAGAATTTGGAAGGCTAAGGCAAGAGGATTTCAAGTTTGAGACCAGCCTCAGCTACTTAGTAAGACCCTGTCTCAAAAAATGAAAAGGGCTGGGGATATAGCTCAGTGGTGAAGTTTACTTGGGTTCAATTCCCAGTACCCTCCCCCCGCAAAAATCATATGTTCTCACTCATACATTCAAGATAAAAAAGTTGATCTCATGGGAAGTATATAAAGTGGTCACTAGAGGCTAGGAAGGGTGCAGGGATAGGGATGAGGGAGATCAGACACTGGAAAACAAAACACTTTGATAGGAAGAATAAGTTCTAGTGTCCAACAGCACGGCAGGGTGACTATGTTTATAATAATTTATATATTATTATAAAGAGCTAGAAGAGAGTTATGTGAATGTTCCCAACACAAATGATAAAACTGTTTGAGGGAAATGCTAATTACCTTAATTTGAACTTATACATTGTAAACATGTATTGAATTATAACTCTATTTCCAATAAATATGTATAATTGTTATATGTCAATTAAAATTTAAAAAAATAGAAAATAGTTCTTCACAATGTCCAAAGCAATATGTAAGAACAACATGTTTGAATAATTTTAGCTGTATCTTAAGACTAGCAGTGTAGTGCACTATCTTATATCATAGATATAAGCAACTTAACACAAATTCACTTATAAAGTATTCAAAGAGAGGAGGAAAAAAGAGAGAAAAACTTGGCTAAGAAACAGATACCAGACAACAGGACAGAACAAAAGTTCACTAGAATTCATTTCCCAGAACTCTTTACTAGAATCACTTACTAGGTTACCTCATCCAGCTTCATGATTTGAAATACCACCTACCCAAATGCTTATGTGGCAATATTACTTGACATCTTATATGCTTCTCTATGGACAAACTAAACTCTAGGTTTCCTATATCTTTCTCCTACCATCCTAAATCTGTTCCTTGCTCAGTTTTCTCCATAGATTAGAATATTAAAACTCCATTCTTATAAATGCTTAAGACAAAAAACTCAGTGTCCCCTCCTGCCCCCCCTCTCTTTAACACATTAATAAAACTGCCAACTTAACTTTCAAGACTACTGATAACATTCCTATTTGTCATTACCTCCAACCACTGCTACCATACTGGGGCAAGTTACCCAGACTATGGTTTAAAAAAAAAAAAAACTTCTATCTTTCTTTCATGTCTTTTTCTGCCCTGTGATCTATTCTCTCCATGGTTGTCGGTAATTCTTGAAATATGCTAGGTCTCTCACTTAAAACCTTCCAGGAGCTTTCCAAAGTCCTGACTCTGGGTCCACACAAATTGGCCTATTGCTACAACCTTATCTCCTACAATTCATCCTTCTATTAGTTAACTCTGCTCCAGCTTCAATGGCCTCCTTGCCAATCTTATTAGTAACTCTGGTTTATAATCACTTCATTGCCTACATAATGTTACCTCTCCCACATGGCTTACTTCTTAATTTCCTTTGAAGAGGCCCTTTAATGCCCATGCTGTATATAAAAGAGCAAACCCTCCTCCCCAGTGCTTGGCACTCCTTATTTTCCACATTTATTTCCTACCCACAATACTTATCACCAGCATATACAAACACACATTCACACAAATTTATTGTCTTTCTCCATTACAGTACCAATTCCTAAATCACACTGCTATATAATACCTAAAACAGTTCCTGACATACAGTAAGGCATCCTAAATAAATATATGTTGGATGACTAAATAGTGAACCAGAAAGCAAGAGACTAATGCAGAAAAATACATGAGCGGCAGGTACAATTTAACTAGTTCAAATGACTGCTACTTCATTAAATGCATATTTATCCAAAATCCTGAGACAGGAAACATCAATCTATAATTCCCTGAGGTGGACTCAAGTCTTATACATCTCTGATGTTATGTACATATGCATTTTAATGTGCTAAGGGTGATGAAGATACGGTATCACAGTTTTTAATAACAACAATGTTCAATCAAAGATATAATGATCTATTCAGAGTATAGAAAAATAACTGTACTGAATTTTTTGATAGTCTTGAGGGATTTAAGGGTAATTCTTACTATATGTAATTTCTACCTTTAGATCTAATGCCAATGTAAAATCAACTCTGTGACAGCAGTAAAAACTAATGCTCTAAAGTCATGTTCTGTCTTTGCCTTTTATGAGACAATGCAACATTAGGCAAGTTACTTTCACTAAAACCCTGTTTCCTCATTTATAAAACATATATAGGTTGTGAGGATTAAGTACCCTGATACCATATGGTGATTACTATATGTTAACTGCTTATTGTTTTATCTAATAAGCTTTTTTAATATATCAGAAATTCTTAAATTATTTTATAAAAGTCATATAAACTCGGTTGTTTGCTCTAAAATTACTCAAGACATAACAATATAATCTTTTAAAGAAACAATTACAAGTGAGGTCTTCAACATAATAAAATGAGACACAGAATCAACAATTTTTATTACCTGATATTGTACTGTCATCTGTTAAAAGTTTATAATTCTACTCAGTGAAGGTTTCCCAGTCTTTCATAAATAAGTATACATATTATAAATACATTGGAGGATGCCTGATGATCCTTCTTTCTTACTAATAGATTGCCCTATCTTTACTGCTGGCTATCTACTTCCCAGGTACACCCAAACAAAAAAAATTTAAAAGTTAGGAACCCATGGCAAGTCAAGATGGCTCCAGGCATGAAGGTTTGATTTTAAATAACATAGCCTAGGCTGGTGACACAACTTAGTAGCACATGCTCAGCATGTGCAAAGTCCTGCATTCAATGCCCTACACCACAAAAAATAAATAGAATACATTGTACACCCCACACACTGGATCCACACATCTTATCATTATTTTCATGTCTATAACTCAATGTAGAGCTTAGTAAAGCATCTGGGGAAAGTTACATTAAAAAGCCTCAAAATAAAATAGTTTATACCTTACTCTCCCTTTTAAAATTAAAGGCTAAAGATGAAATACAGAATACGAAGGACAATGTTTCCCAAACTCTTTATCAAGAAATGTTAATAGGTATGTTCAAATAAAGTGTTCAGTGGTCAAATAAGTTTGGGAAATGATACATACTATATCTTTTGCTTGGAGATTTACAATGTCCATTAGCATATTAAAAGCTCTGAGAAGTCCTGTTTTAATAAACAGACAAACAAAACTGTTTAATTTTTTAAATCCAGGCATTTACCAAATTGATTTACCAGTGACAATACTGGGAGAACCCCTATTAACACCTGTTGGAATACTGTTGGGGGACCATCAAATAAAAGATCTTTCCAGAACGTCTCAAGGATGAGTGGTATCCCAGTCACAACACCAGCTATCCCAAATTCATTTGGAAATGCTACTTTTATCATCTTTCCCAATTAAAAATTACTACCTGATTTCATGATTATCTAACAACTGCATCTCATAGCAAGGTGAGTACCAATGGTGAATAAATTGGTTTGCCAGTTTAATTCATAATACGGAAATGCTTAATGAGTTGGAAAAACCTGATTATATGATCAGGTGCAATAAATCCATTAGGTTCTGATTTTGACAAAAACACTGGTGTATCAACATTTTTAGCATAAACAGGGATAATTTAAGTGCTTCAGGAAAAAAAAAACACAATAAGCATAACATCAGAATTCCAAGCACTAATGCTGAGTTCCAAAAATTACACAGCAGAACTGGCAGAAGTAATCCAGGAAAGAAGCTAGGATCTAAACACAGTTCTCTGGCAGAATTCATACATCAATCCATCAACAGCTTCCTTTGCCTTGTAGCTGTGAAGGATGAATCTAGGTCAATGAAAACACATTTTCTCATAATAACAGAGCTTTAGAAAGTGGAAATAAAGTTTGAAAAGGAATAGGAAAACAAGGTATGTATCCACAATCTTTTTTTTCCTCAGTTCAAAGTAATATTCCCCCCATCCTGCTTCTTGAAAACTCCTTCAAAATCATTCCCAGATCTACTCTTAGGACCTTACTATCTGCCACTTGCTTATTTCACTCACCTTCTCTCTTGTTTTTTTTTTTCCCCCTCAATCCTTGGTTGCCTATTTCTAATCATTTTTCACAATTTTATTTATGGTCTTTATTTATGGTCTACACCATCACTGGAAAGGAGGTAAGGAAAGAACTGGAAGTTTCACAAATAATTCAACATAAATTATAAATTTAATTGGGTTATTTGGAACAACTCTGCTTCATTTGCAGAATAAAACTAATCAGTGTTTCAAGACTTAACCTGTTTTTTCACTAAGATAATATGAACAAACAGGAATTAGAAAATCTCACCTGATGTTTCATATAATGATGCATATAGGGTGTTGCGATTTTAATAATTTTGAGGCAGAAAGGACACAGCAAGTTCTTAGTGTTTTCATGGGATGTTCTAAAGTGAGTTTCCACATCAGAAAATGATGATGATCTATAATTGCAAACCTAGAAATAGAAAGAAGGTTTTGTTTGATTCAAAAATTTATAACTGATGTGCAATTACAAAGCAAATTATGGATCATTTGTTTAGAAGAACACTGTGTACTACTACTCTTGCTGATGCCTATACACCCAAAAATTCCACTAACAGAAGCACCAAAAAAAAAAAAACAACCCAGAAATTATCTTTCAAAATTAAAGAATTCTTCTCAAAACATAACTAGGTTGTGTGCTTTTTAGCAGATCGTTCATCTATCACTGCCTTGACTGAAATTTTCAAATTTTGGCACCTCCTGTCCTATAAAGTGCTTTTTCTGCTACAAAAACAGCACTCTTCTTTAGATTGTAAATGGACCCCACACTATGGTGGTGGCAATGAATCTTTTATTTTTTTGTCTTCCTATTCCTTCAAATTCTGGAAAAATACTGGTCACAAAACATTAGCTAGGCTTCTTTATAACTAACAGCATTTCAAATTCTCCTTGTATACACCTACATTCTTCCCTATATGGTAAGACATGTCCATCTGTATGTCTAGCTGGGCTCTTCTTTGACTACCACAGATGTAAGCAAGCAACAGTCTGTGGGCCAAATGCAGCTCACTGCCTACCCCTCATATAATGAATGAGTTATGGCTTCCACTAATAAATTATTTATAAGAGGGACTTTAATTTTGGTAACCAATTTACCTAAATGATTAAAGAATAAAACACTGATATATTTTATGACACATGAAAGTTCTATGGAATCAAATTTCAATGTCTATATATAAAATTTTACTGGAACATGTCCTTGTACTACTATGGCAGAGTTGCTTATTTCCAACAATGACAGTAAACCATCAAAACCTGAAATATTTCCTGAAAAAAATGTATTGACCTCTGGGTTAATGGGCTTAAATCTTGTAGTTAAAACACAAACACACCACTTAAAAGAACACAATAAAAATGTGTATGTACCTGGCAGATATATGGCATTTCACCGGGTTTATGATTATCCTTCATATGTTGTAAAAGAAGATGTTCTGTTTCAAATGATAATTCACAGATTTTACAAATGGCTAAAAGTGAGAGGGGGGAAACGGTATTACATTTTAAGATATAAAAAATTATTTTACAAATTTATATAAATAGTGGTAGTAACAGCAGCAGCAGCAGAAGTGATCAATCATATAGTTTGTTAACTGGTTGCCAAGCACATTCCTAAACACTTCACCTAAATTAACTCACTTGATTCCTATAACAGCATATGAGGAAGGCATTTCTATTATCCTCATTTTTCAAGAGTTCATGTCTCAATTCTTATAGCTATAACAAAAGGAGAATTTGGTATTTAAACTCAAGCTACTTAGCTTCAAAATCTGATTTTAACTACAACCGTAGTTACTTAAAGTTTAAATGAAGAACACTGATTTTGCATTTGATATATATGATTTGAGGCTTCTGAATCCCCAATATGTAATGCCCAGATTATGCCAAGGCAATTACTATAATGAATTACTTGCCAGAGGGACTTTAATTTTAGTAACGAATTTTATTTCAAAATTTCTAAAAGTTAAAACTTAATTTTTCCATTTTGCCCCCAAATTCCAGAGTCTATTTCTTATTTTTCTTACAGAGTTACTCAGGTTTTCTCAGAGTTTCTATCTTCAAATTCAATAATATTCAACATTTAAATGAAACTGCAACTTACTAGAAAATTCATGGGGCGTATGTGTACTTTCAATGTGACACTGCAGCTGAAATGGTGTGGGAAACTGACGGTAGCAGTGCTGGCAGGTGGTGTGGTTTTCCCAGCTTTCACTGCTCTGCTTCTCAAGTTCCAAATGATGTTTCATGTGGTTCATAAACCTATAAATGATTGTCAACAGGTGCAAAAATTCAGATTTAAAAACAAAATCTCACCAATCTCTGACTCTTAATCTCAAAAATACCAAGTATTACTCAAAATCCAAAATGTCTTAAAAGTCCTCTAGAAAAGAGTATATTTTAAATATTGCCTTTTCAGTGAATTTTTTCGAATTTATTTCAAAATAATCAAAATATCACTCATTTTCTAACTCAATCATTACTTCAGATTATTTTTAAAAATTTAAGGTAAAAGAGCAGGCTTGTTTTTTATACCTTAAATACTATTTTTAGTTTAAAATAAAACACTGAAAGAAAGGAAACCCTAGCACCAAAAGCAGCTAGAGTCATGAGAGAAATCTTTTAAGACTGTGAAGACATATAATAGATTCCAGCTGCTTAAAAGACAAATTACTGGTATTTTTACTTGTGTCTTGGTTTCTAAATGCATGTAATAGCAATTTTAATGCTTAAAATTACAAGAACTTTTTTTTTAATGATACTGGCTTACTGTTAGCACATACTGTTTATTTTAACTTGCAGACTGTGCCCTTTATAAAAAAGGTCCATTTTTCAGTTTTACATTCTGCTATTTCAGCTTCCCTAAAAGGCTCCTTATGAAAAGAAACTATGACCTTCAACAGCACAGAGTGTAGTATAAATGAGAATACTTATTTAGAAGAGCTTACTGAAGCTTTTTGCTGAATTTGAAAATAAAAGTTATTCAATCAAAACAACAATTTTTGGACTGGTCAGCTATTTACAATTACTCATTTTGAAGCCCTATAAGAAATAATCTTGCAACTATTAACATTGATGATAATGTCATCAATCTGGATAACTATCATCAAGAAGGTTAATAACATATATCTCTTTTTTTACACCTCTACCACACTACTCTTTACAGCAAGTTATGATACACCTTAAAATATCTTTCTTCTTTGGCTTTAACACAAGCTCTACAACACCTACCAGAAAAATCCTAGTCTTGGTTAAGTATTTACATATGCAAAGCCAATATCTTTTAGCTCAAAATCATAAGCACTTAAGTATATTTATATAAAGGATCCTTTAATCAGCTAGTTATTTTTCTCAATTATTAAATAAGCCCAATCTGGAGTTCATATTTTTCAAATGAACAGATGGAAATGGGAGAAACTAAAAGGGCAAATTTTTTGGAATCATGTTCACAGAATGAAATATACCTATTTTCATTGATAAGTAAGGCGTAAAATACTAATATCACAGTATGATAATAACAGAACAGAGTAGAAATCTTGAGCTGTTTGTTTCTTACCATCCTTGAGAAATAATTTGCCTTCCCAGCTTTACTGGAAAAATTAAAAGCAATGTTATATAATACACATAATTTTGGTTATGAGGTACTTTACTTTAAGGTTACATTTATCAGATAACCAATATATTTTAAATGCTTAATCACTGGATGTTATCAAATGGAGCATGCTGAAAATTTCTAAATATTCTGATAACATAGACCTATGTCTCCTGAAATAATTCCTGAAAAAAGGAATTTCCCATTTTCATGTTTGATATGAAATGGAAATGGCTAATCTTAAAAGCAAAAAAAAAAACTTGTTGCTCACATAATTTGTAATATGATATGTGTCATATTTAATTTGAACAAGGAGCTTAAATCAGTTAATCACACTTCCATGCTTATCATTGCATCTATTTTTTAAATATATATATTTTTAGTTGTAGTTGGACACAATACTTTTTATTTATTTATTTATTTTTATGTGGTGCTGAGGACAGAACCCAGGGCCTCACAGGTGCTAGGCAAGCGCTCTACCACTGAGCCACAACCCCAGCCCTCATTGCATCTATTAACATGATTTCTGACATATTTTACTATTAAAATGGTAAAAATATGTAAATAGGTGGTAGAGTTCTATTATAGTACTGTTTCAGTGTTATATGTCAAAGCACAACTTCCCTTTGTTAAAGAATGGGGACCACTAGTTCTTGATGGCAGTTAACAGTGTCACAAAGGAGGTAAAACAATGAGAAAATTCATATGATATAAGATATGGGAAAGAACTTGGAAAAAGTTCTACCATAAAGCAACCATTAATGATTATTATAGGAGCATATCATAGAAGACAAGAAAACAAATAAATGCTGGGCCCAGACGTGTAAGTACATGTTTAAAAATGCTACAGGTGATAGTTATAAAGAGTAAATGGAATATACACATATATATGTATGTTTGTATACACAAACACACACATATCTTGTCTAAGTACACTGATATCTGCAACTTACTTTGAAATTAATTTAAAAGTCAGAGAGTCCAAAGGAAGAAAAATATGATAAAGCAAGTACAGTAAAATATTAAGAATAAAATAAAAGTTGTAAGTGTAGAAGTGTCCAATAAGACTTAAATTTTTGATAAGTATTTGAAAATTTTTATAATGAAATTGTAGAAAGTAACCTTATATACTATAAATGTCATGCCATATAATCAATGAAAAATACCATTCAATATATCTTGTTATTTTATTCTTGTTACTCACTTACATAAGATATCTTTATAGTATATCATGTAATGCAAAAATTCCAAAGTAAGTTTCTAAAATTTAAAACATTTGTGTACACCTCTTCAAAATTTCATTGTGAATGAAATCTCTAATTGTTAAAGGTGTCAAATTATAAAATCAAAGCAGACACATCTCCTAGAAATGGTATATCTTTAAAACACATTGCTTTTGGCTGGGCTTGGTGGCACATGCCTATCATCCCAGAGGCTTGGGAGGCTGAAGCAGGAGGATCTCGAGTTCAGAGCCAGGCTCAGCAAAAGCGAGGTGTTAAGCAACTCAGTGAGACACTATCTCTAAATAAAATACAAAATAGGGCTGGGGATGTGGCTCAGTGGTTGAGTGTCCCTGAATTGAATCCCTAGTAACCCCATCCCCCAAAATAGATCACTTTTCCCACTAGGTAAATGTTCTTAATATGAATTGAAAGCTTTGAGCATTAAGATTAGCATAAAGAAGTTCAAAACTGGACACTTTTGAAGTGCTTTCTCCTATAACTGAAGAAAAATAAAATGTAAACTACCTAAAAGATTCACTGCTAAAACAAAATGAACTTATTTTTTTCTTTTAAGTTAAAATAAACTTTGTACATCTTAAGAAATGTGAAAGAAATACAAATAAGTAGATCCTGGTGTCAAATTCTAAAATACAAGAAATGACAAAAGCTTTTCAACAACGAACCAACAAACAAAAAGTCTGCCTTTGTCTATAGTAGAAAGTATTAGAATTGTTTATCTAGAATAGCATAGGAAAATGTAACCTAAAGATAAAACATTTATATTTGTAGCATTTCAATTTTCAAATAGAAATAAAAATAAATATTTACATACCTAATATTATTTTTTAGAATTTTCAAGCAACTGAAGCGTTTAAAGGTTGTGTGAGTCTTCTGTTCTTCCTGGGCATCTTCTTCATGTTTTCCATAATAAAAGTCATTAACTAACATGATCAATTTTCCTTTCTCTGAATCAATAGTCTTAGTTGTATTTGCTGTATTTGAAAATTCTGTTTTAGCCAGTCCCAAAAAGTTATTTATCATTTCTGGACAACAATACTGAGAAAGAAAAAAATTAGAAGCCTTGTTTAAAAAAAAAAAGCAAAAATTATTCTGTGGTTACAAGTAAGGTCAGGCTATGTAAAACTCTGCTTGGTAATACATCTGGAAAAATAGTCACCAAAAATTTGTGGTGCATATACATATTCTAAAAATCTCAAATGACAAACACTTATTGTCTTAATAAACAAAAAAAATTTTTTTCAAAAAGAAATGAAAACCCTTAAACAGGACTCGGCTATAGATGTGATAACCATTCCTTTGCAATTTATCTATTCAGGTGTAACTATTTAATAATAATTTGTTGCTTGGTCCAAAATTATTCATTTCACACCTATTTCGAGAGTACATAAAGAAATATTTCATTTGCTTGATGTATATTTTTAATTATCAAGTAACACAAAAAAATTTTGTAAGACCTTAATGGAACTAGACTTTGACCCTACTAACCTGCTATTTCTTAGACTCAAGGTACTAGAAAAGGTATTGAACACAAAGATATATAAGACTAATCTTCCTTCTTAAAAAAAAAAAAGAAAGAAAGAAAGAAAAGAAAAAAATCCACTTTTTTACATTAGGTATAAAAGAAAAGTGTTTTTACATCTTAAAACCTAGAATGCTAAATATCTGAAGAGGAAACTTACCTCTTCGGGAGTAAAATCACAATGTCACATAAAATGATTTTAATATGGAATCTGTTCATATGTGAGCTTTTCCTTTTCTTTTTCAACAAGATAGAACTAATTCTATCTTTTATTTATTTATTGCACATAACATTCAGTTGTATAGTTTTTACTTAAAGGGCAAGCTCAGGAAGATGTGCATTATAATATTTGTTAAAATGCTAATTCCTGGGCCTCACTTCAGAACAACTAAGCTACAATGTCCAGAGATAGGGCCTAGAAGTTAATATATTATCTATTTTTTTGATAGTTGTAGATGGACAGCATGCCTTTATTTTATGTTTATTTTTACGTGGTGCTAAGGATCGAACCAAGTGCCTCATACATGCTACGCAAGAGATCTGCCACTGAGTTAGAGCCCCAGACCTAGAAGTTATATTTTTTAACAAGCGGTAATTCTTTTACAACTTAAGTGTTTTCTATATGTGTTATGTGTTAAACTGGCATCAACATAAGAAAATTTTAAACTCTTAATACACCTATTTCATTTCTAAGATAACAACATCCACTTCTACCGCATGTGAAATGTTAGACAACTGGTGGAACACTCTGTATTACAAGGGACAGTGGGCCTTTCTGGTCCAAGACAGACTTATAACATTTCTTTCAAGGTTGCATTTTACTTATTTTGTTTTACTTATCAATTTATAAATCTGAAAAGAAAACACACACACACACACACACACACACAATCTAAAATAGATACAAAGAAAAAAAATACTAAGTAAAATGGGCCACAAATAAGTGGTATAACTAACCTATGTTAAGGAGTTGAGGTTTCACCCACATGCAAAATTAGGACAAATAGATTAGTTCTCTAATACAACATGAATCTCTGTAGTCTTCCATTCAGAATAAATTATAATTGAAATAGAAATACAACATAAAAAGGGAGGTAAGAAAGGTTTTGCTATTTATGTTCCTATATTCTTCTTGCAATATTACATAATATCTCAGAGCTCAAACTTAGGAAATTCAGACTATTTCTAAGGAGTTTTACAAGACTAAGTTCCTTCTTTTAAAAAAATGCTACTTTCTACTTTAAGGATAAATGAAGAAAAACATGGTAGGGAATAAAACAACTAGCATTATTAGAAAAATTACTCAAAATGTGTATCTTCTTACTACTACTAATATGTATCACTGGCACCATTTTGACAAACAAAACTCTTCACTTATTTGAAGGATTCCTTGGAGAAAGATCTCAAACAATGAGAAGTTATAATGCACAAAAATAAATAAAAGAGAAAAGTCTTCCTAATAAGAAATGCAGATTATTTTGTGTCCCAAACACAAAATCTGGCATTTAGTAGATGTTATTCTGAGTCATATTTAGCACCTGATTATTTTCTGAAATCTACAAAATAGTTTATGAGAGAGTATGTTGCAAGGTTTATATTCTCCAGAAATGTCTAATTTGAAATTAAAGTTGACCTAGAGTAATAAATTACTATATATATATATATCTCATATAATCAATTACTTGCTGTTCTTTTTTTTTCTTTTACACAAAAGACAGGATCAGATTTTTAAAAATTAACATACAAATCTTGTTCACAGCAACTTTAAAAATTTGTTTTTAAATTGTAGTTGGAAACTATACCTTTTTTAAAATTTATTTTTATGTGAATCGAACCCAGTGAGGATCGAACCCAGTGCTTCATACGTGATATATGAGTGCTCTACAGTGAGCCACAACCCCAGCCCTCACAGTAACCCCTCACCAACAACAGGTCATCTCTTAGACCTGGAAATCTGTCATCTCTACCATGAAGCCTGGATGACTTTAAACAATTGTTGACCAGTCTGACACTTCATGATCCTAACATCTCTGGTCCCAGTAAGAATGCTAAAGCACTGCATGATGTTGCTGAAAACTTAGAGACTGGGTTCTGAGAAGGGGAAAAAAAGAGGCTGAATACCTAGTTTTCCTCTTCCTCTTCCCTGTGCACAAACACAAAACATGCCCTTTCTACAGAAATAAAATTGCTTTAGAATCCCACCTTATCCCAGAGAGAGATTAAGAAGTAGGACATCAAGGGAAAAGGAGAAGGGAAAAGGAGAGGGAAAAATGAATAACAGAGAGGTAAGATAAATTAGAGACAAGGATAGTAGTAAACAGATACTGCAAAATAAAAGAAGGGAAAGAGAGGCCAGTAATGAGAATAGCAAGGTTTAAAAAAAGAGAGATTAGGATTAGAGAGAAAATGACAGATATAGCATGCAAAGGAAAATTCATTTTGGACATACAACTGTATGGAATAAATATTTTAAAATATAATTCAGGCAAACTGTGCTAAAACAAAGGAAGACACAAATATAAAGGCAAAAGAATACACTGTACACTAGAGAAGACTGACTCAAACTTTCTATAGTAAGTTATGTCACTATAAAATTATTAATGTTAAAAATATTAGTCTAATATAGATAGATAGATAGATAGATAGATAGATAGATAGATAGATAGACTGGGATGTAGCTCAGAGGTAAAGTGCCCCTAAATCCCCAGTATCAAAAAAAAAAAGAAAAAGAAAAAGAAACTTATTACTTTCTAGATGAGACCCTCTGCAATTTAGTGAGACCTTGTTGCAAAAAAAAAAAAAAAAAAAAAAAAAAAAGAACTGGAATGTAGTTCAGTGGTAAAGAGCCCCTGAGATCAATTCCCAGTACCAAAACACAAAGTAACAAAAAACAAACAACAACAAACACTGAACACTAGAATCAAAAACAAAACACCTTTTGAACATTTTAAAATGTTAAGGATACATTCATGATACAGTTATGAAAGCTAGATTCTTCTGTATCACAAATATCAGCTAAGTAATGAAAGATATGGATTGAGATGTGATTATATATCTAGGACAGAATAAGTGAAGATAAGGATATGTAAAAAGTTTTATCAGTGGATACTAAACTACAGTTAGATAGGAATACATGTTCTGGTATGCTATTATTACATAGTAGGGTGTCTATAGATAACAATAATGCACTGTACACTTTAAAAAGCCAGAAAAAGGGAGTGGGGATTATGGATCAGTGGTAGACTGCTCACCTGGTGCGGGTGAGGCACTGGGTTCAATCCTCAGCACCACATAAAAATAAATAAATAAAAATAAAGACATTGTGTCCACCTACAGCTAAAATTTAAAA
The DNA here is from genome assembly GCF_048772815.1 of Callospermophilus lateralis. NCBI lineage: Eukaryota > Metazoa > Chordata > Mammalia > Rodentia > Sciuridae > Callospermophilus > Callospermophilus lateralis. The sequence goes on along the minus strand of NW_027512944.1, from coordinate 211,836 downwards.
AAAAAGCCAGAAAATTTAAAGTTTTCACCATAAAGAATTGATAAGTGTTTGCAAAGTAAAACATTAAACAATGGACACATATCAAAGCATCGTACCCCATTAATACGAAAAATTTTATGCTTTATGTACCAGTCAAAATTAATGTAAATAAAGACTAAAATTATAATGAATACTCTGGAAAAGTTTATATGACAAGCAAATAATTTACTTATTATTTTTAGTGTACCTCACTATCTATAGTATATCTTACTATATCATACACATATTTTCAAATTTCTACCTAATAGTAAAGAAAACAACCTACAGACATTTTTGCTAAAGAAAAAAAAGTATTCATCAGCACTTGGGCTTTACTATAAGAGGTATGGTTAGAATACCAATTAACTAATAATACAATGAGAAAAATGTCTAACTTTAAGAAATTCCTAAAGAATAAATGAAATAATGTATTTATTCAAAGCTTAGTTTTATGTTTGACACATGGAATCAAATAAATTATTATAGGATATTTTAATATTTTTCCATTGGAAAAAATCATTAACTGTGATATAATGAACTTTGATTTATTAAAAACTTCTATTTAAGTTTTTTTTAAATTATTGATCTAAAAATTACATTATTTTATGGAAATTATATTAAATTTTAACTAAAATATAAAAATATAAAAGCTAAAAAGTAAAAAAAAGTCCCCAGTTTACTATTTTTTAATTTTTATGATCAACACATTATATTTATACATTTTTGAAACAATGTGATTTTTACATTTTTATGATGCAATTGTGTGAACACAATCAAAATCCTCTTCTAATATGAGATATAGAATGCATTACTGTTAATTATACTCACCCTATTATGGCATAGAACACAAGAATTTGCTGTGCCTATCAAACTATAACACTGTACCTGGTGACCAACCAATTTCTATTCCATTCCCCCTCTACTTGTCCCCATCTCTGATGACCTCTAGTCTATTTGATTTCTATGAGATCAACTTTTTAAAACTGCCCACTGCCTGAGATCATGTAGTATTTGTCTTTCTGTGCCTGAAACTCTCCAGTTTTAAACATTTCCTTCCTAGATTTGTGACTATGCTTTGAGACTTCATTATTATAAACACATACATTATTCAATTGCATTCAATTTAGTTAAATAGTATTTCTTACACATTGTCCCATTTTATCTATCATAGAGATACCCTCCTTTCATAAAATGTTACAGTGTTCCATTACATAAATCTTTTAATATTTTGGTTATTTCCAGTACAAGTAATCACAAATAATGCTATAACATGTAAAAGTCACACATGGAATAAGGTTGCCATTCTCTCCAGGCTCAGAAATGTGTACGTTTTGCATGTTTAACTGATTCTATTTTGTATACAGACTGTATGCAAAATAGAGGGGAAATAAGAACATTCATGCCTACTTCTATATGTGGAAAGAAAATCAGGAAGGATATAAAACTGGCAACCAGGTCATAAGAGTCTGAGGTAAAGATTCTTCCCATACACACCTTCCTATTTTTAATTTTTAATAATGTGACTTTGCTACCTAGTAAAAATAAATAAATAAATTAATAAATAAATGAATGAATGAATGAATAAATAAATAAATAAATATGACTAAGAGAACATAGTAGCAAGAGATCTTCCAAAATTGGTAGATTAGAGGCATTATACACTTGCCTGCATCTCCTTGAAACCAAATTAAAATAACTGTAACATAGTTGCTCACTGAGATGAATGACTATGAGAAAATACCAGGTTTCAACTGTGGATAGAGACTTGGAGAAGCCCAAATAAAATCGACTGTGGAAGACAGAATGAAACAAAATGCACCAGTGCCAATCCCAGGGAAGTATGCCCCAGAGGTAGAGAAGAAACAGAGTCCCAACAAACATGACTGGCACAGGATCCAGACTCCTGCAGAAATATAGGCTAAGCAAACAACAGTACAGTTTGCATGTTAAATTGGCTCTGTAGAAGACACCTGTACTTCTTTGCATATTCTCAGTTTTATAATTTGGAGCCATCTTAGAAAAGGTCCTATTGTCTGAGGTTACTTACTGCTTCAGCAATCAGCATATGTAGTAACAGATGGTGCTTCTCATTAAACCTGGCAGTTTGCCAGACGCAGCTCTCAGAGTCTGGGGAATGAGCAGTCACATGTAGCCAGGACTGGAAACACCAGAAAAATGGACTGTGGATTATGCAGAACTCACCACCATCCCTTCCACCACAGATCTTTGAGACTCTATATCCTCTCTCCATCCTTGGGGGAGGCATACAGAGACACTCCACAGAGCTAGTATTAGCTCTACCCTCCAAGTACTAAGCTCTGAAGAGAAGATTTGGGGAGTTCCACATTCTGACATGTCATGATGTCAGCATCAGCTCTGCTCTAGAAGTGCATAACACAAATAGCTCCAGAGAGAATTTGTTTCTAGGAAACTCTGCATTCCACACTAGCTCATTCTGGTGTACAAAGCAGCTGAGAGGTATTCCAACTGAATCAAGCCACAAATTGCTACCATCAGTCAACTGACTACTACCACAAAAGAAAGGAGTAAGCCCCAGTCTTCTCTCTGTCCAAGCAGCACACAGACTAAAGACAAAGAAATTCTCTGATCAGCACAGTCAAAGAGTTTCTATCCTTCCTGCTCACTTGGGCACTCGAGGGAAAAGAAAATTTTCATTTTTTTTATTCATAGTTTTACTTTTTTTTTTTTTAACTCAGGGGTACTTTCAAAACTGCACTACATCCCCAGCCCTTTTCATTTTTTCAGACAGGTTCTCTTCAATACTGGCTTTGAACCTGTGATCCTCCTGCCTCAACTTCCTGAATAACTGGGATTACAGGCATATACCACCACACCTGGCTTAAGTTTTTGTTGTTGTTCTTATTTTTATGTGCTGTTTTGTGCTTATTTCCCTTTTTTCCTCTTATTTTTTGATATTGGGGACTGAACTCGGGGACACTCGACCCCTTGGCCACATTCCCAGCCCTTGTTTGTGTTTTATTTAGAGACAAGGTCTTACTGAGTTACTTAGCGCCTTGCTAAATTGCTGAAGCTGGCTTTGAACTCTTGGTCCTCCTACCTCTGCCTCCCAAGTCACTGGTATTACAGGCATGTGCCACCATGCCTGTATTTTTCTCCTCTTTTTAATATGAAATATTTTTCTTCTCTTCCTTTCTCCCTTTTCTATTTTACTTTTCTCCAACTATATTTTATCCCTTTGATTAATTCTATTTTTATTATTTAACTGTTTGCTTTTTAATATTATTTTTCTTCTTTCTTTTCATTTGTTGTGGTATTACTGTTTTTAGTTTTTGGATTTTACTTTATTTATCTATCTCATTTTTTATTTCTTCTTTGTTCCTCTTCTTTTTTTTCAGTGATTGAGATTGAGTCTGATTGTGTTGAACACATCAGCTGGGTGCTCTGCCACTGAGCTACACTCCCAACCCAGCTGAGGGGAATTATGCCTTGCTTGGGCCACACTTAAACCTTGGCAGATACTTCAACTTAGGGAATAGGAGGAATAAAAGCCCACAGACTATAACCTGTCCCCAAGCAAGCATGGCAAGGTGGGTGAATCTGAAGTCCCTCTTGGGAACCCTCACTATTATAACAAGAACAGAAGAAATAACATAACTGTTATAGGCACCATAAGTATGGTATATGGTGCATCAATATCTGTCATTCCCATACCCTATCAGACAGCATATTGCTGATAGGGTTGGAGGTGAGTGTGACAGTGGAGGGAGCTGTAACTGGCCATTGTTTCTCCCCATGAAACAACTAGAGATGCCCTGAATGTCTAAACAAAAGATAAAGGCTCCAGGACATCACCACAATTGGAACAGCCAGTAGCAGAACTGCTTCCAAGTTAACAACCAAGATCAACAAAGCCCAGGGGAAACCCCCAACACATACCTGATAGGGGCTTCGATTCCCACTATAGGAGTAATCACAGAGGGTACACTCTATATCTATTGCTGTCTATAGCAAAATTGCCTGAAATACCAGACAGACTACCCTCTTGCAAGTCCTATAAAGAAAATAAATCACTTAGGCTCTGACATATTATATATTGTGTAAAAATCTAACCACAGCCAAAGAATCCACAGGAAAGTACACAAGAAAGTACAAATTGAATTAAATTCAATACTAAATAGAAACCCAGTAACCCAGGGCTCACCAAGAAATAGTGGAAAAGAGTGAAAGATATTCATCCCAGTGGATGAGCAAATCTCAACATACAAACACAAGAAATATGAAAGCACAAGGCAGTAGAATAGCTCCTGAGGTTTATAAATCTCTAATAAATCTGTAATCCAAAGATATAAAAGTAGATGAACTACTTGACAGAGAAATTAAAAGAATAATTTTTTTAAAAACAGTTCAATGAATTCCAAGAGGATATAAGAGCTGAATGAATTAAGGAAACCAATGCAGGATATGAATGAGAAATTTGATAGACAGGGATTTTGAAACAGAACCAACCAGAATTCTTGGAAATGAAAAGCTCAATAAGTCAGATTTTTAAAAACTCACTTGAAAGCCCCACCAAAACATTAGATAGACCAAAAGAAAGAATAACAAGACTTAAAGAAAAAGTTGAGGAGTTATCAGATTCAGAAACTAATTTTAAAAAATCAGTAAAAATGAACATAATATACAAGATCTCTAGGATACCATTAAAGAACCAAACACAGGTATGATCAGAAAGGATGAGGGAGAAGAGCTACAGATTGAAGGCATAGAAAGTCTATTCAGCGAAATGTCAGAAGATAGCTTCCCAAATCCTGGAAAAGACATGGATATCCAGGTCAAAGAGACATAAAGAGTCCCAACTAGCCAAGCGCCATGGTGCTTGCCTGTAATCCCAGCAACTTGGGAGGCTGAGATAGGAGGATCATGAGTTCAAAGCCAGAATCAGCAACTGCCAAGGCACTAAGCAACTCAGTGAGACCCTATCTCTAATAAAATACAAAATTGGGCTGGGGGTGTGGCTCAGTGGTTGAGTGACTCTGAGTTCAATCCCCCGTATCAAAACAAAACAAAATAAAACAAAAAAAACCCAAGTAGACATAACAAAAAGAAAAAAGAAAAGAAAAAAAAGCTTACCCACAACATATTATATTTAAACTCCCAAAAGTACCTAACAAAAAATATTTATAAAGCTGCAAAATAGAAGGGTCAAGTCATATTTTAAGACAAAGACATTAGAGTAACAGTGGATTTCTCAGAAGAAACTCAAAAAGGCCAGAAGGGCAAGGAATGATGTATTTCAAGGCCTAAAAAAAAATAAATGTCAAACTCAATTACCATACCCAGCAAAGTTTCCCAAATCAAAGGAAAAATAAAGAACTTTCATGATAAGCATACATTAAAGGAATTCCTGACCACTAAATCAGCATTATAGAATATACATAAGGGAATTCTACACAGAAGTGAGGAAGAAAGACTAACACAAAAATAATGACACAGGAAAAAATAAATTTCAGTAGACGAGATTAGAACAGCTAATAAGAAAAAAAAAGGAGAGAACCAAACAGTATTAATAAAATCATCAAATTTCTAAGATCAATAAAAGAGCAAGACACAACATAGAACATTCAAAACAACTAGGAAAAAACTTCAGCCTCGGCTGGGGATGTGGCTCAAGCAGTAGCACGCTCGCCTAGAATGCGTTCGCCCCGGGTTCCATCCAAAGCACCACATACAAAGATGGTGTGTCCTCCAAAAACTAAAAAATAAATATAAAAAAATTCTCTCTCTCTCTCTCTCTCTCTCTCTCTCTCTCTCTCTCTATCTCTCTCTAAAAAAAAAGAAAAAAAAAAACTTTAGCCATGTATGGTGGCACATGCCTGTAATCCCAGCACCTGGGCAGCCTGAGGCAGGAGGGTTGTGTGTTCAAAGTCAGGTTTAGCAACTTACCAAGACCCTAAGCAAATCAGTGAGACTCTGTCTCTAATAAAATACAAACAGGGCTTGGGATATGACTCAGTGGTTGAATGCCTTTGAGTTCAATCTTTGGCACAAATAAAATAATTTTAAAAATTACAGAATAACAAGAAAAAAGTGCACACGCACCTTTTAATAAGAATTCTCAACATAAATGGTCTTAATTCTTCAATTAAAAGGTGCAGATTAGCTCATTAGATTAAAAAAGAAGACCAAATAATATACATTCTAAAAAACTCACTGGCAACAACATACACAAACTGAAAGTGAAAGGATGGAAAATGATACTGTAAGCAAACCAAATCCAAAAGCAAGCAGCAATAGCTATACTCATAGATGACAAAACAGAAAAAAAACAAAGGAGGTTATTACATATTGATAAAGGAAATTATTCATCAAGACACATTAACAATTACAAACATATGCACCAAACATAAGAGCACCAATTTTATAAAACACCACAGGACACAAAGGGAGAGATGGCCCTAATAATGAGTAACCGCAGTTCCCACTTTCACCCTACAGACCAAATAAAATCAACCAAAAAATCATCAGGGGTGAATTATACCATAGTTCAAATAACTTAACAGACATATACATCTAAGGGCTGCAAAACGTGTATTCTTTTCATCAGTGCATGAAACTTTTTACACAATAGATCATATTTCTGACCATAAAGCAAGAGTTAACTAATTCAGAAAAACTGAAATGATTACTTGTATCATATTGTATCATGATGGAATGAAACCAGAAATTTGTAACAAGAAAAACTGCAGTAATTATATCAAAACATTGAGACTAAAAATACACTGGTGAACAAACAGTAGGTTATGGAAAAAATCAGGAAGGAAATTTAAAAATTCCAAGAATCAAATAAAAATGAAAACATAATATAGTAGAACCTGTGGGATACAGTGAAAACAGTACTTTGGGGGAAGTTTATAGATATGAATGGCTATATTGAGGGAGGTAGGGGGAGGAGATCCCAAATAATAACCTAAGATAAATCTCAAGGTCTTTGAAAAACAAGAATAATCTAAGGGGCCAGGTGCAGTGGCTCACACCTATAACCCCAGTGGCGTGGGAGGCTGAGGCAGGAGCATCACAAGTTCAAAGCCAGCCTCAGCAACAGTGAGACCCTGTCTCTAAAGAAAATACAAAACAGGGCTAGGGATGCGGCTCAGTGATTGAGTGCCCATGAGTTCAATCCCTGGTACCAAAAAAAGAAAAGAAAAAATAAATGAAACAAAGAGCTGTTTCTTTGAAAAGAAAAATAAAATTGAAAAACTTTTACCAAATTTAACCAAAAGAAAGAGAAGACCCAAATTAACAAAAATAGAGATGAAAAAGGTATACTACAAAAGACAACAATCATAAGATCCTTCGGGAAAATCTGGGAAAACTACATACCCCCAAAAAAATGGAATATCTAGAAGAAATGGAGGAGATTCTGAACACATATTTTAAAAATCCAATTAGATCAGTAATGAGCAATGTGACTGAAGCAGGAGAAAAGTCTCCAAACAAGGAAAAGCCCACGCCTAGACAGATTCAATGCTGAAATTTAGCAGACTTTTAAAGAACAGCAATGCTTCTTAAGCTATTTAGAAAAAAAAGGAAGAAAATGTTTCCAAACTCAGCTTACCAAGCTAGAATTACCCTGCAACCAAGACCTGATAATGACACAACAAAAAGGAGAAAACTATATACTAATATCCTTGATAAACATAAATGCAAATAAATGCAAAATCCTCAATAAAATACAAATCAAATTCAATGGCACATTAAAAAGCTTGTCCACAAGTTGGCTTCATGAAAGGGATGCAAGGATGGTTTAACACACACAATTCAATAAATGTAATATAGCACATTAATACAAAAATTAATAGAGGATAAAAAAACTTGATCTCATTGATAAGAGAAAAAAACCTTTGATAAAATTCAGTAAAGCTTCATGATAAAATGCTCTGAATAAACTATATATAACACAATCATACTTTAACATAATAAAGGATATATATCATAGCCAACATCATACTGAATACAGAAAAATTGAAAGTGTCCCTTCTAAACTCAGCAACAAGGACCTGGAGTTGTGGCTCAGCAGTAGAACGCTCGCGTAGTGCATGCGGGGCACTGGGTTTGATCCTCAGCACCACGTAAAAATGAATAAATAAAATAGAGGTATTGTGTTCAGCTACAACTAAAAAATAAACAGTAAAATAAATAAATAAATAAACTCAGCAATAAGACAAGCATACCTATTCTCACCAATCTTTTTTTTTAATTGAATATGACAGTGGAATGCAATACAATTATAATTTTTTATAAATACAACAGTGAAATGCATTACAATTTTTTTTTATAAATGACAGTGGAATGCCTTACAATTCATATTACACATATAGAGTACACTTTTTCATACCTCTGGTTATATATAAAGTGTATTGACACCAATTCGTGCCTTCATACATGTTCCACCACTCTTATTCAATATAGTAGTACTTAAAACCTTAGCCAGGCCAATCAGGCAACAGAAAGAAATAAAAGGGATAAAGATAGGATAGGAGGAAGTTAATGTATCCCTTGATTACAGACACAATTCTATATTCAGAAAATCCTAGACTCCACCAAAATACTCTTAGAACTGACAAATTCAGCAGATTTGTAAGATTTTACAAAATGCACACACAAAAATCAGTAGCTTTTCTAGACACCAATATCAAACTCACTGAGAAAGAAATCAAAAAGCAATCCTATTCACAGTAGTCTCAGAAAACAAAAACTAAAATACCTAGGAATAAATAAAACCAGAACTGTGAAAGACTTCTATAATAAAAATGACCCCAAAGAGGTATAAACATAAAGAACTTGAGGAAAAAAAGAAAAAACTAATGGAACATGGGAAGGCTTCTCATGTTCATATTAGGAGAATATAATTTAAATGGCTATAACACCAAAAGTGATCTACATGTACCATGCAATCCTTATGAAAATATCAATGACATTATTCATAGAACTTGAAAAAAATTCTAAAATTTGTATGGAATCATAAAAGACCTAGAATAGTCAAAGCAATCCTCAGCAGAATGCACAATGTAGGAGCCATCACAATACCTGACTTAAAAATACACTACACAGCTATAGTAACAAAGATATGTACTGACGTAAAAACAGACATGAAGGCTATGAATAGAATAGAAAAACAAGAATAAAGCCACAAATCTGTACCGTTGAAATAGTGAGCAAGAACTTTTCCTTACTTCTTTGCCACAGAACCCTTCTTTTTCTTATATAATCTAAAAAATTCCTTAAAATCTGAATTTCAGAGCCTCCTAAAATAATAAAATGCTCAAACTAGTTTAAGAGAATTATATAAACTATGCTCTGAACTGTGTGTTAAAACAATTATTTCATATGAAACACTTCACCATTTGAAGTTTATGTCTGACATTTAAAAATTAAAATGTAAAAACTCAGATTTTCATATGTAATGTGACATGTACATGTTGGCGATTATGAAAATAAGGTAACAAAATTTATAAGTTATTAAAAAATTAAACAAATGTTTTCTAAATTTGAAAAACAATGTGACCAATAAAATATTGATTTTTTAAAATAAAATAAGAATAAGCATCCATTATAAATATATGAACTTAATTTCTTAAATCTGATGATTAAGGAATGCCAGTCTTACATAATTACTATGAAAGCAGATTTTTATCTAAGCTAAATAGAAATTCCATTATGAGAAGATTTCTTATCTAAATATTGAGATAGACCATAGTGACTGTAAATCTCAAAAAATTCCTTTTTGAGAGGGGGAGTCTCACTATGTTGCCCGACTGGCCTTGAACTTGTAATCCTCTATCCTCATCTTCCCAAGTAGTTGCAAATATAATCATGTGCCACCATGCCTGGCTTCAACCTTTATAAAAATTAAATTCTGAAAGTTTTACCTTCATGTGATTTTTCAAAGGATCCAAAAGATTGAAATGAATATTGCACTTTGGACAAGCTCTTGGAAAAGGTGTTCCATTTTTAGATTGATTTGATGAGGTGTTTGCACCTAAAATAAATTCAGAACATTTATGATTCAAAACTCATCACTTTTGAACATTAAATAATCACTAATAGTTTCAAAATTTATAATTATTTCTAAAATTTATGTATAAATACTATAGTAATTTTTATAGTATAGAATGTCAGATTTCATATTTACCTTTTGATGGCATAGCCTGGGAAGATGTCAGTGAAGGAGGTTTAACTGAAGGGAATTCAGCTGGAGAATTTGTTCCAGAAACAACCTCACAGGGCTTAGGCTTTTTTGGATTAGCACTGTTTACTTCAGAAGCAGAAGGATGTTTTGATAAAAATGAACTTTCATTCACACCTATAATGATTTAAACAGTGGAAAAAATATTTTAGAACACCTAGAATACTACTCATAACTAAGTACAAATACTTTGGAGTTAATTTACAGATAATATAATTAATTACCATATCACACAAATAACAACAAAAATTAAGTGATCCAAACTCAGGGCATATACAGAAATAGTATAAACATTTATTATAAACTCCAAGAATTAAGATAATTTGTAAAATAACCTTTCTATGCAAGAAATTCTAAATGTGGCTTCAAACAGAAATACATAAACTGCTATTATAAAAGAAGCCAGACCAAAAATTTTAAAGCAGAAAACACTGAACCAAGTTCCCAGAAGTAAATTACTTTTGGATACTTAAATGTGTTAGAATTTGTTAAAAAAAAAGAAAGAAAATCTGACAATAACTTTTTTTTGTTCCAAAAATTGATACCCTCATATGCCTTTTTATTTTGCAACTTAAAATGTCTACTGCAATGTTAGCTCTTTTCTCACCTAACAAACTGAAGAGAGGTCTACTGACAGCTTTAGGTGATTTTAACCACTTATTGCCATGTACAAAGTGGAAACAACTAAGTTTGAATAATATTTTACTCATTCATATGAAAGGGCACATAATGCAGGCAGTTAGTATAAGGATTTTCATACTATGTTCCCCAGAATTTAATGGGGTCATTTTAGGGAATATATTGGGCATGTCTGACAAAAAAAACACTTTTCCATTTTATTTATTTGATATTCACATAAAATTTTGTTTGTACAGGGATTTCATTAAAAAAAACCTCTTCCATTTAGAAACCATTGCCTTAAGGATAAAGAATTTAGACCTATTTAGAGCATTACTAAGAAAAATGGGGATATTTAGACTATAACCAAGCCAAGCAAAGTCCTTTTAGAAAATAATACACAATGGGCTTTGTAAAAATGAATTCTAAAACTGTACATCATATTTTAATAATGCCAACTATACACTAAAAGTAGAAGCAGTGAATAAACTACAAATATTCTTGGCTTTTAAGTCAGACAAGATAAGTTCAAATCCAGACTATGACGTCAGTCTCTAGTTATGCACTCTTAAGCTTATTTAATTAATTTTTCTGAGTTTAAGCTTCCTTTTTTGTAAAATAAGTTATAATGCCTTATTTTATAGAGCTATTTAAGAAAAAGATAATATACTTAAAATATCCCAAGAAAATATTTGGTACATAAAAACACTCAGTAGAAAGTGAAAGCTACTATCATTACTAACTAAATATTTCCCATCTTTATTTTAGGGGGAAAAATTATTCCAACAGATATAATAGTAAGAGCAAATATGCCATAAAAAAAGTATTATAGTAGTTAGCTTCTTTCTTACATCCTTTGAGATAACATAAAAATGATCTCCCACTAATGAAGCACTCTATTACAAACTGCAGGTCCATAAGACAGATTCCATGAGATCCCTTTAGCATTCTTGTGAGAGGTTTAGGTTACCTGAAAAACCACTAAGTGCTAGCATTTCAAATGAATCAGTTGATTTTACAACAGGTTAAATAGTAGAAATAGATTGCTTTAATGGAGGAATTTAACAGAAGAAATCTCAATGTTAAAAAAAGTCACTTGCATTTGATTGAACTTCTGATTCTTTAACTTATCTCCGTTCTATTAGACTGTGCTATTCCCTACTTTTAAGAAATTCTATCTCTGCCAGTATAAATCCTATACTCACTCAAGATCAAACTCAAATTCAGTCTTCTCTGAACCCTCATAATTTCTACCGTGTGTTACTGAACATCATAGTACATATAATTATTAATATTTATCATACATAACTGCTGTCATGTCATTTAAACGTTATAAATGCATTTTTAAATTTACTTATCTTATTTGGCCATCAGAAAAGCCCTGAATAGAATGGCAATCATCAAGAATATGGCAACAATAAATGTTGACGAGGATGTGGGGAAAAAGGTATACACAAATATTGTTGGTGGGACTGAAAATTGGTACAACCACGATGGAAAGCAGTATGGAGATTCTTCAGAAAACTTGGAAGGGAACCACCATTTGACCCAGTTATCCCACTCCTCAGTTTATACCCAAAGGACTTAAAATCTGCATATTGGAGTAATGCAGCCATTCAATGTTTATAGAAGCTCAATTCACAATAGCTAAAGTATGTAACTAATCTAGGTGTTCTTCAATAGATGAATGGGTAAAGAAAATGTGATATATATATATATATATATATATATATATATATATATATATATATATATATATATAATGGATTATTACTCAGCTTTAAAGAAGAATGAAATTATGGCATTTGCCAGTAAATGGATGGAGTTGGAGAATATCATGCTAAGAGAAATAAGCCAACCCCGAAAAATCAAAGGCCAAATGCTTTCTCCAATACCTGGATGCTAATTCACAATAAGATGGGAGGCACTAGAGAAGAATAGCATTACCTTAAATTAGGTAGAGGGAAGTGAAGGGAGGGGAGAGGAGGGAAGGTGATGTGGGGATAGGAAGAATCATAGAATGAAACAGACATTATTACTTTATGTATATGTGATTGCATGAGATATATGTTTCTACAATATGTACACTAAGAAAAATGAGAAATTATATCCCACTATGTATATCAAAGTGCATAAATGCATTCTTCTGTCATGTATAGCTAATTAAAACAAATTTTAAAATTAAAAAAAGCCTGGAATAAACTATATTAAAAATTAAAATAAAGGGCTGAGGTTGTGGCTCAGTGGTAGACTGCTCACCTAGCATGCGTGAGGCATTGGGTTCAATCCTCAGCACTACATAAAAATGAAATAGATACTGTGTGTCCACCTACAACTAAAAAAATATTTTTTAAAAAAGAATTTAAGTAAATCTCCAAATGGCTGATTCAGGTATGGTGAATGAATGCATAATATAAGAAAAATAAGTACCTCTACTTTGAATAATATCAGAAAACAAAAGTGGAAAGAGGTAAACTGACTAAACATTCTCCAGATTAGAGGTTCAAACTTACTTCTTTCAAATTACCTTATTTACTGCTCAGACTAAAGTTTCATTCTTTATATCAGAAAACCTGACTAGAGAATAGGTGTCATAATCCTTACTTTTAAGAAGTTTCAAGAATTCATATCTTCTATGAATAAAAGTCCATGCATTTGTAAAACCAGATTTAGCACAAATACATCCCCATTTCTCTTTGGGTCTTACCTACTTTATTAACTAGAAGTTTACTAGGTATGTAGTGACACCAAGAGAAGTGAGTATCAAATATTGTGGAAAAGAAAAACAGTGGTGTACATCTAAAATCACAATGACTCATGAGGCTGAGGTAAGAAGATTGAAAGTTTGAGGGCAACTCAACAACAGCTAGTCTCAAGTAAAAATATTTTTAATAAAGTTCTAGATCAGTGGTAGAATGCTTGCTTAGCACATGTAATGCCCTAGATTCAAATCCTCTATACCACACACACAAAAAAGAAAAAAACATTAAGCATTATTACTATGGAAAAAGAATGGACAGAAGTTGAGTTTGGTAGATTCTTCACACTGATCTGTTTAGTAAACAACCTAAAAACTCCAAAAAAAATCATATACATCTCTACTTCATCAAATATTTGAAACACATATAAATTGCCAGTACATAAAGATTAAGTACTTTGATTACAGAAAATTTTCAATAAGACAAAATTTATACTATACAAATGTATTTTGATTAATGAAGAATTTTGTTATACCCTCAATGAACTTAAAATCTTCTTCAATAGGTAAATTTCATTACTTTTTCAAATAGCATTTATTGAGTACTTACTATGTACAAATCATTTCTTTAATGTGGTTACTTCACACTAACACTTTAAAATCATGTTTTACTATCATATTGAGACCATTTATTGGACTAGAGTGACACTAACCTAATGAAGAAATCAATAATAACAAACACTTTTTCCCCTAACTGGTCATAGAAACTAATTTTTAAAATAGAATATTTAGGGCATATGAGGACCTCTATAATTCATATAAATTACTTTAAGGTGTTAAGTTTGGCTCCAAGTGAGAATGAGTTCAAAGAAGTTTAGCCAAGATTTTATATAAAGTTACCCAAAAAGGCATTCAAAAACTATTAGCACAACTCCATGTTACAATATATGAAAGACTTCACAAGAGGATTTGAGCTTCAAAATAGAAAGTTAATTCCATAAGCAAATTCATCAAGTTTTTCTTTTATAACTTTTTGGAAAAAGTACTAATACCAACCTGCTATAGAAAGTGTTGGTCCCCCTTGGTAATGTGATAATCCTGTCTCCTGGGTCAAGTCAAATAGTAATTCTGAAGAATTATTAGATACAACTTGTGATGAGCTCATTATGTAATCCTGTTAAAATATTTCAGAGAAAGAATATTACATTTATTTATTATAGTTATAATTATTTTTCATAAAATTTATAAATGCAAATTAATTATATGCCAATATTATAAGAATAACCTTTGATGCCTCAATTATTAATAAGCTTAAAAACACAAAGATGATTTCTAATTTGCCAAAATTATAATTTACTAAAACTTTGAAAGCAAGCTAAGAGAGCTGGTTTATTCCTGACTAGCCAATTAATTTGAAGGAAAAATTATAGTCCAACATTTTCAAGATAAAAGAAAAGTAAATCCATTTTACATTAATAACAGTGATACACTCTGAGAGGGATTCTAAAAATGCTGTATCACCATCAAAAAGCAAATAATAGAACTGGGCAAAATCTTGGGCTAAACAAGGAGACAAGTATAAAAAATATTAACATGGTTATAAAAGTTAAAAGTTCTTGTGCCTCTAAAAAATTCTGCATCCTGGTGTCTGGGGTGTGGCTCAGTGGTAAAGCACTTGCCTCCCACATGTGAGGCACTGGGTTTGAGCCTCAGCACCACATAAAAGTAAATAAACAAAATAAAGATACTGCATCCATGTACAACTAAAAAATATATATTTTTTAAATCCTGCTTTCAAAATATCAATACAAACAAACAGAAACATTAAGGATGAATATATCAGACAATATGAATTTTGGAACCATGTTTCTTGGAGAATGTTATAAATCAGAAAAGACTGGTCCCCTCACTCTTCCTATCATCCCACAGAAAGCTGTGGTAGGCCAACCTCTCCTTTAATAAGGCAAATATAAAAGCAACCTGGCCAGTAGGCTGAATAAGTAAGAATGCCAAGCAGACAGGGAACAGAATAGAAGTTATTTACAGAAGTGATCTGGGTCAGCAGCCCTGCTCCTAGAGACCAGAGCCTCAAAGGAAATTTCAGCCCTTCCATGAGGAGAAAGGGTGGTTCAAACTAGCAGGAAGATCTCAAGAAAAGAGAAGTAAAAAGTATGAGATGAACTATGCTGTGGTCAAATATACAGTAATAAATACATTTATGTGAAAATATACACATATATTTATTATAAATAATTATGAGAATTGTGGTCAATAAATTTAGGAATATTCAAATAGCATTGTATATTAAAAATACTGACACATACACAAAACACACACCACAATATTATGCTCCAATGCCATTTTCATAAAAGACAATCATTGTTGAGAGTAAGCCAGACCACTCTACATGTTGTAATATATAGCAAGCAAGTTTTAAGATTAACAATGCTTAAAAATCAAACTGGAAAAAAAGACAGCTACTTTTAGGAAAAAAAATGGGCAAAGGACATAAACTGAGATAATTCAAACTAAAATGCAATGGCCAATATATTCAAAATACCTTTTTTTTCCAACATACTAGTCAAAGAAATGCAAATAATAGTGTTTACTGTATTGGCATTCTTCAACACTGCAAAATATATAATTAGCAGCTACGCTTAAGAGTATCAAGATCAAAAAAAGAATTAATAACTGCAGAAAACATAAGACTAAGAATAAACTACAAGGTGAGATCATGAATAGGATCCTGGAAAGAAAAGAAACATTAATGAAAAAACTGGTGAAATTCTAATAAGTTCTGAGGTTTAGTTCATATTAATTGCCTGTGATAAAAAGTTAACATTGGGGGAAAATGGGTAAGAGAAATATAGGAACTGTTTGAATTATTTTTTTCTTGTAAGACTAATGATAGAACTGTTATGTCTTATTGATATATGGTTTTCTTAAGCAGTGGGAGGGAGGGGAAGAAAGGGAGCAAGGGCGTAGGAATGATGTGGAATGAGTTAGACATCATTACCCTAAGTATATGTATGAAGACATGAATGGTGTGAAAATACTTTGTGCACAATCAGTGACTTGAAAAATTGTGCTCTATATGTGTAATATGAAATCAACTGCATTCTGCCATTGTGTATAACTAATTAGAATAAATAAATAATTTAATTAAAAAGACTAATGATAGTTTGAATTAAGTTAAAGTTTGAAAATGATGACTGGGGATGTGGCTCAAGCAGTAGCGTGCTCGCCTGGCATGCATGGGGCGCTAGGTTCCATCCCCAACACCACATAAAAATAAAAAATAAAAATATTATATCCACCTAAAAACTAAAAAAATAAATAAATTTTTAAAAAAATGATGAAACATTCACTACTGGCAAAGTAGAGATTATATTTTGGTATTATCTGCATAAAAATGTTAGCAGTAGTTACCAAAGCCTTTAAAATAAGGTTCACATGATTAAATTATTCTACATTCAAGGATTCATCATGATAAGGAAATGAAAGTGTAATGGAAAATTATTTATAATAGCAGAAACATTAAAACCTATATATCTAATAATAGAGGAGTGGTAAAATAAATTGATGGATAATCATGCAGTCATTAACATCAAGATTTTGAGAAATAATCAATGATATGATCCAAGTAGAATGTTTAGTAAGAAGTGAAATACATATTGACATATACAACATGATCCGGATATATTCTTCTCTCTTTTCTAAACTTTCCTCACAAAATACATATTATTTTATAACAAAATTTGAAGTATTTTGTTTATAAATTGAGGACTGATCAAGTTTAAGAATTTTGCTTTGTTACTAACTTTCCAATTGACACAGGACTGTTAAGAAGTTATTGAAATAAGTTATTACTGTAACACAAATAACATCTAGAATTTAGTACCAAAAAGAGAGATATGGATATTTGAGCCTTAAAATGTAGTTTAAAAAAATCAATAATGCCATACTGAACTATAACTAAGCAAAATTTTACTTCAATTTAAATATTTTTTCTAAATATATGCACTTTAAGAATTGAAAATTTCATTTTCTAAAATAGTTCTTTTAACATAAGTATAATAAAGTTAATGCTGTTAAACACTTTTCTAGAAGAAAACTCTGGTTAATTATCACAATTTCAGAGAGCAGGCAATCCACTAATCAACAATAACTAATTAAAATAATTCTCCAATTGAGAATTATTTTATCTCCAATTGAGTCATTTTCCTTGAGATGGCAGGTACACTGTGTTCAATTTTGAGGAAGTGATTGCCAACTACCCAAAATAAAAGAACCATGCCTGGCAGATATATACTAAAGTGGCCACCACATCCCACCTCCTGTTAATCATATCCTGTGTGATTCCCTCCCTTTGCATTGGACCTCTGACTTGATTCGAACCAGTAGAATACAGCAAAAGTAATAGGATAAACATGATTTTCTTTTAGTAATTACATTAATTCAGACTCTAATGACATTTTGCTAAGGATTCTCCCTTAATACCTTTGAGAAAGCAAGTAGCCAACCTGGGAAGACCCATCTGACAAAGAATGAACCAAAAAACAGTCAGATACTGAGACTCAGTTTGACAACCTGTAAGGAAATGAATGCTACAAACAACCATGTGAACTGGAAGCAGATACTTCCCCCACAAAGCTTCAGATAAGACTGCAACTTCAGGAACCACATACTGAAAGTGGCCTTGTGAGACCCTAAAGCAGAGGAGCCAGCTAAACCATCATCCGACCCACAGTAATATTACATAAGACTGTGAGATAATGCATGTGTTGTTTTAAATACATACATGTGTGATAATGTTGATACAAAAAAACAAATAAATAATACACCATGGTTTGTCAGTCATTGTTTCAAGTAAAAATGGTGTTCTAATTTTTGTTGTAATTAATCTTGGAATTTTATTCCTTTACAATTGCCAAAAAAATAAAGATAAACAATAAAAACAGCACAATGAGGAAGTCTCGAGTCATCCAATGTACACAAATGGGCATATATTTTTCAAATTAAATCCATTACTATATTTCTTATAAAGAATTATTTATTAGTTCTTAGGGATTACCTGAAAAATGTAGTCCTGGTCAAAAGGAAAGAAAAGATCAGATGCGGAGAATTTCTGAAGTGTGAAAGATACAATATACTTAGTTGTATAAGTACAAGATTACAGTCCCTGAACAAAGGACTGCAATCTCGTGCAAAGGACCTATAGTTTCCTCTACCAAAAGTTATTCTTTACCAGTAAAACCATCAACAGCTGCTTGAGGATAGGGTAGAATCCACTCAAACTTGATTAGGCACATTGTAGGAAAAATTTGAGCCCAGGTTTGTATATCTATACACAGAATGGGTCTGATTATCTATGTTTGGTGTAATGATTCCCTTTCTGCATTTTTGGAATACTATTCCTAAGTATAGGATGGTCTATCTCCAAATCACTTGAAATGGAGAACTTGTGTAAAGATATTGTAAGGGACCAGCAAGAACAACAGAAACGTAGGAGCACAATACCATCTATTATGTGTAAAACTGGATACCCAGGGAATAGAGTGAAATGTCAAAAAAATTTCCTGGTACACAGGGAAGACAACCAAAAACCAAAAAAACAGCCTTCTTCTATCCATGTGTTATCCAGTAAAACTCTATGCCTGTAGCCATTAAATTACCAGGTAAGGGTTTCATATACCATTCCATAAATAAGGAAAGAAAATTTAGACTAAAAAGAATATAAGACAATAAGAAAAAGATAACTCTTTTGATTCTGGGCTTAAGGAATGAGAATTTCCTAAGATATAAGTAAAACAAACTCAAACTTTCAAATTTCCATACTCCAATTCCATTTATAGTTTAGGTAAGGCATGACCAATATTGCAAGGTAATTAAAATGAAGCAGAAAAATAACTGTTGGTTTCAAAATCCAAAAGGTCATGACCTGGAAACTCACCTGGATCCCTACCCCTTAGACCATCTGGTGCCATCTACCGATTTCATGAAACTTTCAATGAAGGGCTCTGAAAAGGACTTGGCACACTGCTTGAACTTTTAGGCTTAGAAAAGAGCTAATTCTTCTGTAAGAATCTACAGTCTTTTAACAAAACGATTATATATAATTTGGGATTAGTAATATCTAGGGAAAAAACATTCCAGTATGATGGATTAAACAGATGTCTTACACATAGTCTCCGCCTTATGGGAGAAAACAGGGGAGGCTCATAATGGTCACCTTTTTCAGGTTTAATGAGACGAGAAAAAAAACCTATATGCCCTACATAGGGATCACTTACATTATAAAGCTATAATTAAATATTTAGTTCAAGAATAAATTTGGGAAATGTCTATTTAGATAAAATGTTCTATTTTTAAAAAACAGTGTAGCTCATAATTCAATCACACAAGCACCAAACTTCAGACACAGAAGT
This sequence comes from Callospermophilus lateralis, assembly GCF_048772815.1. NCBI lineage: Eukaryota > Metazoa > Chordata > Mammalia > Rodentia > Sciuridae > Callospermophilus > Callospermophilus lateralis. Next base: position 191,846 of record NW_027512944.1, on the reverse strand, counting down.
ACTTTATGTATACTATTTCATCATGCAAAATATTTTAAAAGACAAATATTAATGGGTAGAGTTTAAAAATTAATGACATTAATGTTTTATACTTAAACTGGTGTTAATAGATCTTAGTAGTTTCATCAAGGAAATGAATATAACTAGAATCTACAACCCATCTAGGACTTAAGCCAGAGACTCTGAATCATTCACTGCCTACATACAGTTTTAGCCATGTATGAATGACAATGCAATGAGGCCTAGATGTGAGAACTTCCATCTGATACTAATATACACTTAGTATATTCCAAAATTTTAATCTAAGCATTCCAAATCTTTCCTTATGTAACTGCTAAATGAGAAAAGACAGAAATAAACAGATAAACAGTTCACTCGGATAAACAGTTTCACTAGAAAATTTTTCCAATCTCAGAAGACCTCCAATGCAACAAGCCAATCTAAGCCTACTTCTTTCTCACACATCTGATATTTAACCTTTGGCTTCCTTCTAGTCTCCAATCACATCCCCATTTTGATTCTCAAGTTCTTACTGGCCTCCCCCTCATCTCTCATCCCTAACTCCTTACAGTAGAATAATTAAACTGAGTCCCATAAGACATTCACAAGTTTTTCTTTAAAAATAATATCTTATAAAATTTGGCTTTAGTAAAAGTAAATGCTTACTGGAAATTGCTGGTTTTGAACTCGATATCTCTCCAACAAAGATGGGCTCATCATCATCATCATCCTCAACTTCTTTTACTTTCTTCTGCCATGGTTCCAGTTCTTCTTCACATTCCATAAAGAGTTCTGCCATTTTTAAATTATCTAATTTTCAAAAGGAGAGAAGTAACCTTATTTTCAAAAAGAAAAGTAAAAACATTTTGCAGGGTGAGTACCAGGGATTGAACTAGTGGACACTAGACCACTGAGCCATATCCCAACCCTATTTTATATTTTATTTAGAGACAGGGTCTCACTGAGTTGCTTAACACCTCGATTTTGCTGAGATTGGCTTTAAACTTGTGATCCTCCTGTCTCGGCCTCCCAAGCTGCTGAGATTGCTGGGATTACAGGCTTGCACCACCATGCCTGGCAGTAAAAACATTTTTGTAATACCTGATATTGAAGATCTACTTTAAAAATTCTAATAGCAATTTCTGAATTGATATTCGTAGTCAGTACCCTGTAATAACAGTAAGAAATTCAGATCTCACTAGGATAAAAACTAGTATAATTAAGATAGATTAAAAGGTAGATAGGAAGACAGAAAATGAAAGATATTAGTTATTTACCATAGATAGAAAACTTAGAGATAATAAAATCCAAAGTGAGCTGCAGTAGTACACCTAGATAAACATATTCTATCTAATCATTATCTTTCTAAAGAGATATTAACCACAGGTAGACTAAGACTAAGAAATAACAGGTAGGAAACAAACTAGAATTACTACCAAATTCAGGAACATTAGGCACAGAGCAAAGAAGAGATAGGTGCTAAATTAAAATACAGGAAATGAGGGAGGCTTATACCAGCCAGGTTATATTACATTTTCTCACCTGAAGAAACCGATCAAAACAATACATACAGTAAATACTACTTCTCAGAAATTATGACCAAGTATACTGAGCTCCTAAGAAGCACATAGATATAGGTAGAACACCAGTAGCATCAGGATTTTAGGAAAACCTCCTATCCACAAAAGAAATAAAAATTTCCAGGGTTCTGGCATTATCTTTCATACATCATTTTTAAAAGGTAATTTTTTATTATACTAAAATAATATCATTTCTACTTTTAACTCAAAATTCAAGCAATATTCTACCATAAAACTGAAAGATACCAACTGAAATTATGCTCTGGAGACGGCATGCAAAGCAAATATTTTAAAAAATTAGATGCCATTTTTTTATAAATATATAGAAAAGTATGTCACAAACCATTCCCTAGTCTAATATTTAAATGTTTAGTAATCTACCTATCAAAGGCCTTCCTATTTTTTCAAATGTCATCGACATCACAAACTGACCCCTTTCTTTTATAATTGTACTATTTTAATAGTTAGATAAGAGTTCTTTAAGTTTTTCAACTCAGATCATTAAAAATACTAAAATCTATATCACTTCTGCACAGAGTACCTTACCTTAATAGTCTATATCATTCCAGTCTACAACATAAAAAGGACATGGACTTGAAATCAAATTGAATGGTTTAAATCTTCACTGCCTTGTAATTGTATGACTGAAGAAATTACTTGAAGCTATTTATGATATCTACCTAAGTTTTATATACATTCAAGAAAATGGAAAACACCATGTAAAACATCCATTTTCAACTAGAAACTCAAACAATTAATTGCCTGCTTGCACTAATCCTTGGTTCAATTATAAATTCCTCAATAAACCATTACATTTTTATTTTCCTTTGAATTTTGAACTACATTGACAGTCAATATCATTCAATTCAAATGTTAAAACACATGATCTCAAACTACTCTCTTTCTTCATGTCTTAATTTTACATAGCCACAGTCAAATTTAATTCACTGAGAATACATTTCCCCCAGAACATTAGATAATCAACATACCCACAGCATGAGGTAACATATAGATAAAGTGAAGTAAGATAGTACCTAATTTTGAAAAATTAGGAAAGATCCACTGTGAACTGATAATAAAAGTACTATTTATTTCCAGCTGATATATGTAATGAGTTAAATTGTGTTATCTCAAAAGCCATATGCTAAATTCCTAACCCTCACTACCTCAGACTTTGGCTATATTTATAGATAGACCTTTAGAAATAAGGTCACTAGGGGCTGGGTGATAGCTCAGTGGTAGAGCACATGCCTTGCATGCATGAGGCACTAGGTTTGAGCCTGAGCACCACATATAAATAAGTAAATAAATAAATGAATAAATAATATTTTTTAAAAAGGTCACATGGGTGGCAATAAAATCCATATAACTGTTGTCTTTTAACAGAAGTGAAAATTGGGATGCAGGCATATGCACACAGAGAGGACCATGTGAAAACCTAAAGAGAACATGGCTATCTACAAGCCCAAGAGAGAAGCCAGGCTCTCCCCTTGTGGCCCTCTGAAGAAACCAACCCTACCAACAAGTTAATCTTGGCTTTTTAGCCTCAAAAATTATGAGAAAACAAACTTTCATCCTATAAACCACCTAGTCTGTGGTACTTTGTTGTGGCAGCCCTAGAGAACTGATAAGAGTATGCAAAGATCTTTCTTGTTCTTTCTCACAGGACTCTGCCATTGTTAAAATATCCAGAATACACTGCAGAGAGAAACGTTAAGGTCACATAGCACTTTTTAAATGTTTTCTAGAAATATTTTTTGTCTATGCATAGAAGAAACACATGAATATACTAAATTGATATTTATCTCTTTTAACAAAAAGAATAAAGTTCACTTCTACTTTACTTTTTTATATGAACATTTGCTACTCCAACAATTTTAAGTTTTTAAGAAAAAGTCCTCCACCTTCTCTTGAAGCAGTTAAACAAAAACCATACACACTGTCATCTGTTGTGGCCACAACACTTACCTTTTGGTTGAAAAGGTTTTTCGCCCATCAAGTTGCAGAGCTAATTTTCTGTAAATTGTCACCTAAGTACTGATACATGAGATCAGTCAATTTTATGAATCACTTTAAGGAAGACTAAATATTAAAACATGGGACTTGGAATTAAGAAATTATTGGGGAGAATTTTGATCTTAAAACTCACCATGTGCCTCCAAACAAGACAGCAAATTATATCTGTTTTCCCTCCTGTAAAATAAAGATATATTATCATTAGGATGGGGTAATTAAACTGCAATAAACTCTTTTTTCCTATAAAAAGCTCAATTTTTAAGTTGGATATGTTTGATATATACATAACTCATATAACTGATTCATCCCTAAATAAACCCAATTAAATAAATAAAATGGTGGTTGAAGTAAGCACTTAATAATTGAATAAATACAATGAATTACTAAATAAAAACAATTTTTAAACAATATTCTTTCATAAAAACTAGTAATCAATCACCTCATGATGTACTGTTTTAGTAAATCTGACTTTTCAAATGCCAATTGGCATTCATCTTTATTACCTACTTTTCACGTTTCAGAAATGTAATAATTTCTGTAAGAAAACAAAAGTTAAAATAAATTCTAGTTTATTATTCTATTTTTTTAGCAACTGAAAAGGAACAAAAACTTGGTTGGATACATTTCATCATAGACTGATACATTCAAAATATAACTACTGAGATCCACCCAGACTGGCCTCTGCCGCACAGGGCCCAGGCGCGCAGGGCCCAGGTGCACAGCCCTTTCCCAGCGGGGCAGACACTCGCCATAGCCTAGCCTCTGGTGCAGGACCACCCCGTCTGACCATTCGACTACTGAGGAGCCCAGATCCAGCCCAGACTGCCACTCCAGCACCCTGGGTTTATGCTCTGAGTAGGTCGGGTTCATCCCTCCCCCAGTGGGGCAGACACCTCCAGAGCCTAGCCTTTGGCACAAGACCACCTCTTCCTACCAGCAGACTACCACAGGAGGTCAAGCCCAGTGGCCCAGATCCACCCACACCAGCTTCTGCAGGGCCCAGATCCAGAATGCAGTAGCATCCATTGAGGGTCTGAAAGCCCAACATCAAGGTGAGGTATAGACAATCTGCACAGATACCACAAGAATATAGGGAAGAAACTGTAATGTCTCAGATCCACACTGCAAGAAAGGAAGACACATAGACAACATGAAAAAACAAGAGAGGAAAGTGCCCCAAACAAGACAGGACACTATAATAACAGAACGTATGAACACCGAAGTTGATGAAATGTCAGAGAAGGAGTTCAGAAGGTTCATAATCAAAATGATTTGTGAATTAAAGAATGACCTAAATGAGCAAATACAAGCACAAATTGATCACTCCAACAAAGAAATAGGAGAGCAAATACAGGTAGCAAAAGATTACTTCAAAATAGAGATAGAGACTCTGAAAAAAAAACAGTCAGAAATCCTTTAAATGAAGGATAGCTTAAATCAAATAAAAAACTCAATAGAAAGCAAAACCAACAGACTAGATCACTTGGAAGAAAGAATGTCAGATAATGAAGACAAAGTATACAATCTGGAAAATAAAGTTGACCACACAGTGAAGAAAGTTAGAAACCATGAACAGAACATCCAAGAATTATGGGACAGCATCAAAAGAACAAATCTAAGAGTTATTGAGATAGAGAAAGGCATAGAGTTTCAAGTGAAAGGAATGCACAATCTCTTGAATGAGATAATATGAGAAAATTTCCCAAGCATAAAGAACAAATTGGAAAACCAAATACAAGAGGCTTACAGGACACCAAATGTACAAAATTACAACAGATGTACACCAAGGCACATTATAGTGAAAATGCCTAACATACAAAAAGAATAAGGATAGAATCTTAAAAGCCACAAGAGAGAGGAATCAGATCACATATAGGGAGATACCAATTCATTATCTCAGCAGATTTTTCAACCCAGACCTTCCAAGCCAGGAGATTGTGGAACAACAAATACCAAGCTCTGAAAGAAAATGGATGCCAACCAAGAATCTTATATCAGCAAAACTAAGCTTTAGATTTAATGATGAAATAAAAACCTTCCATGATAAAAAAAAAACGTTAAAAGAATTTACAACTAGAAAGCCTACACTACAGAGCATCTTCAGCAAAATAGTCAAAGAAGGGGAAATGAAAAATAATGATGAAAATCAGCAGAGGGAGGGATTACACTATTGGAAAATCTCATCAAAGAGAAACCAAGTCATGTTAAATATCAGAAATAAACAAAAATGGCTGGGAATACAAATCAGGTCTCAATAACAATGTTAATGGCCTAAACTCACCAATCAAAAGAAATAGACTAGCAGATTGGACCAAAAAAAAAAAAAAAAAAAAGACCCAACAATATGCTGCCTCCAAGAGACTCATAGAAAAAGACATTCACAGACTGAGGTTATGGGTTAGGAAAAAGCATACCACTCACATGGACTGCAGGAGCAAGCAGGGGTTTCTATCATCATTTCAAATAAAGTAGACTTCAAACTAAAGTCAATCAAAAAGGATAAAGAAGGACACTACATTCTGCTCAAGGGAACCATACACCAACAAGACTTAACAATTATAAATATATATGCCCCGAACAATGGAGCGGCTATGTTCATCAAACAAACTTTTCTCAAGTTCAAGAGTCAAATAGACCACAACACAATAATTTTGGGTGACCTTAACACACCTCTTTAATCACTAGATAGATCTTCAAACAAAAGCCGAACAAAGAAACTATAGAACTCAATAATATAATCAAAAACTTAGACTTAACTGAGTTAAGAATATTCCAACCTTCAATGAGAGAATATAATTCCTTCTCAGCAGCACATGGATTCTTCTCTAAAATAGATCATACACTATGCCACAAAGCAACTCTTATCAAATATAAAAAAGTAGAGATACTACCCTGCATTCTATCAGATCATAATGGAATAAAATTAGAAATCAATGATAAAATAAGAAATAAAATACACTCTAACACCTGGAGACTGAATAATATGCTACTGAATGATCAATGGGTTACAGAACATCAAGGAAGAGGTTAAAAAGTTTTTAGTGGTACCCAGATAGAATATATCAAAATTTCTGGGACACTATGAAAGCAGTTCTAAGAGGAAAGTTCACTTCATGGAGTTCATTCCTTAAAAGAAGAAAAAGTCAACAGATAAATTACTTACCACTACATATCAAAACCCTAGAAAAAGAACAAAAAATCAACACCAAAAGCAGCAGACAACAGGAAATAATTAGAATCAGAGCTGAAATCAATGACATTGAAACAAAAGAAACAATTGAAAAAACTGACAGAACAAAAAGGTTGTTCTTTGAAAAAATAAATAAAATTGACAGACCCTTAGCCATGCTAATAAAGAGAAGGAGAGAGAAAACTCAAATCACTAACATACATGATGAAAAAGGAAATATCACAATAGACACTACGGAAATACAGAAGATAATTAGAAATTATTTTGAAAACGTATACTCCAATAAAATAGAAAATATTGAAGGCATCGACAAATTTCTAGAGTCATATAATTTGCCCAAATTTAAGTAGGATGATATACACAATTTAAACAGATCAATTTCAAGTGACAAAATAGCAGACACCATCAAAATCTACCAACCAAGAAAAGCCCAGGACTGGATGGATTCACAGCCGAGTTCTACAAGACCTTTAAAGAAGAACTAATACCAATAGTCTCCAATTTATTTCAGGAAATAGAAATTGCTGATGATATGATTCTATACCTGGAACACTCTAACTAGTTTTCTAGTTTTCCACCAGAAAACTCCTAGAACTAGTAAATGAATTCAGCAAAATAGAAAGGTATAAAATCAACACCCATAAATCAAAGGCATTTCTGTATATCAGTGAGAAATCCTCAGAAAGGGAAATGAGGACAACTACCCCCTTCTCGATAGCCTCAAAACTAAATGAATAAATACATAAATAAAATACTTGGGAATCAACTTAATGAAAATGATGAAAGAACTATATAATGAAAATTACAGAACTCTAAAGAAAGAATTCAAAGAAGATCTTAGAAGATGGAAAGATCTACCTTGCTCTTGGATAGGCAGAATTAATATTATCAAAATGACCATACTTCCAAAAGCACTAAACAGATTTAATGCGATTCTGATCAAAATCTCAATGGCATTCCTCATAGAAATAGAAAAAGCAATCATGAAATTCATCTGGAAAAATAAGAGACCCAGAATAGCTAAAGCAATCCTTAGCAGGAAGAGAGAAGCAGGTGGCACCACTGTACCAGACCTTAAATTATACTACAGAGTAATAGTAACAAAAACAGCATAGTATTGCCAACAAAACAGACTGGTATTACAATGGTACAGAATAGAAGACACAAAGACTAACCTCCAAAACTACAATTACCTTATATTAGACAAAGGTGCCAAGAACATCATTGGAGAAAAGATAGTCTTTTCAACAAATGGTGCTGGGAAAACTGGAAATCCATATGCAACAAAATGAAATTAAACCCCTATCTCTCACCATGCACAAAACTCAACTCAAAATCGATCAAGGATTTAGGAATACAACCAGAGACCCTATATCTAACAGAAGAAAAAGTAGACTCTAATCTCCATCATGTGGGATTAGGCCTCAACTTCCTTAATAAGTCTCCTATGACATAAGAATTAAAATCAAGAATCAATAAATGGGATGGAATCAAACTAAAAAGTTTCTTCTCAGCAAAAGAAACAATCTGTGAGGTGAATGGAGAGCCTACATCTTAGAAGCAAATCTTTAACCTTTACACATAAGATAGAGCACTAATCTCTGTTATATAAAGAACTCAAAAAACTAAACACCAAAAATACAAATAAACCAATCTATAAATGGGCCAAGGTCCTGAAGGGACACTTCTCAGAAGATGATGTACGATCAATCAACAAATACATGAAAAAATGTTCATCATCACTAGCAATTAGAGAAATGCAAATCAAAACCACTCTAAGATTTCATCTCACTCCAGTCAGAATGGCACTTATTACGCATAAAAACAACAATAAGTGTTGGCAAGGATGCAGGGGGAAAAGGTACACTCATACATTGCTGGTGGGACTGCAAATTGGTGTAGCCAATATGGAAAGCAGTATGGAGATTTCTTGGAAAATTGGGAATGGAACCACAATTTGACCCAGCTATCCCTCTCCTTGGTCTATATCCAAACAACTTAAAAATAGCATACTACAGGGACACAGCCACATCAATGTTTATTCACAATAGCTGAACTGTGGAACCAACCTAGATGCCCTTCAATAGATGAATGAATTAAAAAAATGTGGCACATATACACAAAGGAATATTACTCAGCAATAAAAGAGAATAAAATCATAGCATTTGTAGGTAAATGCATGAAGTTAGAGAAGACAATGATAAGTGAAGTTAGCCAATCCCAAAAAGCCAAATGCCTAATATTTTCTTTGATATAAGGAGGCTGATTCATAGTGGGATAGGGAGAGGGAGTATGGGAGGAATAGATGAACTCTAGATAGGGCAGAAGGGTTGGAGGGGAAGGGAGGGGGCATGGGGCAATTAACTATGGTTGAATGTGATGAACATTATTATCCAAAGTACAGGTATAAAGACACGAATTGGTGTGAATTACTATATATACAACCAGAGATAGGAAAAATTGTGTTCTATATATGTAATAAGAATTGTAATGCATTCTGCTGTCATATATAAATTAAACACACACACACACACGCATGCACACACACACACACACACACACACACTCATGGTCTTCTGTAAACAAGGTGTTATGCTAAATTCTAAAGGGAAATACATGAATAAGTCTCAGCCACAGTCTTCAGAAATTTATGACTGAATGTCTGTCATTCATTGGACTTAAAAAATTCTGTTACAAAAAAAAATCATTATCATAAAAATCACAATTAAACTGCTTTATTTGAACCAAGAATTTATTATCTGTGGGGGGCTGAAGATAGAGTTCAGTGGCAGTGTTTGCCAAACAAGTACAATGTTCTGGGTTAAATATCCTAACACACACAAAAAAGAATTTGTTATCTGTATTGTTATGTATACAGAACAACATAAATTTTATAGAAATTCATTTCCCCTTACATTCCTATAAATATCCCAGTTGCCCAATACCCGTATTCATCCAGCAGGATGACTTTTAACCCAAATTGAACATGATATGACCCTTAACCATACTCTGTTCCCTCAATCTATTTTCACATAACAGCAGGTCCTGAGTTGATCTTGGCATGCAGGTATGTAGGGAATCCTCCAGCTGCTGAGAAGCTCAAAGGTAGATGCAGAAATGATCCCTGGAGCAAATGTAGGCAGCTAGGTAGAACCTGTGAGGTCTAAAGTCATCTTCCATGGTCAACAACCCAGTCAGGATGAAGGGATGAGGCTGAATCAGCCTCTTTCTTCTCAATACAGGGAAGATGGACACAATCAGGTCTGTGTGGATTGCTGATTCCGGGCTCCTAGGGTATATAGACCTTTATGTCTTGTGAAAATGTCACAGGAAGGTGGGGCAGCCTCCATCTCATGGGACCCTTGGAAACAACTGTTAGGACAAAGTGGTTGCCAAGGCAGTGACCTCATTCACTTCCCTGAAGGAAGTGACCTCACCTCACTTCCTTGGTGATGGAACTCTCTGAACTTGGGATCCAGGAGGCGAGGCATCCAGAGGCAGTTCCACTTCCAATGGGCTCACTTGATTGTCTGTACCAAGGCCAGAGTCATTCTTTGTTGGTACCCAGTGATGTGTGGATAGCCAAATGCCTTGAATGGTCTCAACAGGGGCTTTTCCTGAGAAAGAAGTGTTGGCTCATTGCTGGCTCCTGACAACTACACAGAGATGGCCAAGGAGACCAGAGCTGAGACAGGACTGGCCACTGCTGAGTAACATATTTTCACCCACCAGTCAGAGGACAGAGTGTATAGATGCAGACCAAATACAGGGGTGGTTTGTGTGTCTCAGTGGGTGTGGGTTTCAATTTGTCATTTTGTCTCATGTTCTGAGAACATGAAGAAAAAATGTTTTGTTGGTTTTTTTTTGTTGTTGTTGTTGGTTTGAAATGGACTGTTAACTAGTTAGCCTTTTTATGTTGGTGAATCCCACTGGGGTTGTGGTTAAAGAGAGTAGAGAGAAGAATGCAGCCGTGAATGTGTCTTCTCTAGTGGAAATCTTTGCAGGACTCCTCATGGCCAATTTATGAATGGACTGCCGCTTGCTTTGCAGATGGGCAACACCTATAAAGATCCTAAGTTCCTGTATTCTTCCTGAATTTTGGCCACTCTCTGAAGGGGTTTGTGGTTTTGTGTCCAAGATGTGTACCACATTCAAGCTCTGTGACATGGCCATGGACTGGATTGCTGAAGGGCATGCCAAGCATCTCAGAAAACTCAAAAATTAGCATGACTGGTAAGGATCTCTCTGGAGAATCCCTGCTTGGATAGATAGTAACCCAAGTTGCATGATTAGGAGCTGTCAGTGCCACAGTGTTCAATTAAAGAAAAGTTTTTCTCCAGGCTTCTTTCTTCCCTATTGTTCTGTTCCCCTGAATTTCAGGGAGGTGTTTGCCTTAGGGCACTCCTTTGGGACTCCTCAAGAAAACAGTTTCAAATGGAAATAAAGAGGCCTAATCTGTGCCTTTTAAGTAAAGTGCTTTGTAAAAGCTGTGTCTGAATCAGACTCTTGGCCCTGTGTGTGGCTGTGAATTACATTCTCAGCACCCAAGGAAACTCAAGAAAAATCCCATGTGTCCATCCCAATCTAAAAGGATGAAAACGAAGTGTACTATTGGATGAAGTCTCTTACCGTCCTCTGGTCAGGCTCCTGACCCCTATGAAGTCAGAACAGGGATCCTCTGGGTCAAATGAGTTGTTGTAAGCCCTCCAGTAACTATCACACAGGTGTTTGGGTTTTTTCATGAGTCCAGTACACATAAAGAATCTACCCCTGGCAGGCAGGAAGCCTCTAATTTGACAAGCAGAGCAGTATGAACTACAGGCCGATTTTATCTATCCTGTTTCTCAGGAAGGGTGTCCAGGCCACCATGACATTTGGCATATGATGGGCATGAGAGCTTACTTTGCACACCATCTAAGACTACTCACCCTATAGAAACCCCCAGCCAGGATGTTATGATGAGTGTCTGTATTGAAGAAGATGAGGGCCATGTGGGAGTGTTTTTGTTAGAATAGTGGTCTTTTGTGTGGTGGTTGGAAATGATGACTGGGTCCACCTCAGGTTGAACTCTGGTGTGATGCCATTAGAGACTGAGTACTGAAACTGATCTCAGAGAACTATTGCCATGAATTGTGTTGGGATTTTAGAAGGCCAGGCATTAGAGGAGCCTTTGGAACCTGGGATCTAGAACGAGGGTGTCTTTCTCCACAATACTGGGAATCTCAGCCAGGATTTTACATGATTTTGCTGTTAAAGCCTTCTCAGCTATAGTTGAGATCCAAAACTCACAGGAACCTCATATTTTAGACCCCAATGGGCCTGGATTCCTGTGACCTTTCGCCACTCCTTGGGAACCTTGCCTGCATGCGATCTCCAGAGCTTTTACTGAAGGGAGATTCCTCAACACTTACTGGCTCCTGAATGAATCAAAACCCACAGTGTCAACTTCTTCATTCTTGAAATATGGCTAGGCCAATACCATGAAGTTTTTGAGAGTCCCATGACCAGAAATCCCTGGAGAACTTTAGATCTCCTGTTGCTCATCATGACTGAACCAGCGATTGCCATTTTTGACTGAGTGGAATTCATGACCATGGTGAAGAACAGAGATGCCAGTGAGTAGGAGCCAGAAGGGAACTGGGCCTGGAGCAATGGAGTGCAGGTGTGTGATCCAACATCTGTGGTGGGCCCCTGTGGTTCTGTCATTGGCTTCCAAATGACATGTGACTGACAAGGTGCAGCCAGGAGACCCGAAAATGTAAAGGCATGTGGTTGTGGGGAGAGGATTTGGTGCGATGCTCAGAAACAAGTTGCTATGCTCAAGTGGGAAAGATATATGGGGTAGCATCCCAGTTTGTGTTTTTGCCTTCAGACCCTGACTCACCCCATGTGGCAGATCTCCCTCCAGCACTGTGTTCTGGTTGACCTCTTTTATTTCAAAAACAAACACCAATTTTCCATGGAAGATGTAAAAAATGCCATTAAAACTGGGCGGTGAGCCAAAGGCTTCACAATGCACCCATGGAGACATTCATACCCCAAAGGCCACAGTTACCTGCATAGAGAGGACTCAGCTCTGCTGCCTCCTGTTCCTATGGGAAAATATGAACCCATGTCCTCCTGTTCACATAGACTCAGACCAAGCTTTCATGATCTCACTACAAAGGAAGCTAAAACACAAAGCTATATTTCTAGTGCATGAATGTCAGAGGCAGATAGTCAAGAAGTCATTAGGCCAACAAAGTTCCATGTTTGTGGAATGTTTACCCTGTCCTCTACTTTTGGGATCTCTTCTGCCACACCCAAGTTTGTGAGCTCCTCAGAATTTCCAATTCCAGGTATGTATTCACAGATTTTTTTCCTCTTCTCCTCTAATTGTGTCTTCTTTGGGGTGATAGTAATGTCCAGGCATTGTGGTGGATGACAGTGGAAGCTTTTTATGTGCCACGTGTTCCCATATGTATTAGAGTCATTTTCCATTTTGCCATTTGAAATATTGAATCTCTGACACTAACCCATAAACTTCTAGACTCTGACTACTTATCCTAACATCGATAAAAATAATCCTAAAGGAATAGAAGTAGAGGCATTTGATAGGAGGCATGGTGTATACTTGGACTTGCCTTTTGCTTCATCAGAGATACATATTATAAAACCTGTGACACATTTTTCTCATTTTACTTCTCCAAGAATTTTCAAAATCAACAAATATGTAACTTCCTGACTCCCTGTCTCTGTCGCCTGGGTCACAATATACATTTTTATATACATATATATAATCCTACTGCCATCACAGGTATATTTTTGAGAGTACTCTCACTTTGGTAAATATGAATTTCATGAAGAGATCACTGCTCCCCAATACACTGAGGTAACTGAAAATTCAAGCTGTGGTGAGCTTTATACTTCAACAAGTTTAGACATGAAACAATGTAGAGGAAAATGAATATTTTGGGTACATATGTGAAGGATATATATATCTTCTTATGAATTTCGATCGGCATATATACTATTACATTTTAGTGTATTAAATATATATAGTATGAATTTGCAAACATGAACTATATGTGTCATATACTTATACTACCTTGATTCTTTCATGTCCATCTGTGTGGATTTATAATCAACTTTTCAGAAGATATTTTTCAGAAATATTCATTTTCTTGGCATACATATTCATTTTGGAATACTCAAAATGAACTTCAGTGAATATTGAGTACTAACCCTAATATTTCTACAGTAAGTGACCCAGGTTAAGATCAATGAAAGTATATTCATATGGGACATGATGTGTATTTTGAATTAAATTTTTATTCAAAATTGTTATATTCCTATTTCTTCAGTATATATACATCATAGGATGTATCATTTCATCCACAATTCACAAATTGATATGCATATGATTCACTTTCATTCACTCCCTGTATCAGATCCCATGTATTTCTCCATGTTGCTTTACTTGCTTTTTCATGTGATTTCTTTTATATCACATAACTTTTGAATTCCATCATCATTTTCAAAGCAAAACTCAAACACAGTTTGTTATAATTAGTAACCCTAATATTACCACTACATGTATAACTACTTGGATTGAATGTTTGTATGTGAATACCAGACTTTATGTGTTTAAAATATCAATTCAATCCATTATTTAAAATAGTAACCTGTTATATTTTTTATTCCCCATATGGTCTATTCATGCATCATCTTTATATACATAAACCCAGGGTACACCTATTTTTATCCCCAAACTTTAAATGATAGGGTTTCAAAACATGCTCCCAGAAATGATGGAAGAAATACACATGTCACCTGCTCCATATATTCCTTTCATCACATCATGTTCTGGACACAAAATGCAAAACTCACACTTATCTAATTCTTCTCCCAAAGCCTCATTTTAAAGAGAGCATGGATTACTAAAATCATCTATGTCTGCATTGCCTATTGTTTTCAAATTTCACTTCTATGGTGAGTATACACTTGATTCTTTCAAGGATAGTGTGTTCAACTACCCCCCTGTTGAAATTATCCCTGATCTTATCACTCATTTTGTACTTTGCCTGATCTCCTAACATCCTTATAGATATCTATTTCCCCAAGTGCCTTGTTGTGACTGACTCTTCATGTGTGCTGACATTCCCATTTACACTTCTTCTCTGCATGGTCAGACAGATTTGCAGGGAATTGTTGGGCGGTGTGCTAGGTAGGACTTTTGGGTGCAGGTGGACGTGGGGCAGCTATTTTTCTGCGGACAGTGGCTGCTTCATCCACAAAAGAAGCCTGTTGTCCCCCAGTGGAGCTGTCCAGAGTGATGACCTTTTAATTTTATTATCAGGACCATGAGGCTTCTAGCTGGAATCACACCTCCCTAAGAGGTTGTAAGGAAACTCTGTGAATTGAAATCCACATAGTGGTGGAAAGATCTCAGACCAGCCATCCCTTGGGAGGTGGTAGTTAAAGGTTAGTTTCACTCAGTTGGCAGAAAAGTTTTGAGGGAAAAGTTCATTTTCATAACGTTTCTTTTGGCTGGAGATAGGATAAATGGGGCAAAGATGGATGTGCTTTTGTACATTGGGCTAATTGGGTTAGATTGATGAACGTGGTTACATATCCAGGGCACAATATGAGCTAGTTTTGTATGTACAGATTCTTTTACTTCCCACTATAATCTCAGAGGGTAGACATCATCACTCCCCAGTTCTTACAGATGGGGAACTGAGATGTGGATACATTGAGGAGCCGCCCAGATCACCCAGATGGTAAATGGCAGAGCTAAGATTTGAACTGCAGTCTTGTGATACAGTCTTTGGTTGTGGCCAGTATACTGCATTACCTGGACATGCAGGGAGGGTCTAGATAGTATGGCTGGATATGTTCCTGAGCTCTATGGCATTCTGTGAAGCAGTGTCCCATTGGGTGTAAATAAGCTGTGTGTAATGTATATATACTCCTCCTGTCCTACAATAAACGGCTCCCACTCCTGCTGTATCAATGTACACAAGTTGTTCGTCACCCCCTGGTTATTTTGCTGCAGCCGGACTGTGGCAAAACAATCCATCACATCAACAGACTTAAAGATATAAATCACAAAATCATATCAATGGATGAAGAAAAAGCATTTGACAAAATAATCCACCCATTAATTTTCAAAGCACTAGAAAACCTATGGATAACAGGAACATACCTCAACATTTTAAAAGCTATCTATGCTAGGCCCCAGGCCAACATCATTCTAAATGGGGGAAAACTTCAAAGCATTCTCTGTAAAAACTGGAACAAGAAAAGCATGCTCTCTTTCACTACTTCTATTTAGCATAGTTCTTGAAAATCTAGTCATGGCAATTAGACAGCAAAATAAACAAAAAGGATATAGATACATAAAAGAAGAACTTAAATTATCACTATTTGCTGACAATAAGATTGTATACCTAGAAGTCCCAAAAAATTTCACCAGAAAATTATTAGAAGTAATAAATGGATTCAGACAAGTAGCAGGATATAAAATCAACACCTATAAATCAAATGCATTTCTGTATATCAGTGACAAATCATCTGAAACAGAAGATAGGAAAACTACCCAATTTACAATAGATTAAAAAAAATCTGTGAATCAACTTAACAAAAGAGGTGGAAGACCTATACAATGAAAATTACAGAATGCTAAAAGAAGACCTTGGAAGATAGAATGGATGGTGTTCCTTTTCCAATCTCTACTTGCCTTGCTTGCCAAGGAATTTTATTAGTTCATAAACTTGGGTTCAAGTGTTTGCCAACCAGAGGTAGAGATATATGGCGAAAGCTGATAGTTCTAATTGGGCTGCTTTTACTCTCAGCTTTGGTTTTGTTTATCTTGAAGAAACTTTCTCACAATGAATCGTTCTGATATTTTAACCTATATAATAAATGTGCTGATCTTCCTCTTGGTCAGTCTTCTCCTACCAGAGGCAAGTTGAACTACCAAGCCCTGGCCTTTTGTGTCTACTTTTCTGTCTGATTTTCCTTTTCCTTAATCCCTCAGCAGGGTGCTTGCATCCCTGAATAAATGGTCTTGCAGGATGTGACAACTTGGAAAGCTGAGGCATGAGGATTGTGAGTTCAACTGAGCAAGGCTCTAAGAAACTTGCAAGACCTTGTCTCAATAAATAAAATTAAAAAATAATTAGATTTGGAGTTCAGTGGTTAAGTACTGCCCCTTTGTTCAATTTCTGGTCCCTCCAAAAAACTGAGGATTTAACTCAGAGGCACTCAAGCACTGAGCTACATCCCACCCTATTTTGTATTTTATTTTATTTTTTAAAGAGAGAGAGAGACAATTTTAATATTTATTTTTTAGTTTTCAGCGGACTCCACATCTTTGTTTGTATGTGGTGCTGAGGATCAAACCTAGGCCACACACATGCCAGGAGAATGTGCTACCACTTAAGCCACATCCCCAGCCCTATTTTGTATTTTATTTAGAGATAGGATCTCACTGAATTGCTTAGTGCCTCTCCTCTGCTTAGGCTGGCTTTGAACTCACAATCCTCCTGTCTCAGCCTCTTGAGTTGCCTAGATTACAAGAGTGCACCACTGTGGCTGGCCTCTTTGTATTTCAAAGAAATCATATCCCTTTTCAAAGGAGTGAGGGTTAAATTTACATGTCAACTTGACTGAGGCATGTGACCAAACTTTGTGCTGAGCCTACCTATGAAGATATTTGATAGCATAATAGATTAACATTTGAACAAGTAAATGAGCAATGAAGATTGCTGCCCATAATTGTGGGTCTCATTGAATTAATTGAAGACCTGATTAGAACAAAGTTAGAGTAACAGGGGTCCCCTGCTGCATGGCTCCTGATAGTACAAATATTTCCCACTATCAAAAAAACCTGAACCATCTACTGTTCTTAAGCCTGCTGATTTTGGGTGTGCAAATTATACCATTGGTTCTCTTGAGAGTTTGTACCTTGCCTTCTGCAAGTCTTGGGACTTGTCATAATCATTTGAGCCAATTCTTGTGACTTGTCATAATCATATGAGCCAATCACAAATGTTTATTCTCCTACTATTTTTTTTCTCTTCAGAAACCTAAAACAGTAGGATATTATCGGATGAGGAGATTCTTTTATAAAGAGCTGCTGTAGGTTTTTTCTTAGGAATGATGTTCCCTTCTCTTCAATATGCAAAATATGGTCTCTTTACATACTCCTCACCTTAAGACATCTGATTCAGGAAAGCAATACATAGACAATTGATTGACTGATTGACAGATTTATTGATTCAGGAAACCTCTGTGTTTCTAACTGTATATCACACATACAATAGACCTCACCTACAAAAGCAATTATTCACTTTAAATGCTGTATAATATTGTATTTTGATATCTGTACTCCCTAGTATCTAAGCAATATTTCTCCAGGATTCACACTGTTTTTATTTTATCAGTCTCAGCCTGGGCTATGTTTCAACAGTTTTCCTTCAGGGTAGGTCTTTGTCGTTCTGAAAAAGCACATTTGTTTTACTTTCCCTGAAACCTAGGGATGTACGCTGTCATATTTTGATCTTCACTTTGATCACTGTGTTCTCTGGTACTTTTTTAGAAACATCTGAAGCCTGCACATTTATTATGGCATTTCAGATTGCTCTAGATCTTTTGGAGGGCAAGTTTTTGTCTGTCATTCCTGAGTCTTCTTATCTCTTAGACTTTCTGTTTATTGTTTCTCTTCTTATCTGCTGCTGTGTAGCAGGCAGCCCAAATCTAAAATGTGTTTAGCTGGAATGCGTTAGCCATACCAGCTACTCTCAGAAGCTCTTTCGAGATTTAAGAACCTCTCATGTAGCTTCAGTGTAAGGTTTCTGACTGTGGAAATATACAGGGGAGCATTCCTCTGGTGAGCAAACTCTTGGGGGGTAACTGGCACTCTGTTTCCCACCCTTAGAATGCCCTGCATTTTCTCTTAAGAACGTGTAAGATAACTAATACATGTGCTGTGTCTAACTGCTGGGCAATGCCACTAGAGTCTAATCCGCCTCAAACTTGATTTTAGGCACACAGCTCCTGGGAATAAAGGAACTCTCTTGTTAGACACCACAATGTTCCACTAAGCCTAAACCTGTCCACATAACAGAACTTAATACAATGGAATTTCTTGAGAGCTACACAAATCTCCTAACATCTCACATTGCAACTTAGTAATGTAACTGAGGGATCAGCTGCATAATGTTGCTGAGACTGATCCTGCCTAGTAATACAGTGAACAATATGTACTAATGATGCCAATGACCTAAATAGTGATTGATATAAATAAAGCTTGGCAGCTTGGCCTCTCTGCCATCTTTCCTGCCTCTGCAACTTGTCTCAGTGTCTCCTTTTTATTTTCCTTAGGCTTTGGGGAATGTGTCACCCATTAATTACCTTTTTGTGCTAACTTATTTTGTCTTTTTGGTACTTATTATAGGATCTAGAGAAATTTTAAAAATTGCTATACTCATGACTTTTGTAGTTTAGATTTAATTTTAATCTTAATTTGTAATATTAAAATTGTATATCTCTTTATCTCTTCTAAAAATCTAGTTTTTTAAATGTGTGTTTGTAAAAAGAAAATTTCATATTAATGAATTACATCATATAATAGTTGTACATTCTGCATTATATAATGCATAATATGCATCATTCATTATATATTTAACATACTACTAGATTAAATAGTCTTCAATAATTTCCAACAGAAAATGTATAAAATTTATTTTTACTTTAATGACGTTTTTTAAATTTTCTTATTAGTTATAGATGGAATTTTTTTTTAATGTGGTGCTGAGAATCGAACCTGATGCCTCACACATGGGAGGCAAGCGCCCTATTACTGAGCCACAAGCCCAGCCCCTAATGCATATTTAATTAGTTCAATATTCTCCCTAATTAGACCATAAGGCAATTAATTTGAAGTAATATTTTATTTATTTTTATAATACAAGTGACTAAAAATAATAACATATAAATCAGTAAACAAAAGCAGCTAAGGGTCTTGGCTTTCAAGAAATATTTATTTTCATGGACTCCATTTTAAATGTAATGACAGAGCCAATCAATTGCACATAGGCTTACTGAGTAGCAGAATTAGAAGAGGTTTTC
The DNA here is from genome assembly GCF_048772815.1 of Callospermophilus lateralis. Lineage (NCBI taxonomy): Eukaryota > Metazoa > Chordata > Mammalia > Rodentia > Sciuridae > Callospermophilus > Callospermophilus lateralis. The sequence continues at coordinate 171,944 of NW_027512944.1, read as the reverse complement.
ATGTGTAAAACATGAGATTACATTTCACACTAATGTGTCTCTATTTAACCTCTGCCTGAGTAAGCTAAACAGAAAATAGTTGCTACTTAAAGACAATCATTAAAAGTTTGCCCATATTCAGCTATAAAATCTTCTTTAATGCCAAGATTGAGATTTTCTTCTTAAAATTTTTACTCAAGTTTATCTTTTGTTTTGGAACCACTTAAAACAATCATTTAACTTTTTTTCACTGCAGAGAGAGTTAAACAACATAAACAGTTTTATCACAACAAAATCATTCTCATTATCTTAAGTGTTTTGTAAAAATTTTATCATGCAACAGTCACAAAAGTTTATTCAGATAGATCTTTTCATTCTACAATTTTGAGGGAAAAAAAAAGAAGGGCACATATTCTACTATTAAAATCCAACCACCATGAATCTATTCTTTATGAAAAATAGCATTGAGTTTGTTCAAAATTAGATAATTAAAATTCTTCCTTAAGACCTTGTTTATTCTTTTTAGAGATACAGGATAGTAGAGTGTAAAGTGTATTGTGGCATATTATACATACATGGAGTATAACTTATTTTTGTTTGATCCCATTCAAGTGGTTGTACATGATTTGGAATTTCTCTGGTTGTGGACTCATATTTGAACAAGGGAAAAGTTACCAAGGTTCTCTTTAACAGATGAATGGTAAAGAAAATATGATATACACGCACAAGGGAATATTATTCTTCCTTAATGTCTTGATACACATGCATTGGCAATGTTGTCTACCTTTATTTTCTTCTAAATTTGTCTTTAAAAATAATTTCTAGTGGAAGAAGTTGGGGGGAAGGGAAGGGAGAGAAAGAGAGAGAGAGAGAGAGAGAGAGAGAGAGAGAGAGAGAGAGAGAAAGAAGAGAGAGAGAGAAAGGAAGGGGAGGAAGAAAAAGGAAGACTTGCTGTGAAAAATGGTTTCCCTCATTACTGTTTGTAACTGTCTACACAATACAATGTGCAACTTTGAGTTTCCAAGTTCAAAATAAAATATTTTTGATGCACTTATGGTTCCATTCTAAGCACAGTAGGTGAATTGTAAATACCTACATTTACAATCTTAATCTTGTCATCTGTAAAACTGACTATCATAGAGTTGGAAAAAAAAGATAACTTTAACTTTTACAATCATTACTCTTGAGTCATTTTTTCATGAGTTAAAATAAAATTCTAATTTTTTATCTAATTAAATTGTACGTTACACTAACTAATAATAATTTGTATCTCATTAACGTATTTTGACTACAGATAATATACATTGCTTATATTACTAAAGTTTTTTCTCAAATTTACATGGCCCTTGCTCTTTTTATTTTGGATTTTTTTTTATACTTAGAGAACAGCAGTATTTATTACGATGCAGCAAATGTTGTCTGGCACAAGTATTCACACTTTACCTATGATTAATTCGTGTAACTCCCATAAAAACCTAATGCAAATACACATTGCAATTTCTCCTCTAGTGACAGTGCTGCGGTCATAGGGAGGTTAAGTGACATAATCAAAATGAAGAAGTTCGTGGATGGCAGTGCCTGGGTTTGAATCCAGGCAATTTGGCTCTAGACTCCATGCTCAATGATCAGTTCTCATGTAAGAATTCATTATTTTAAATATTCACAGTCCCTAAAAAGGCAGCTTACATTAAGTACCATTTGTTTAAGAACTCATGGCACATGACACCATCTATCATGACTATTGATTATACTACACTCACCTCGTGAACATATACAGTGTCTTCAGTGGCACATATTTATACACACATAAAAAAAATTACTGTTTGTGCCCTGTCTAAATTTCAATTTATTAACTTTAGGGAGAAAGTGGCTTGACAGTCTGTAGTAAGACAATTCTGAGAGCTTATTTATGTATGTTTGTATAATATATGTGGGTGTGTGCATGTGTATGTGTATTAACATTATATATATATATATATATATATATATATATATATATATATATATATATACACACACATTTTTAAATCACCTAAAATCATCATGTTTCATACCCTTGCTTAGAATTCTTGAAAATAACATTTTAAAATTTTTTTATTCAGGATTTGTATTAAAATTATTTTAAGGGATAAAAACATAAAAAATGGACATATTTGTAGAATACTTTGTTATATTGTTATATACGTATGTACTACATAATGTTTAAATCAGATTAATCACAGCTATCTTTTCAAACATGTGTCATTTCTTTATTGTGAAAATTTTCCAAGCTCTTTCTTCTAGCTTTTCAGAGCACACAGTGCATTATAATTATCTGTAGTCACCACTACTGTGCAGTAGCACACTTTAGCTTCTTACTCCTATTCTGCCTTTGCCCTCCAAGGATAATCTGAACCTCAGCATCAGCAACATTGCATGCAACTTCTAAAAAATACAGACTTTGAAATCTCATCCCAGATCTATGAAATCTTTATTTTACCAAGATCCCAGACAATTCATATGTACTTTAAAATTTTAACAACTGCTTTAAAAGTGTTGAATGGATTCTAATATCTAGTAGCCTACATTCTTCTGTGTTGTACAATGTGATAGCCTCTAGTCATAGTGGTGTTTACAGTTAAGTGTGAATTATTGAAAATGGAGCAACACTGAACATTCAGTTCTTCATTAATACCAGCATATTTGTGTTCATTAGTTCCTCATGTTGAACTAATGTGTTCATTAATTATTCACATGGAAATGGGTATAATCTAGATATCAATCATAGAGAATATCCCCATCACTGCTGAAAAAATGTATTAAAGGCAGTACTCTGGATCAAAGATGAACACTTTATTTCGTGAAAATCAAGAAATAAACATTATAGTTTTGTGGTCTATGTATAATCTCTGTTGATGCTCCTTCTCCCCCTTCTTCTATTTCTTCCTCTTTCTCTTTTTTTCTCATTTTTTGAATAATCCTTTAATAAATGTGAAAGTACTTGCTAGATCGTGAATAACACCTGGGCCATAAGATGAACCTGGTCTACAAGTCATAGTTTATAGGTACCAAATATTTGTGATACCTTAGCAGATAAAATATGTGCTTGGGTAAGAATATGGAAAAAAAGTACAAAATATCATGTATGTCTCAAGAATATAGAAAATCGAATGATAAACTAAACTTGTAATTTGTTTCTTACTTGTGAGATTTTTAATTTAAAATTTTATATAAATAATTCTAATAAACCAGGGGTGATAAAAATATATTTTGAGTTCTACCCAATCCCAGAATAATCCTATAATCAAGCATAGCTGCACCAAGAAGGGAGTAGAGAGGATCACTCTAAATTGACAGCCACTAGACACCTGTCCATGGAGATACAGTATAGCTATATCAAGGTACAATAATGATTATATAAATTTGAAACAACTGTTCACTTTATTCCTTATCCTTCCTTACAAGGACTTCAGAATCTTATAAAATGTTATATATCCAATACTTGAAATATTTTTTTTTTAAGAAAAGGTATGCTATTCTCCTGTGAGCATGTACATTCTGCCTCTTTCTATCATAGCTCCATAGTCCTAAAAAATCCATTTCATGGTTAATTCTTCTTGAGGTTACACTAAAGTATAGTGCTCACTAGGCAATGAACTAGATGTTTTAACATAACCTGTTTGCTTAAGTTTTGAAGATATACATAGCAGTTCCACCCTATTGAACCTCATAATTATATGTGTGTGCCTATCCATGCACTGGACTGTAGTGAGGATTCTTTGCATTCAAAATGTAGAGTCTCTTACTGAAACTAGCTTTCAGGGGTTAATCTAATCTCCTCTTTGAAATATTTTCTTTAAGAACGTCTTCTGCTCTACTAGAAGAGGTTTCTGCTGAAACTAAATACTCTGCTTTTCAATGTTCCTATACTTTTCTGATTCTTAAAATGAAAATAGCCCAGAATGAGTTGACATCTTGCAACATTAACATTAAGCAAACAATTGAAATTATTTAAAAAATTGTTTCCAAATTCTTGAAAACTTACACATTTAAAACAAAAGCACTTTTATGAGATGTGCATTATTTTAAAAATAAATATAATATTATTTAATGGTTAATACAAAATACATAAAGTTCAAATAGTGAAACAATAAAGCTTTTTATTTTATCATCTTGTTGACAATCTTTCAGAATAGTGGGGAATGGATAAGCTTTAATACTAAAAATACACTTTTCTATCTCCTTTGGATTCATCATCTCATTCAGGTATATTGTGTTCAAACTAATCCCTGCTATTAAAAACTGGCCATAATGTCAAAATAGGAATAGAATTTTACTGCATGTAGGAAAAACTCTTCTATCTCAGCCTCATTAAATTATTTGTCTCATTACGTAAATTGTAAATGTATTAATAGTAGAGTTACTTGAAATACATAATGCTACAGACAAGTAATTATATTGTAAATTGTATTATAGCATGTTTGCTGTTTCAATTTTACTCCTTAGCCAGGAGGTATAAAATTTGTGGCTAAGTAGTCAAAGTGTAATCACTTTAATAAATGTGCCATACCTTGCATACATTTTCAAGCTTCTAGTCATTCTAAGAATTGTAACTATATTCCAAAAAATAATTTGACTTTTAAATATCAAAAGTTAATTGAATTTTAAGATTATAATATTTAAATAGAAAGGTAGTAACAGTTTGGAAGCATATGGGAGAACACACAGATGCAAGTTAACTAAACTAGTTTTTTAAAGAGAGAGAGAGAGAGAGAGAGAGAGAGAATTTTCACATTTATTTTTCAGTTATGGGTGGACACAACATCTTTGTTTTTGTATGTGGTGCTGAGGATCGAACCCAGGCCACAGGCATGCCAGGCGAGCGCGCTACCGCTTGAGCCACATCCCCAGCCCAACTAAACTATTTTCATGTTATACTTGTTTGCTTTAAAACATTCATTATCACCAAAGCACACTAAATATGGAAAATAATATTGTATGGATATATTATATATTAATATAAGTATATATAATATTAGTATGTATATTTACATGTATAGAGAGGAGAGCTCTTTGGTCAGAGAACATGAACAAAAATGAGATCGTACATGAAAATAACTACAAATACCTCTCAGAATAGATAGAGACACAGGGCAAAATCTATTGCACACCCTCATTGCTTGCTTGCTAACAAAGACATTATGCTTTGGCAATAAAGGAGTTCTACTTCCTGTAAGAGCAGCTCATTATTTGACAGAATAGTTATACTGTATAATTACAAAGATGGAAGCAAGGTGTTCAAAACAGCAATATTGCTGATAGAGATATATCCCAGAATGTAAATAAAGAAATTATTGTGTTTATCACACTAAGAATTGCCTATTTTTTGTCTTCTCTACATTTCATTATTCCCACATGAGTGTGAACTGATAGCTGCATGTTTCAGAAGAAGCACACAACTGGGAAACAAATCCGGTTACAATTTTATCACAAAACCTATGATCTCAATGTGTCCAGGTAATCCCCATGAACTTCAGTGTTCTCATGTGAAGAAAAGAATTAACTTTGCAAGTCTGAGACTGCATTCTTAGGAAGGCTAGCTGCTCAAGCTGGCCCTTGGCTAATTTTGCCTGGGGATTTCATGGGCAAACGGTTTGTTATAGGACTATAAAACTTTCCTCAATGATAAGAATGGTTTACTGGGCTAAACGTATGGTTCATGCTGATCATTTATTTTCACTCTAGGAGTCTGGAATTGTGGTATGTGTTAGTCAGGATGTTGGATGTATTCTGACTCTGTATGTGTGTATTTGCCAGGACAGTTTTTAAGCATTTCCTTCCCCCTTCTCCTTCTGCACCACATTTGGGAAAAGACAATAAGAAAGCATGGATTTTCCTTTCACTTTTAGCATGCCAAAGGTTTGAATAATGCAACCCTTACCCCAGACTCATCCCAAACCATCATAAGAACCCCAAGACTTTTCTCCTTTCTAGGAACTGCTAGGGTGCCACCCTCCTGTCCTCCCCAGAAAAACTCTTATGTCAGTATAAATCTCTTTATATACACCCACCCCCTGTGTGTGTGTGTGTGTGTGTGTGTGTGTGTGTGTTTGGCATCATCATTTTCTATATCCAATCCAATTTTAGGGCAGTAGTCCATTCTGCTCTTTAGGTTGACCACATGATAGTGAGTACCTACAACACTAGCCCAGCACTCACTTTAGAACTGATTCTTTAATGAACTTTTTTTATGGACATTTTACACCTGTCATGTGTTCTTGCTGAAGAACGGTCTGTCATCCATAAATTCACTGGGAGACAGCTTTTAGAAGCTTGACCTTGTTCTTATATACTTTGCCCATAATATTTCCCTCTGTGAACATCAATATCTGCAATTTTACTAAAATAATCCCATAACTTCAATTAAAACACGTTTTGAGTGCTGTGAAACCTGAGGGTGTATAACAAGACCTAGGGTTGTCTTAGCGATATCTTTATAGCACATGGATATGATTTCAGTGGAATGAATTAGACTCAGAATTGTACATAGTCCTTCTCTTGCATGTCAAATGCACACTCTGGAGCCCATTGCTGAAACTGATTGTGACATCACATCTGTCTACCAAGGGATATTTCACAAGGAGGATCTATTGGTGTTTTTCCTTAGACTTTCCCAACAAGATCCATTTTGTTTATAAAAACACATTACAATTGTGAGAAACACCAACATATATTTGTCATCTCACTGTAAATACGTGTTCTTAAATATTTTTCTAATAAAAATAAATGTTAGAGAAAAAGTTAACAAGGATTTAGAGAAGTATTTCTGTATTCTTCTGAAAAAAACATTGAAATAAAAGCCCAAACACACCTTCAGAAGGCCTTTAAAAAGACACAGTTTTTGCATTTGTGAAGATAATTATGAATGTGCTTTAGAAAAGTAAATTCATATGAGACTGATCTTGAAAAATGCACAGCCTCCTGTTTCCATTTGCAACATTGTTTTCATTATGAAAGCAATATATGTTCATCTTATCCATGTAAATTTTAGAGAAAAAATCTTTTAAAAACAAAATGACAGGTTTATAGTCAATATTCTGGGATAACTTGGTCAGGATTTGAGTACATTCTGCATGTGCAAGCCTTCCTTTATTTTCTTCTTCCTCTCTATATGCAAATTAACTCATTAGTAATGATTGTTAAATACTAATCACTTAAAAAGTATGTTATGAACATTTCAAAGTTTTGTTTTCAAAACATGATTTTTTAATGATGTAATGTCATAGTTAATGCTGATAGTCTCTTTTATTATTCTGGAAAAAGTAGGTACAAACATTCAAAAGGTAAAGGCTATCAGAAATAATTTTATGCCAATGCATTTGACAGCTTTTGTGAAACATAATTTTTGAAAAATACAATGTAAAAAACAAAAAAGCAACAAACAATCTATAAATCTGATGTCTGTTAAATAATAAAATAAACTATAAAATATTCTACAGAAATAATCCCTAAATTTAAGCCCAAATGGTTTCCTTAGATTTTTCCAAATATTTATGAAAGGAATGAACTAATTGTGTGCAAAATTATACAGATAATGAAAAAAGAGCGTCCATAGATCAATTATTTTATTAGGCCACATAAACTTGATCACAGTAACAAATAAGTATATTTTTTAAAAAGAAAAAAATACATAAATATTGCTCTCTTGAACATAGACTTAATAGCCATTCACAAAATATTAGCAAAAGAAGTTAGAGTATAAAGACATGGATAAAGTCATTTAAGAAAGTGTCTTAATTAACAGAGTTGAAAAAAAATATTTAGAATTCATAAAATACTCACTTTAATTTACATCATTATTTCCCCCCCAAAAATGTCAAGGGTCCTATGATTTCAATAGATACAGAAAGATCATTTTATAAATAATGAATGCATTTGTGATATTAACAGTTAGTAAACTAGAGAGGGTGACCTTTTGTCCAAATAAAGATTAATAGCATGTGACACCTATGATATATAATAATGAAATATGAACAGTTAACTGAAGTCTGATGAGAAAAGGAGGCCTGGAAATGTAAATGCTATAAAACATTTTACAGAAGCGGGTCACACCAAGCCTAAGGGCCAAAAAAATCCTACCAATGCACCAGACAGCAAGATCCAATGCAGGCCAATACAATTGACTGCAAGACAATACCAAGTACAAAACAATCTGTAAAAAATAAAAAGCATTTTCTTTGGAAAGGAAGAAGTAGTTGTTATTTTTTTTAAATGTCAACATCTACCCACCAGAATGGAATATATCAAAGAAAGGCAGAAGAAAATATAAGGGAGGACCTGAACTGCTTGATATAATCAGCTGTTGAAAGAGAAAATTGGTAAACTTTGTCAAAAATGACCTTATGTATACCTTATAACTATGCCTTGCCTTTCCAGTTAAACGCTTAAAAGAAATGTGTTGACACTTTTACAAGATGATGAGCACATGAAGGTGCTATTTATTTCTACTCCAAACTAGAGATTCTGTATGTGCTCATTAACTTTAGAATGGAGATTTTTTTATAACAAATATTAATTCGTTATTAGGGAGAACAAATTTTAAATGCAATAACCGTACATAAGAATCACAGAAACATAATTCATATTAAAAATGCAAAAAAAAATCCAAAAATATTTTCTGTAGGAAAAAAAATCATACCAAAGAAAACTCAACTTTGACATTGGAAATCATTGTGGTAGTTGGGTTTATGGCAAGAAAGAAACAAACAGAAAGAGGACTTTAGGATGCTATTAAAATTTTGATTCTTGAATTAATAAGATCAGTCTTCCTGATTGAGATTTTTAGTGAAATTATTTTCTGTACATTTTTATCAAAGCAATGAGACTATGTATGCTAGTCCTTATTGTGGCCTCTTCTCTCCAAAATTCTTGATGAACATTGATTTCCCAATGTAATGATGTTGAGAGCTGATGATTGAGTCATTAAGAGTGATTGATGCTGCTAAATAAAAATTACAAGAAATCACGGCTTTGAACTAAATTTCTACACTGAGTCCCAAGAGGCCAGATGAAAAATCAGAAAGGCAGAATCATGCTGAAGTTCCATGTTGTCAAATCAAGACTCAGTTATATCTGACCTTCCAAGAAATGAGGATATTGAAATGTAACCAATTTCTCCAAGAGGCCAATAAAAAATGACAATGGTGTCCCACTATTTTAATCTTTACAGACTTTTACTTTCTTAATCCTTACACAATTTAACTGAAATAACATGACATTAAGCAATCATTTATTGTTGTGTTGACCCATCTTTTTATCTTCACTTTATAAGGAAAGTAACCTTAAAATGATCCATCTGCTTTTCATTCTTTGTTTGTGAACATTTTAACTCTTCTCTGTGACAAATACTACCTCTTCTACTCAGCTCATTGGAACACTTATTTTATTTTTCAACAAATAGTTTGGGACTGGGACTGTGGCTCAGTGGTAGCGCACTTGCCTAGCATGTGTGAGGCACTGGGTTTCATTCTCAGCACCGCATATAAATAAATAAAATAGAGGTCCACCAAATAATTTAAAAATATATATTAAAAAAAAACCAAATAGTTCACTGATTCATGAATTGAAAATAAACTATATTGTAGTTTTGTTGTTGTTGCTTTCCTCCCATTGACAGTGCCTTTCTGGTGGCAGTGAGTTCTGGCTCTCATGGGTCAGGAGCCCTCACTGTGAGAGGGGGTTCTCATAAAAAAATGACCAGCTTCCCTAGCTTATGCTCTTGCTTCCTCTTTTTCCATATACTCTCTTTTGCAAGTGCCTGCTGCCCTCTGCCATGAGGATTTTAGCAGAAGCTAAACAGATGCCAGAATTATTATTTATTTGGAACTACACAACAATGAGCTAAATAAGCCTATTTGCTGTATAATTTATCCAGCTTTAAGTATTTTGTTATCATCAGAAAATGGACTTAGAAAGGTCTTTATTTAAAATTTTGATGAATATTTATTAAAAATAAAATTTTGTTGTGTACAAATCTCCTAATTTGATAGAAGAGACTTATTTTAAATTGATTATTATTGATCTAGATAAACACTAATATCTCCTGGAGTGAAACAGAGTTCAATAGTTTTAATTTTCATACATAAATAACTTGAGAAAATTTTTCTACCAAAAAAAGAAAGAAAGAAAGAAAGATAAATGGAAGAGGCAATGTTTTCTTTTCACAGTGGTGTCTGTCAAACCCTGGCTATTTCTTCTGATTTTTGACATCATCAATAAATATTTTTCATAATCTTTTCAGGTGGAAATGATTTTTATTTCTCATTCAATGTATTGAGAACAAAGAAATTGAACTGATTTTTTTTTATATTTTCCAATTGTTATCAGTTAAGTAATATATTTTGAAATGTTCATTTGTTTGTTATGATGAATCCTCTCCCAGGGCTTTAATATTTTTAATTTTAAATATGTGAGAGGAAAAAGAGAGTGGAAAATTATTAAAATGTAGGTGAGAAAATATTGGCAGAGGAATTCCTATAGTGATCAGCTTTAAGAGAGAGTGTCAAGGATGAGATTAAGAATATTAATTATTTTAAGACACTTTGTGGTCTCATGAACTTTGGAAAGGTTCATAATTCCTGACATAATCATACATCATTTTAAAGACTGCTGTACTGTTCTGACTTTCAAGTTGATGACTATCCATAAATCCAATGGTTAAACATTCTGTAGCAGTAAAGATTGTTCCATGAAAGAGGAGATTCACACCATAGGGGGCTGAAGAAGAGATAAAAGGGACAAGCAGTGGACTTTGTAGAGGAATGGAGAGTCAAGTGGGATAGAGTATGAATATAGTGCTTGACTGTTCTGCAGTGACAAGAGAGGGTTGGGCAAAGGGAGGGAAAAACACATTAAAACAATATAACTAACTACATTGAAAATATATTCAGTGACTGTCCATGGGACTTATTTTAAATAAAATTATTATTTCATTTTACCAAATCAAGAGAATAGTTTATATAAAAGTTGGAGAAAACAATTAAAATGGCAAATATGCTCATCTCAAGATTGCTTTCCATTATCACAAATCATTTGCATTCTTAATGTAGACATAATTTTAATTTTAGGTAATTACTTTAATTACTGTTTCTATAATGCATTTAGTAATTTCTATAATGCATTTGGTATTTCTATAATGCATTTATCTATTATATATATCTGTATATATATATATATATATATATATATATATATATATATATATATATATAACAAATTGTTTATTATTCTATATATGGTTTAATATGAACAAATTCATTAATCTTTTCTTCCATTGTGATATACATCCTTCTTACATAAAGTAATAGTATTAATTTTTTGACATATTGCTTTCAAGTGTAAAAATAAGACTTTATCTGCCATGATTAATTATTTTTTTCATGTTTTCTTTAACTAGACACTTAGCTTTATTTGGATAACATTTTAAAAGAATGTTTTAGAACTATTTTCTAAAACCAAAGAAGTTGTTTAAAAAGTTTATCCATGTTGCCATTCTTATTTTATAATTCTTCTCAAGGATTTTGAATATCATCATGGATATATAATACTTGATAACACTTTGTTGTGTAGACTAAATGTTTGTGTCTTCCCAACGTTTAGATATTGAAATTCTGACCTCATTATGATAGTGTTAGGAGGTAAGGCCTTTGGAAACATGTATGGAACCCCCAGGAAAGGGATTAGTATCCTTAAAAGATCCCCATCCTGCCTTCTTCTTCTTCTTCATGTTAGGAAACAGGAAGAAAATCACCATCACAATTCAGGAAAAGATACTGTCTGCTGAAGCCTTAACCTTAAACTTCCCATCATCCAGAACTGTGCCATGTAAATGTTATTTAAACCACCCCATCTACTGTATTGTGCACCTGGATTCATTGAGAGATTTATTTTTTTTGATATACACAAGCCCTTAAATAGTGTAAATAATGATACCATTGTTGCTTAGCTCAATCTTTCTTTGCATGGAGGCCATGCATATACAGGTTACTGAATAAATCCCCAACAATATGGCTCCTACTGTAAACTCCTAAGAATTTCTACATAGGAAATTCAGATATGGGGAGAGGTTTCTCTTTCACATTGGTTCTTGCTACTTTTTAGTGTGTTTTCCTCTATATTCTCTAAATTATTCTGTCTTTCTATTCTGGTAAACTAAGGTTACTTAAGGAAAATTTTACCTTTACTTTGCCTTGGTATAGGAGTTGCTATAATGTCTATTCCCTGTAATCTGAGAGAGATAAAATAGAGAAAAAAATAAGAACAAAACACACAAACAAAACAGAAAGGGGGATGTTTGCCCTTAGCTTTGGATATCAGCTTGCAGAGACACAATTTGAAGTGTTCCATTATGTAAAGGAATAGAAAAGAGATGATATTGTACTGTTTAACTATGAATAGTTTCCCCTAATTTGGAAATAATTGTCTTCTATCCAAACAGCAACAATTAGATCATTTTCTTGAAGAACTCTATTTATTTTCTTTTTCTTTCTTATTTACAGTCATGTTTCAGCCTTGACAGAGAAGAAACTTGTAGCAAAAGTCGAACAGTGATTTATTAAACAATTCACTAATAAAGGAAAATCTTCATTCCTTTATTAATGTTATTATTTGCTAAACAACAGGTATCAAATATTGTAGCTGAATTTGTTTGGCTGCCCAAATCAACCCTTTAAAAGTTAACTTTATACTTTGTGCTAACTTGCAAAATGAGATTCTAATGAAGCTATGCTTATTGTCTAAAATTGGTTTGCTAAATAATTGGCCACAGTAGGTTCAAGTTCAAACATAGGTCACTATGCGTTTAGCATTTTTCCATGATTACATACTTAAATATGAATATTAAGTTAATATTGAAAACCTAGCCAACAAAAACAATACTAAATAACAAATAAATATGTAACCATTAGAAATAACAGTATAATGAAAAACAATAAGTAATTAAAGCTATTACCACTTACAAAACTTATATGTACTTAATTTTCAATACTATCTCTATGTTTATGTAAGTAAAAACTATAAGGCATGGAATTGGCCATCATAGAAGAAGATCAGGGTTGTCTCTCAGTAGTAGAGTGCTTGCTAACAGCTTACAAAAAATGGTGCAAATTAATGTTGAATTTTCTGAAAGTCTTCACTTTGATCTCACACTGTTTAGCTCTTAACTTACCAAAGCCCAGTAACTGTTTTAAGAGACAGATTTGTTCACTCATTCATGTGTCTTTATTTGTTTTTGTAAGTGTATAAACCCTAAGGTGTGGGGCACTAGTCTTGATCCTCAGCACCATATAAAAATAAATAAAGATATTGTGTCTATCTACAACTAAAAAATAACAATAGGGATACTCTGGATGTAGTGGCACACACCTGTAATCCTGTGACAATGGCTTGGGAGGCTGAGGTAGGAGGATCATGACTTCAAAGATAGCCTCAGCAATTTGGAGATGCCCTAAGCAATTTAGTGAGACCAAGTCTCAAAATAAAATAAAAACGTCTGGGGATGTGTTTCAGTGGTTAAGTGCCCTTGGGTTCAATCCTTGGTGCCATTAAAAACAAAAAAAAGAATAGACATGCATTATCGCATTATCATTTGGTTTGAACAAAAACAGAATTATTAATCATTTATTACTTTGTAATACATTTCTGAATATGCATTATTATTATTAGCTGCATATAATTTCTGCTTTAATCATAAATTGAAATGATTTTACATTTATCATAAAAATACCACCCCCTACCCAATTATTTCTCTTTGTTAATTATCAGTTGTATATGTTCAAAATTTGAAACTAAGGCTAAAGTGTGCACAGTAATAATTTCAATACCACATCACACATTATTTTAGAATCTCACCTTGCAATTATTTAATAAACTAGGGGAATGTGCCTGTGTTGGTATTAAGTATTTAATCTGAGCCCAGACTATGTGAAGTATGTGGTAACATTATGATTTTTGTCCTATAGAAAAGATAGTCCCAGAGTATCTGGCTTAATTACCTGTAATAATTCACTACTTTACTGCCAACTTGGCCACATTACTTTAATATCCTTTATTAATATTTCTTTCACAACGACCATCAATGTATAGTTTTCCTAATTGCTCTTTGAATTGTCATGGTCATTTTACTGGTTCTATTATTAATGTGTAAATAAATGCTTGACACATTTTTCATGTCATACTTGTACAAGAGTCATGTTTTTTTTTTATTTTATTTTAGAGAGAGGGAGAGAGAGAGAGAGAATTTTTTTGATATTTATATTTCAGTTTTCGGTGGACACAACATCTTTATTTATTTTTATGTGGTGCTGAGGATCGAACCCAGCGCCCTGCGCATGCCAGACGAGCGCCTTACCACTTGCTCCACATCCCCAGCCCCATGTTTTTGATTTTTAAAGATTATATTTTACTAGTATAAGACCTGGTGATTCCTGCCTAATATTCCCTACATTGTATTACTGAGTTAATTTTTATATTCTGCATCCATAATTGGGGTTGATTAATCAAAGTGTCCATTGCAGGTTTTCAAAATGTGTAGCTTTTTGTGGTTGACCAAAAAAGAAAATAAAGAAATTTTTTTTTAAGATCAGCTTTTATTCCCATATGATTTTACAGCTCACAAAAATAGTGCAAATTAATGTTGAATTTTCTGAAACTCTTCACTTTGTTCTCACACTGTTTAGCTCTTAACTTACCAAAGCTCAATAACTGTTTTAAGAGACAGATCTGTTCACTCATTCATGTGTCTTTATTTCTTTTTTATAAGTGTACAAACCCTAAACCCATTTTTATCCTGTCCCTCTGGCTTAGTTCTTTATTCTCTCTAATTGGAAGTTCTTTCTTCCTCTCCTCTGTCCTAGCTTAGTTTGCAAAAGAATTCTGCATCAAACTGCATCTTCTTATACTTAAAATTCAACTTAGCTCATAAGAATTCAGCCGTGAGCTTCTCTTATCTGTTAGAAACCAAGCTACTTGTCCTCAATGATATCTATTGAGACCCTATACACATATTTAAGTAAAAGACAACAATAAATGAAAATTTTAAATTGAAGTAGTTCATCTCATTTATAAATCACAATAAACAGAGCATATTTCCTAAAGCTTTTTCTATTGAAAGAAGTGTAAACATGAGGGAAAAAAATATGCAGGTTTTACTTGGATTAAGGAGCCAGTGTCAGGAAATGATGTCATTTGCACTGTGAAATATTCATTACTGTTGATATAATAGTATGCTCTCTCCTTTATTGAGAAGATCACATTTCTATTGCATGAAGGCAGTTTTTTGACATTTCACAATAGAAAAAGAGTAATGTTCTGAAACTACCTTAATTGATGTGAGCACATGTTTTTTTTTTCATATATGCACTGGAAGTTCTGAGGTTTGACAACTGGCAGCAGGTAAATTGTTACACTTGGAAATCATTTGTCCATCACAACAAATATGTCTTGCAGACACTCCATGAATATAAACCAGAAGATCTTATTTCTTATCAATAAATAATACAAGAACATTGTGGGCTAACAGGAGCCTTTTTTTCTTCTGCAAATTACTATGTGGAAGTGTTTGCTCATTTAAGAACTAGTACAAAATTTGTGAAGACTTCTTCATGTTTTCACTTGCAAAGTAGATTGTACTTTCTGAAAATTCTTATAAGGTTAATTATTGAGAATATTATTTCTAATATATATTATCCTTTTCTATACTCTATCATATAAATTCTATCCTTTTCTTTATGTATATATATATGTGTGTGTGTATATCATATTTTATATGTATATATGTATATATACATATATAAATTTAATAATATAAAATCAAACATATATACACATTATTCTTATCTCTTACAAAAAGTGAGGAAAATAGTTATTTTAGATATTTCTACTATATTCGCTCACATCATGTGATTTCAGAGAGTTTATTCTGAAAATAGGGATAGAATTAATTATTTTTAAATATTACATTCTTTGTATTCCAAAACAGTTACATTGCTATTTTATTTCAAGAAAATATATCATGTGGTGTTTGGTCCAGGGAGCAGAACCACTGAGGGAGATAAAAGGGATTTATTATGGCGATATGATATTATAATTATGAGACTGAGTTAAGCAGACTGCGTAAATCTGTTATCCAAGCATCTGGTGCATTTCCTGAAGTCAGCTGGGCTTGCTGTGAGAGAGCAAAGAGGAGCATGGAAAGGGGGTTTCCAGGCAAAATGTAATAGTGAGTTGGAACCCAGGGAAATGAACTGGAACTTGTCTTTTTCCCTAACAACTTCTATTCTCCAGCTCCAGCAATGCCAGCAACTTGCAGATTTGGTAGACTTTACCACAGAACTGCATATGAAGCATGCATAGCAGCTGAAGTTGAAAAACAAAAGGAACTGATGGAATAAAATTCAGCTGCTACACTAAGGAGATCAGCAGAATTTAGAGGAAATGGGACCTTTGAAGCCACAGTCCCCAAGAGAGTGAACCAGCTGAATTGTGACAATGTGCTCCAGCTGCAGCAGCACCTGAACTTCCTGTGCTTCACTCTTGCCTATAAAGAGTGTGCAAATTTCTCTTATAGCCTAACTAAGAAGCATGCCACCATGGCTTTCTGGTATCTATTTTTTTCCCATTTTTTATTACCTTTATTCATCTATCATTTGGCCAGAATATGGCTGGATAATAATTTTCAGAAAATTAATACATACTTGTGCATCATTTCTCTTTAAATATTTGGACCCTTGAGCAGGTTGCTGTGATTGTTGTTGATGGCATCATTGTTTATGCTGCAGTTGTAATGTCATATTGTCATTGTTTTTGTTGTTGATTTTAGGAAAATCTAACTTCAGACTGGGCCTTATGATATCACTTTTTTTCCCTTATAAAGATAGTTGTGGGCATTAAGTTGATATTTGATTCAAAATTTTCATTTGATATAGTTTGATGTTGTCTCTTTCCATTTTTACTGAAGTGAATTAGCTATTTTCAGAAGATTCATCTGTATTTCACATCATAATATTTTTATTCCCCTCAATAAATGAGAGTTTCCATATGTGCTAGAAGCTTATTCATTTTAAAAAAAAATATTAGGAGTCAATATTCAGTCCTATGCAGCTGTTACTTTTTTATAATTTTGTTTACAATTTTTAAGAAAATTTTAAATTTGTCATTATCTATTAAAGAAATATTTGGCATTTCAAAGTGTCTTTTACCAATATTAGTATTTATGTAGCTTTTCTGGATGAGTTTACACATTTCTGTTTTGGGCGATTGTTTAAATTTGTCTCTAAAATTTTTTAAAATCATTTGATATTTTCATTAATCTGATGACATGCTTACATAAATATTCATATAAATACTTTTACTCTGTCTTCCATTTTTTTCTCAATTCTTAAAAATGTTTTGTTCGGCACATAATATTTATACATATTTATGTGGTATGAGTGATATATTGATTCTGGTTACATTGGGAAATAACCAATTCAATTCACAGGGCCCAAACTTCTTTTATACATTTGTGTATTTGTGTACGTATGTATAGCTAAAGAACCCTGCATCTATTCTTAAAATTTTTCATTATACAAGATATTATGATTAACTATAATTGTGCTGCTATAAACCTACAGAATTATTCCTCCTACAGAGCTGGATATCTGTATCCTTTGGCCTACATCTCCTCACTTCCTTCTCCTCTCCACTCCTGGTACTACTACTTTCTGTTTTTCCGTATATCACCTTTTAAAATCTTATATGTAAGTATATAATACAGTATTTTCCTTTAAGTGCCTGACTTATTCACCATGTGTAATGTCCTGCAGGTTAATCCATGTTGTCACAAATGACAGTGCTTCCTTCTGTTTAAAGGATGAAGAACTTTCCATTGTTTCTATACCACACGTTTTTATCAATTAATCCATTTGCATCAGATAGTTTCTGAGGAACCCATACAATATTTTCCATAATGGTGAAACATTTCTTACTCCTATCAATAGTATACAAGTGTTCTTTTTATCCTCACTGCCAAAAACATTTCCTTTTTGATAATAGCTACACCAACAGGGGTAGGGTGATATCTCATTGTGGTTTTGATGGACACTTCTCTGATGATTAGTGATGTTGGAGACCATTTCCTATAGCTGTTGGCCCCTTTCATGTATCCTTTGAAACAATGTCTTTTCGCTTCCTTTTCACAAGTTTTAATCAGGTTGTTTGTAATTGTATGATTTCCTTACCAGGTACTTGATTTATAGGAGTTTTCTCCCAGTTCAGACTGCTTTTTCATCTTGTTTATTGTTTCCTTGACTGTGCAAAGGTTTTACCTTTAACTAGTTCCACTTGTTTATTTTGCTTTGCTGTCTAAGTTTTGGATCATATATTTTTTTAAAGAAATCATTGCTAATGCCAAAAAATGAAATATTTCCCTCTGTTTTCTTTCAGGAGTTTTATGGTTTTACATCTCTATTTGAATCTTAGTAAATTATTCTGTATTTTTTGTTAAGGGTCAATTTTCATTGCTTTGTCTATGGATAGACATTTTCTCCAGCATTGTTTTTCAAAAAGACTATGTTGTGTGTGTGTGTGTGTGTGTGTGTGTGTGTGTGTGTGTGTGTGTGTGTGTCTTATGGAGAATATGTTAAAAGCTACTTTACAATATATATGATTTTATTTATTGCATTTATCTCTAAGTTCTGTATTCTACTTCATTGCTGTATGTGTCTTTTGATTCCACTACCACATTCTTTCAATTAACATAGCTTTGTAATACAGTTTGAAATCAGCAATGTGATAGCTTTGCCTTTCTATCTCAAGACTGTTTGACTATTAAAATTTATAATACTCCCTTTTAAATTTAGAATTTTTTTCTATTTTTTTTTATTTCTGAGAAAAAATCCAAGAGAATTTTATTACTTAGATCATATTGGATGGCAGAGAAATTTTAATGATACTAAATTTTACAATGCACAAATAATATCTTTCCATTCATTTTTGTCTTTTTAATTTCTTTTATTAGTGTTTTATCATTTCTAGTGTTAGGCTCTTTCACTTATTTGTTAAATTTATTGCTAAGTACATTATTATTATCGATGCTCTCATAAATGTATTTTTTAAAAATTTCTATTTGAAAAATCACTATTTGCATAAAGAAATGTAATTACTTTTTGCCTTTTTATTTTTAATATGATATTTCACAGAATTCATGAGCATATAAACAAAATTCCATAACAAAACATTAATAAGTATTATCCAATACTATATCAAATTAATGGCATAGTAAAACCTAGTTTTACTTATTCTGAAAAAGCAAGTCTGGTTCAATAATTGAAAACCAATTAAATTTATACCATCACACCCTGAGTCTAGAGAAGAAAAAACATGATTATATCAATCGTTGCAGAAAAGAATTTGAAACAAATATTATGTATTCATGAAATAAAATCTTAACAAGAAGTAGAAGGGAATATACTTGACTAGAAAGTAATCTACAAAAAGTTAATTGCTAACAGTGGCTAATGATGAATGGCTGCAGACAGAAAGAAGACAAGGGTGACTACTCTTAGCACCACTATGCAATATGGTACTGAAGTGCTACCAGGAAATGTACGGAGAGAGGAAAAAAGAGAAAGGGAGGGAGAAGAAAGGCAAAAATATCCACTGTGAAGGAAAAAAATCTCTAAGAAGTAGCACAGAATTTTGATAGGCAATTTAAACAAGGAAAGTAAAGCAAGGACACTTAATAGCTACTCAGAGCGGCATACATGGAATAAAATGCACACACACACACACACACACACACACACACACACACACTGAACTGCTAGTGTAGTTGAGGGTTACAGCAGTTGTCTAGGCCTATGTTCAATCTTCAGGACACTTATATACATATGTACATCTATATTCACATGCAGGCATACATATGTATATTCCCAATTTGTGTTTTTATGAAAATGACTGTTTTCTTGAAATTAAGAAATATATCACTAACCTTTGTTACATTGTCAATGATAAGAAAATACTGTATGCTTATTTTAATAGATACAGAAAATTAACTTTGTAAAAGCCAATACCTTTTACAGAAAATTAGTAGCAAAAATTAAAAATGACTAGCTTTCTTGAACAAATGAAAGTATTTACAAAAAAAAAAAAAAAACTAAGCTAATATATTGAAAGCTTTACTCCAGAGACTGGGAACAAAAATGGATTTTCTATATAATTACTTGACTGAACCTTTTTAACAGCAATTGTAGCTAACTTATTAATGTGTGAAAACATACGTTCTTCGAAAACAAGAGGAAAAAAAGGCTGTCATATTTTTAGCTAATATGATTTCATAACAAGAAAAAAAGAATATTTTACATGGAATCATTAATAAGACAATTCAGAAAGTTATTGAAAACAAATTCAAGATAAAAACAATTGTGTAATAATTAGGAAGACCTAGCAATTCACTTCTGAATATATACCCAAAAGTTGAAAATAAGATCTTGAATACATTGTGTATAGCAATGGTCATAGCAGCATCATTTGCAATAGTGAAAAATAGAAGCAACATAGGTGTGTTTGAATGAAGAGGATGACTGGATAAACAAAAGGTGATATTTACATAAAATGAAATATTATTCATCATTTAGCAAGAACAAACTTTCATCACTTGATATAGCATGAATGAACATCATGGGTGTCATACTAAGTAAAATAATCTAGTCACACAAAGATAAACATTTAATAATTGCATTTATATGAGTTTTGCAAGGCAGTCAAATTGAAAAAGGCAGGAAGTAGAATGGTGATTCTCAAGCACAAGAGAAATGGGGCATGCGGTGTGGAGTTGTTAATAGGTATAGATTCAGTTTCTCAAAATGAAGACAGTTCTGGATATTGCAATTGAAACAATATGAATGTAGTTAACACTATTAAACTGTTTGCTTAAAAGTGGCTATGAAGTAAAAAGTCATGCTCTTTTTATTTTAACAAATTTTAAAAATCAGGGGAATTTTTATAAACCAGGGGTGAACATACACCTTTTTAGGAAGATACGTTTTTTTTTTTTTTTTAAGTCATAGTTCCTCAAATTTCCTAGGAATACCTTTCAGAAAGTCACTCAGTGTGGTATCTCCTAAATTTATACAAGTTGAATCCTTAGGTAAAGCTTTTTATATATTTTTCTCAGAATTATCAATTTTCTATGAATAAATCTAACAAAAAACATGTAACACCATATATATGTATATAAACTATAAATTTCATCATATTAAGAAAAATCTAAATATGTGATGATTGAAGTCTTTTTTATATCATGTATTGAAAAACTAAATTTATGAATTTTCTCCAAATTGATGTACAGATAAGCACAATTCATAACTTTTCTGTGTATGTGTATATTAACTGATACTGCTTTTAATAGTGTAAATAGAAATTTGAGTTAGAATGGTTAAGAAGAAAATAATATGACAAAGTCACCCTTTCAGATACTAAAACATATCATTTACCTATATCACTTAGAAAAAATTTAGTGCCTGTTCTGAGATATAAAAGAAAAGTCCTAAAGAAGAATAATGAACCATCAAAAGATCAGTACACAGAGGGACATCGCTATGTAGGAGAAACTATATATTGACCTAGAAAAGGCTGACTTCTGTAACTGAGTAATGTAAGGAATATATAAATATATTTCAATACTGGGCATTGACTTCAGGGGTGCTGTACCCCTGAGCTGCATCTTCAGCCCTTTTTGTTTTCTGTTTTGAGACAGGTCTTGCAAAATTATTGATATTGGCCTTGAATTTTACTATCCTCCTGCCTCAGCCTCTCAAGTCTGTGAGACTAAATTCATACACCACAGTGCCTGGCTGAGTACAATTTTAATAATAGGATATTGCCCTATACAGTTATCTCAATGTATTAGAGTAGTAAAATGAGATCGGGGAATTGGGATAGGGAAGATTAAGGGAGGAACTTGGAAGTGAAATTGAGTAATATGGTTGTTCTTAAATGCCACAGTGAAAACCATTTTTCTGCAAAATTACTATTATCAATAAAAAGTTGCACTATTACTGTATAAAAATTGATTTTCCTTGATTTTTCAGAATTGATAATTTTTCTTTTTGGAGGACCAGAAAGAAATCAGATTATTTCACAGTCAATTAGGTTGGTCTTACGAAATTATCATAAATAGGACTTCATAGATGTAGGAATATAAATTGTTGGTAGAAAGAAAATAATGAAAACATTCTATAAGTTAAGAAAAAGAAAAAGAAGAAATGAAAAAAATAATAAAAAACAACTGCAATTACCACAAATCACAAATGTTAAGTTTTAATCTTTATAAACTTTTTTGCTTACTCCAAAATTACCTTTGAATCTAACATAACCCTTAATGGAGCATATATATTTTAATCCCATTGTGTTAGTTCTCCTCTTCAGATTTTTCCCTTTCTTGAGTGCTTGCTTTCTTGTCTTCCTTACAAAACTAATGTACATGCTGTAAGCACAAAACTTGACATGCTAGGCACTCTATCACTGAGCTCCATTCCCTATCCCACAAAGCAACATTTTTTCCCCTAGTGTCATAAATAACAATTATATTAAATAATAGTTTTCATGTTGGAATATTCATATTTGTTGTATAATATAATTTCATTCCCTAATGTATTTCATCACCCCTCTTCCCACCCTAGACTACCTAATAATTTTCCTTCTGCTTTCATGACATTCTTTTTCATTGATATTTTTCCCCTGTAGCTTCCTCTTATGAGAGAAAATTTTCAATAATTGTCTGTCTCATTACACTTAACATGGTACTGACTGGGCCAACATTCTTCTAGAGATGATATAATTTTGTTCTTTATGACCCAACAAAACTCCATTATGCATATTTGTAATGTTTTCTTTATCTATACATTGATGGACAGCTGGGTTGATTCCATAACTTCACAACTGTGAATTGTGCTCCAATATACATGGGCATGCATGTATCATTAAAATATGCTGACTTTAGTCATTTTGTAAAAATACATAGGATAACATAGTTGAGACATATGGTTGCCCTATTTTTAAAACTTTTTTTGAAGATTCTCCTTGTTAATTTTCATCATAGCTTTTCTAATTTACATTCCTACCAACAGTGAATATTATGGTTTAGATATTAGATGGCTCCAAAAACTCCATGTGACACAATGCAAGAAAATTTAAATGTGAAATGATTGGGTTATGAGAGTTTTAACCTGATCAGTGCATTAGTCCCCCGATAAGGATTGACTGGATGGCAACTGTAGACAGCTAGGATGTGGCTGGGGGAGGTCGGTTACTGGGCATGTACCTTTGAGATATATTTTTTATCCCTGGAATTTGGAGCTGTCTTCCTCTGCTACCTGGTTCTATTTTTGAGCTACTTTTCTCCCTCACATTTTTCTTCCATGTTATTCTGCTGATCCTTGGGCCCAAAGCAGTGGACTGAGACCTCTGAAACTGATCACCAAGTAAACTTTTCATTGTCTAAAATCACTCTTGTCAGGTCTTTTGGTCACAGTGTTGAAAAAGCTGACTAAAACAGTGCATAAGGGAAGATCATATCTCTCATTTATTACTACAAGTACAATTTAGAGAAAAACTAAAATGTTAACAAATTATAATTATGTCATCTGATCCAAGTTAAAAAAAATTCCATTGTTACCTGTGATATCAATGTGCATATCTTAATATTGCTTGCAAGGCACTAGTTTCCTCGGATATACATAACAAAATGTCACAGACGTGGTGACATGAACCAGAAAAAGAATTACCTCACAGATGTGGAGGCTGTAAATGCCAGTTAAAAGCACCAGCATTCTTCTAAAGTCCTTCTTCTTGACTCAGAGATGCATGCCTCCATGACCTCCTATGCCCTTACTTTTGAACCCTGGAAACCTACTAAATTAGGAAACCAACCTGATGAACTAATTTTAACCCAATTAGTTTTTCAAAGGCCCTGTCTGCACACATACTCATATTGCGAGGCACTGGGTTAGAGATTCAGCATATGAATATTTTAGGGGAAAAAATTCTGTACACAAAATATGATTATTTTAAGTTCAAATTCACTTCAGTATTTTCAAAGTTTTAAACCCCATATCTTATTATAGCCTTTCCGTTTCCATCAGCATAGTTTGATATTTAAATTTAAAGATTATAAAATTTTGTATAATAAACAAAAATAATAATAATTTTTATATATAAACAAAAATAATAATTATTAAAATCTTTTGCTCATTGGTTTACTCAATATAATCTGGACTGCCAAGAAAAGTTTTAGTATTATAGCAAAATGGAAAATTCGATAAAGCTGTTTAACAATCTACATACTCTTTGTAGTACCATTTACCCCGTCTCCTTTTAATATCTGGTTTCTTCTCAACTATGCTATTTCCTAACAGTGAATTTGGCCAGATGTTACACTTTTCTCTGATCTGTAAGAATCCCTAACAATTTGTCAATTTATTCCTGCAATTATCACTGGAATTCTAGTCACTTCTAGAGAAATAAGGAAACAGATATAAAAAAATGGCCAAGTTTCATGGCAAAAAATTAACTCGTAAATAAAACTTAGAAATAAATAGATACAATGTGGGGAATTTCGAATTTAACTAAATATTATTTAAAATAGTTCAGTAAACTTTAAAGATAGAGATTTTCTAGGAAATTTTTCAA
The DNA here is from genome assembly GCF_048772815.1 of Callospermophilus lateralis. NCBI lineage: Eukaryota > Metazoa > Chordata > Mammalia > Rodentia > Sciuridae > Callospermophilus > Callospermophilus lateralis. The sequence continues at coordinate 147,260 of NW_027512944.1, read as the reverse complement.
ATATGAATATAAATTGCTAGTAGAAATTTACTGTGTGTAGAAATGTAGAAATCTTTCAAGGGAGGTAGAATAAAAATAAATAAATAAATGCCAGGAGATAAAAACTTGTCCAGGTTTTTTCAAGGACTATATTAATAAGAGTAATGCAAGTGAAATATTTAATTATATGAGGAAATTTTGTCATAGTGATAGAAGAAAGCTTTTTAAATTTTGATAAGGACTTCAGATTTATTTTACTAACAGAAGAATTTTTTTAAAAATAATATAATACAACATGTTCTTGTGGTATTTTATATGGTCAACAATAGAAGGAATAGTGAAAGATGTGATTTATTTCTCTCACTATAGGGAATACAGACAACTGAAGAAGCCAAATCCATAAGTGGATGTAAAATAGAATCCAGCCTGAATGACATAAGTTAGATGAGAGCTGAGCTGTTGTGTTTTTTCTCCGTGGATAAATAGGGGATAGAAGCAAAAGATGGTTCACCAAGTAAGCAATAAATATTAAACTTTATTAAGATCATTCTCCCTAAAGAGAAATGAAATTATGCCATTTGCTGGAAAATGGATTAAATGAAAGACTATTATGTTAAGTGAAATAAGACAAATTCAAAAGGTCATGTATCTTCTCTTATGTGCAGAATCTAGAGAGAATAAAAAGGAAAAGAAAGGTGGAGGTAGATCTCAGGAAATGAAAGGGAGATTTGTAGAGGAAAGAGATCAAAATTGGAAGATGAGGAGGGAGTGTGAAAAAAAGGATCACTCCCTCTCATGGGCCCATGAGGCACTCTTTCTTTCTCTCAGTATTCCTCCCCCTACAAAATTTTTCTTGGTGTCAGATTGTGTTGGAATGGCCACAGCCATTTGTGCCTCTGTATAAGGTATGGTTTGCAAAATGACATATGGAATTTGGCTTTAGTATGATAAGTCTATGTGGTTCACATCCTCTTCTGATTTCCAGCTATACTTCTCTGCACTGTACTGATCTAGATCCAGAAAGGATTTTTCTCAGTAAATGTGTTATAGAGTCATGGGTACCCTCTGTAACATTGAAAGGTATTCTACACACGGTGTATGCTAGGAACACACATTGAGTTGCTTTGGAAAAAATAACAGAAATGTTGCGTGTTGAGCTATTGGAATGATAAAAACCTAAGTATATATATGAGAGAAATGACAGTGATATAGTTCACAAGAGTGATGTGGCATTGAATTTTTATTATTATTATTATTAATAGAGAAATTCAAGTTTAATAAGAAATTGGTGTTATTCCCTTAGAGTGTAGAAGAAAGGAAACAGATGTTAGAGATCTATTGAAATATGTGAATATTTCAACATATGATTTAATTTAATAAATTATATATACCTTTATTATAGGACAGTCTCTATTGTGTCATTATCCTTTTGTAGATAAACCTATTAGAAAAATATAGTTATACCCAGTTCTTACCTTTGGAAAACCTAAAAAGAAAATCAGTGCTTGTGGATACTTAATTGATCCTTCTAGAAGTCCCTCCAAACTCATCAGAGTTATATAATATAGCATGAAAACACATCATAAGAAGCAGAATGAGGTATCCCTTCTCTGATCTCAATAAATTATAATATTATTGCTTCTTGAGTACTACTTGGGGCAATAAAAATGAAAAAAAATAAGTAGCCAGGCGCTATGGATCACTATATGTGCAATCACATGAAGCTTTTTGGTTCTTTCCCCTTACTGATGGATTACTCCTTGGAGCCCATAAATTAGGCAAACTGCCATCAATATATTTTATAAAAGGCAACATTAATGAAAATATTTTTTTGTTTTGGACAGAGAAGTGGTTCTATACTTTGGTAATGCAGAGTGATGTAGGAAGAAATATGACCCAGACTTATGAACTTGCATATTTAGTTAGTAAGTATTTACGTCCTTTTGCCCAAGTAGTTAATCTTTGTAAGCCTCAGTTTACTAATCTGTGTAGTAACTTATCCAGATTTATATTAGCTAGATTTATTTATAGTTGAAAAGCTTATGATTCGATAAACATACTAGGACTTAATTATTAGGGTTTCTAAATGGGATTTCAGTAAACTGAATGATTTTGTTTGTTTGTCTTATGTACCAAGAATTGAACCCAGGGGCATTCAATCACTGAGCCACATATTTAGACCCGTCCCTTGTTAATTTATTTATTTATTTTAAATTTTAAGACAGTCTCTTCCTAAGTTGCTTAGGGCCTTGCTAAGTTGTTGAGGCTGGCTTTGAACTTGCAATCCTCCTGCTTAGCTTCCTGAGTGACTGGGATTACATACTGTCATTAAGGACCTTACTTGTCCTCATTTGAGTACAATGGAATGTTCTGTACAATCGAACATAACCCTTCACCTAGAACTGAAGTAGAAAGTTGAAAGTGTCACATAGGAAGATGGAAACCACTTCCCAAGTGAGTTAAATAAGATTCCCAGTTCCATCTACTGCAGGACTCAGAGCAACAATCATTCACATAGGGATCCAGCAATGAATAAATGTGAAAATCTGGTTTTATGTGATGTTTGAAAATCAACAAATGCCTTTCAATTAAGATATTTCAACATGTTTTGAAATCTCATGATAAATTAATAATCTCAGGAATAGTGTCATACCATTCATTGCAGACATCCATTTCAGCAAAACAATATAACTAGTGAAAATTATAAGTACAATTTACAGACCTCTGGAAATTAAAAAGGAGTATAATAAATGCAGAAGTTTGTCTTTGAGTAAGTAAATGATCTTTTTTTTAATAAGTCTACAGTGTTTGAGCCATAACTACCTTCTTATACCATAAGCTCCACACAAAAAATCTTCATTTTTCAGATACAGCTAAGAACACAAGGCTTCCTATTCATTGCTGAACCAGCCAGTGACTAAAGTATCTTTCCAGAAAAAACAGATAAACCCCTGTGACCAGCTGTTTTCATCCATACTACTTTAAATCTCAGAAGTTTTAATTCCGAAAAGAACAACTAAGAAGCTTGAGATTCTGTTTGTCCATCTAGCCCAACATGCAGGGTGGAAGCTCCATCTCAGGAATGGCAGACAACGTGTATGGGATCCAAACAGACTTCACTGCACTTTGATAGTGGGGTTGCAGTTAGATGCTCACAAAGAAAAGTGCAGAAGACCATAGACTCCTCTATTTTGGGGTACCCCCCACACACAGAAAAATTATCATTGCAAGAGAAGAAGCCTACTATAACTGTGCCCCCAATTTGGAGAAAAGGCAGAGTATTTGTCCAGAGGGAAGCCTCTGAAACTATTCCCAACTTCACCCCCAAAATACTTTCTTTATTTAAAACAGAGATTGCGGAAGATTAATTCTGAAGCCCCTTTAGAATATAAGAAAGTTAGACCAGGATGGTTAACTTCAAGAAGTAACAAGCTAAATTTCATGTAACACGTGTATCAGAGAAAGTCAGGTGAAAGATTTCTATAAAAAAATGTGTTAGATCAGAATAAATCTCAAAGATTAGGCAGAAACAATAGCCATGAAGAGGTGCCTAAATTTAATTTGATTGGACTATGGAACAATTCATACCTGAAGGAATTAACAAAATAATTGATGAATCCAGTAGAACTTAGTAGGGGATAATTCAATAAACACAGAAAGCAAAGAGCATTAAAAAGGTAATTAGATTTTTTAAGGGATTTATCCACTAGAGAATCAAAACAAGATCCTTCTCTGTGCTTTGCACTAGAGACATACTTTAAATAAAAAATAGCAGTAGGGATTGGGGATGTGGCTTGATGGCAGATCACCTGCTATGTTAGTCAGCTTTTCATTACTGTGACCAAAATACCCAACAAGAACATCTAGAGGAGGAAAAGTTTATTTAGAGCTCATGGTTCCAGAGATCTCCCTCCATAGATGGCCAACTTCTTCGGTCTAGGCCCAAGGTAGGGCATCATGGTGGGGTCAGGATGCAGAGAGAGGGTGAGGAAGGGGCCACAGGGAAGTTGAACCCTTCCAGGGCTAAACTTCAGTGATCCACCTCCACCAGTCATGCCCCAGGTGCCTGCACTTATGACCCAGTCTGTTCAAACTAAGAAGGATGGACTAGGTTGACTAGGCTATAGCTCTCATGATCTAACCATTTTACTTCTGAATGTTCCTTCATTATTCAGAACTTTTGAGGGGGATATATCATATCCAAACCATAACACTTGTTTACCATTTATAATACCCTCGATTTCATGCATAGATTTAAAAAAGTTAAGTATAATAGAAAAAGATTTAATATGCAAAGAACATTATGGAAGGGCCAATAATATGATTTAGTTTCAGAATACTTGTCTAAACAGACCCTGGTTTCAATCTCTAGCACCATAATAAAATTAAAAAGGAAGATTGAGTGAAGATAACTATTTATTTAAAAAGTACTGAATTTAAGTTTAAAATTTCACTGGGGATGGACTATTATTGGCCATAAAATGAATTAAATACCAGTTTATGCTACAATATAGATTAATCTTGAAAATAATATGCTAAGTATAAGAAATTAATCCCAGTTCTGCAGGCAGCTAGCTTAAATCACAGTCCAGGTAAGTTCTGCAGGCAGCTAGCCTAAGCTGTAGCAGCAGAAACAGCAACAGCTTTGAAGTCTCTTCCGTTTCCCAGCCGAAGTTTCATCCAGTTCTCAACAACACTGTAAATTCTTCCACCTTTGTTTTCACCGGCACTGGGATGAAGGCAGGAACTCCGGAAGGCTAAAGAAAATCCTGTCAACCAATTTGGAAAGCAGTATGGAGATTCCTGGGAAAGCTGGGAATGGAACCACCATTTGACCCAGCTATTGCCCTTCTCAGACTATTCCCTGAAGACCTTAAAGAGCATACTACAGGGATACTGCCACATCGATGTTCATAGCAGCACAATTCACAATAGCTAGACTGCGGAACCAACCCAGATGCCCTTCTATAGATGAATGGATAAAAAAAATGTGGCATTTATACACCATGGAATATTATGTAGAACTAAAAAAATGACAAAATCATGGAATTTGCAGGGAAATGGATGGCACTAGAGCAGATTATGCTTAGTGAAGCTAGCCAATCCCTAAAAAACAAATACCAAATGTCTTCTTTGATATAATGAGAGCAACTAAGAACAGAGCAGGGAGGAAGAGCAGGAAGAAAAGATTAACATTAAACAGAAACATGAGGTGGGAGGGAAAGGGAAAGAAAAGGGAAATTGGATGGAAATGGAGGGAGACCCTCATTGTTATACAAAATTACATATAAGAGGTTGTAAGGGGAATGGGAAAATAAACAAGGAGATAAATGAATTACAGTAGATGGGGTAGAGAGAGAAGATGGGAGGGGAGGGGAGGGGGGATATTAGAGTATAGGAAAGGTAGCAGAATACAACAGTTACTAATAGGGCATTATGTAAAAATGTGGATGTGTAACCAATGTGATTCTGCAATCTGTATTTGGGGTAAAAATGGGAGTTCATAACCCACTTGAATCTAATGTATGAAATATGATATGTCAAGAGCTTTTTAATGTTTTGAACAACCAATAAAAAAAAGAAAAGAAAATCCTGTAGTATTCCAGCAGGCACCAAGAAAGCAACCTTCTAAACAATTTAGTACATTATCTCATTTTTTTTTTACATTTGAAATAAGTCTTAATGGTGCTCATTACTCATTAGCTTCCAGGTGTGGGAGAACCATTGTAGTTACTGGCCTTGGAAATGATTAAACTTCAGGGATGTGGGCCCTCTTCTGCCTGTAGCTTCCCTGGGCAGCCCCAGATGGCCCGGGGGAGAGTCCTGGACTCAAACTGCTTCCGGGCACAGGGAGCAAAAGCTTGCAAGATTGTGCCTCCAGGTCAGGTCTAGATTTGGGCTCTCTCAGTGGCGTCCAGTTCCCCCAAACAGGGGGGCGGGGAAGAGCCGGCTGCACAACTTGGAAAATCCTTGTTGCCCTATGACCGGCTCCCGCATGTGGCAGCCGCCATTGAGCCGATTTATGCACCATCTGGTATTGAAAAGTATTTAGTAATAGCCTTTTGCTGTAACTTTTTTCCTGATAATCCTTCTTCTTCTGAACTTTCTTTTTCTTTCTGACTAGAGTTCCTGGGCTTTTATCAACACATGCCCTAATTGCTCTTGGTTCCACTGGGGTGTTCTCTTTCTTTAGTAATTTACTTCTCACCCCTTCCATATTTTCATCACAAAGACAATACAATACATGGAGACAAAACAAGACACAAACATACTTTATCAATCTTCTCCATTTTCTCAAAATGGCCATTTTTCCTCTTACCCTATCTGCCTAGGGACAAGTAGATTGTTTCCGTCCTATCTATGGATGGGCAGCTTTTTTTCTTTTTTCTGTCACTTACCCCTGAGTGTCCCGGGGCTCTCCATATGGGCCACCATCTGTCCAGTCTGGCTGCAGCAAAATAAGCGGGGGGGGGGGGGTGACGGGTGACGAACAACTTGTGTAGATTGATACAGCGGGAATAGAAGCCATTTATTGTAGGACAGGAAGGGTATTTATACATTCCACACAGCTTATCTACTTAGCATAAAATAGATACATCAGTCAACCAATAAGAAATCTCCACACTTAATGGCTCACTTTTGTTACTTCACAAACCCCTCCCTCTGGCATTTTGCCAGGCACCATCCTTACTTGTTTACAGACTCTAACACCTTGGGTCCACAGCTATCTATGGATGGAGACTTCTGAAACTGTAAGCCCAAATTGCAAATTTTCCTCCTTTAAGGTGTTCTTTGTTAGGTGTTTTATTCATAGCAACTTAAAAATTAATGATAATAGAGTATAATACAATTAAATAATTCTTATTTCTTTGCTTATAGAATTTCTATTTTAATAATAATTGAAGAATTCACCTAGAAGTAAAATTAATTCACCTAATCAGGTACTATTTTTGAAATATATTCAATATGCTGATAAGAAATAGGAGGTATTTCAGAGAGCCAAATAAAAATACTACTTTTAAAATAATTAGACAGCATACTATACAACAGAAGTGCTATTGAGTTTTCATATTTTATCAAATATCATATGCTTAAGGGTAAATATTTAGTTAGCTTCATATATTTTTCTTGCCTCAACAGGACAATACTAAGTTAAATGGCTTTCTATTTTTAACTGCATTGATGTCATTCTTGTCCTGATTTGTGGTAAGATTCACACAGCTTTACCCACAATCTCCATTACACCATAGATACATGGGCAGTGAAAAAGATAAATTACACAATGTATTGGTATTATTATTAATGTAGTGTAAACTGCATGGAAGTTCTTTGAAACCCCTCCTATCCTCCTAAAGAGTTTTGGGAACACCTCCCCTGGGTTTCAGTGGACCAAACTTTGAGACTTACTGGTCTAAATCACAGCCCATAACAAAAGAAAGAGATCATTGTAAAATGCTAAAATAGCATTAATTAACACAGGAAACTATTCTATATGGGAGAACTTAAGAGAGTGTTGGAGAACCCAGTACTTCTCTCTGTTTTTTGTTGTTGTTGTTGTTGTTGTTTGTTTGTTTGTTTTTTTAGGAGTCCAGAGCTATGCTCGATGTATCAAAATGCATATTGGAAGGTGAAAGGAGGGAAAATAAAAATATATCTTGGGGGAAAAAGTTAGACAGAAGTAAACAAAATAATTGTCTATGACTCAACCACTTCCTTAATCATGGGTAAAATAAATTTATTGCATTGTCACAATCATTTCAATAGGTACTATACCACTTCAAGTATTTGTATGGTATAAGCTACCTCTGCAAACATGAACTGCTAAGCTATAAAATATGTAGATGGCAGCATTTTAATATATTTATAATAATCAAAGGAAGTTATAAAACATGATTAACATTTTTTTTTGGATTTCATGTACTGTTAGTTATTTTAGATTTAGTTAAATTTAAATGTAACTTGTGTTTTTTTCTCTTTATGTGTCCCAACCAAATCATTTTATTACACACAATAAAACAACACAATAGTTGATTTGATACAATGTGCTTTTATTTTGCTATATCATTTTAGAAGAATGAGTCAAATTATAAGTGCTTCTGTCAGTTTCTAAATCAAGAGCATAATACAAAGCTTAGTTTTTCCCCACAATACTTGTGGTATTTCTTCAGTTTCCTTGAAAGTATAATTTTTCCCATTTTACTCTCCTAATATCTTTTTTCAAAGTATACAGTTTGTCCCTAGAGTGCTGTTTTTTTAACTAATTGTGTATAATCCTCATACTTCTTTTAAGAGGTTGACTCACTTTCTTGACCTACTGAACTCTAAGCACATAGTTCTATTCAAGCATGCCATTGTGAAATCCTGATATGAATGCATTTTTAAAATTTATTTTTTTCTTATTTGTGTACTTGACATTTCTTTCCTAAAATTAAAAATGAGTCTCTTGAAGACAGCATATTATTGGGTCTTGCTTTTTGATACAATCTGCGAGTCCATGTCTTTTGATTGATGAGTTTAGGCTGTTAACATTCAAAGTTATTGAGATATGATTTGTATTCCCAGTATTTCTGAATTATTTCTAGCTTTTAATTTGACTTAGTTTCTCCTTTGCTTGAATACTCCTTTAGTGTAGATCTTCCTTTTACTGGTTTTCACTTTTTTTTCCACTCTTCCTCATGAAATATTTTGTTGAGAATGTTCTGTAGAGTATGCATGATAGTTATAAATTCTTTTAAATTTTTGTTTATCATGGAAGGTTTTAATTTCATCTTCAAATCTGAAACTTAATTTTGCTGTATATAAAGTTCTTATTTGGCATCAATTTTATTTCAGAGCTTGAAATATATTATTTCAGGTCCTTCCAGCTTTGAGGATCTGGGTTGAGAAATCCATTGAGATCCAACTAGGTTCCCCCTATACAAAATTTTATTTTTTCTCTCATGGTCTTTAAGAGTTTGTCTTTATTTTTTGTGTTAGTAATTCTCATTATAATGTATCTTGATGTGGATCTGCTGTAATTTTGTACGTTTAGGGTCCTGTAGGCCTTTTGTATTTGATTTTTCATTTCATTCTTTGAGTTTGGGTAATTTTCTGCTATTATATCATTGAAAAGATTGTGTATTTCTTTGGTTTGTTTCTCTGTTCCTTCATCTATTTTGATAACTCTTAAATTTGAACTTTTCATGTTATCCCATCATTCTTTAATATTCTGTTCATGGTTTCTTATCATCTTCTCTACATGGTCAACTCTATTTTCAAGATTATATATTTTGACTTTATTGACTGAGGTTCTGTCATCCAAGTGGTCTAGTCTGTTGGTGATGTTCTGTTGAATTTATAATTTGGTTTATTGATTTCTTCATTTCAAGGATTTCTGCTTGTTTTTTTTTTGAAAAAAAAATATGTTTATTGAAGTGATCTTTCACTTCCTGTAATTTTTTGATTGATTTTAGTCCTCATACTATTATTTATACACAGATCAATTTAACTATGTATATTCTGAACTCCTTTTGGACATTTATTCTACTATGGAAACAGTGGCTTCTGTCATTGGAGCATCTTAATTAGTTTGGGGCACTTTATTCCTTCTTTTTTTCATGTTGTTCATGTGGTTTCTCATTTAGCACTATGTATCTAAGGCAGCACAAATTCTACCCTGTAGACCCTGAAGGTTTCTGGCACCTCACCTTTAATGGTGAGACCAATAGGACCAGCATCCAGTATAAACAATATATAGCCTTAAGCTTAGTAGGTCCCATTAAGGCATCTACTGCTTTCTCACATTAAACCAAAATGACGAGTTCAATAACTATTTACAGTATAAACAAAATTTGCTAAAACAATTTACAATTTCAAATGGTGGATGAGAGAATAGACATAGCATAATATGCGATGTTTTCAAGGGAGGAAGACAGAAATTAGAAGCAAAGATTTACCGAAAGAGAAGAAGAGAGGCCAACAGAGATTGGCAGTTCATTGGAGAAAAGTTGGAAAGAGACTCAAAAACAAAACAAAACAAAACAAACAAACAAAAAACAGACAAGTGATAGGAAGAATACAAAGAGAAAAAAAAGTGTAAAAATTCAATAAAAATGCAAAACACCATAAATATATCATTGTCTTCCATATATTGATGCATAATACACACCCTGATCCAAATATGGTACAGATGTTAGCAAATAGAAAAATAAAATAAAATAAATCTTTATGGAAAGTCAAACTGTCTCCATCAGCATTCAAAAGTTTCTCAGTTATGTCTCTGATGTCTCATGGGATCACCAGGCCCAGATCTGCCCTCACAAACCCAGTCACTATCCCACCAATCTGGGCTCCAGATACCACTGGCTTCAGATACCACATGCAGCCAAACCTGGAGTCTCTCTCGCAGTAGTCCTCTAGTTAGTGGTAGCAGTCGTAGAGGTGGTGGGTGGTGGCAGCATGCGGAGGGTCAGTAGCAGTGGTACTAAAACAGTGTCTGCTATGGAGACTGCAATGGTCGCTGTGGGGGCAGCATAAACAGGCAATCTCTGAGAGGCAGCAGCAATATGTGTTGGGGACAGCAGTGTCTGTAGTCCAGTAGTGGGTGGCTGCAGCTACATGGGCAGGAGCACCGAGAAAGAAGACTTCCAGGCGACCTCGGGTAGCAGCACTGGTATCAGAGGCAGCAGTGATGATGGCAATGGTGCAGGTGGAATTTGATGGGAGAAGAGACCTTCAGGCATCAGCAGCATCGACCTCAAAGGTAGAGTTGGATACCTAGCATCAACCATGCCCAAGAAAAGACCTTTGGGCATGGCAGCAGTGTCTGTGACAGTAGCAAGGGACTCACCTCATGGGCAAAGACATCCACAGTCTCAAGGTGAAAGGATGGGAAAAAAAGTAACATTCATATGGATTGCATAAATAAGTAGCAGTTTCCATGCTTATCTCAGATAAAGTATTTTTCAAGCAAAAGTTAATTAGAAGAGACAAAAATGGACATTTTATACTTCTTAAGGGAAGTATATATCAGCAGAACATTACAATTATGAATATTTATACCCCAAACAATGGAGCATCTACCTACATCAAACAAACCCTTCTTAATTTCAAGAATCAAATAGACAACAACACAATAATACTGAGTGACTTTAACACAGCTCTCTCAGCACTGGACAGATCTTTCAAACAAAAATTAAATAAAAAAAATACAATCACCAACTTAGACTATATATATATAATATTTCATCTATCAACAAGTGAATATACTTTCTTCTCAGCAGCACATAGCTCCTTGTCTAAAATAGGCAATATAATATGGCACAAATGAACTCTTAGTAAGCACAAGAAAACAAATATAATATCCTGCATTCTGTTGGATCACAATGGAATTAAATTAGAAATTAATGATAAAGGAAAAAAAATAGAAGCTACTCTAACAAATGGAGACTAAATAAAACACTGTTGAATGATGAATGGATAGTAGAAGAAATCAAGATGAAATAAAAAACAAACTCCTAGAGGTAAATAAGAACACTGATAGAACATATTATAACCTCTGGGACAGTCTGAAGGCACTACTAAGAGGAAAGTTTATTGTACTGAGCACATTAATTAAAAGAATAAAAATTCAATAAATAAATGACCTAATACTGCATCTTAAATCACTAGAAAAAGAAGAACAAATCAATACACAAAGCAGTAGAAGACAGGAAATAATGAAAATCAGAGCTGAAATCAATGAAATTAAAACAAAAGAAAAAATTGAAAAAAATTGACAAAACAAAAACTTGTCTCTTTGAAAAAATAAATAAAATAGATAAACCCCAGACCATGCTACAAAAGAGAAATGGAGAGAAAACTCAAGTTGCTAAAATACAAGATAAGGACAAAAATATCACAACGAACATGTCTGGAATACATAAGATAATTAGAAACAATTTTAAAAATTTACACTCCAATACAATAGAAAATATAGAAGACATTGACAAATTTCTAGAGACATATGACCTACCCAAATTGAATGAGAAGGTCATACATGATTTAAACAGATCAATTGTAAGTAATGAAGTAGAAAATTCCATCAAAAGCCTATCAACCAAGAAAATCCCAGGACCAGACAGATTCTCAGTCAAGTTCTAAAAGTCTTTCAAAGAAGAATTCACAGGAATACTCCTCAAAGAATTCCATGAAATAGAAAAGGAGGTAACCCTTCCAAACACTTTCTATGATGATAAAATTACCCTCATACCAAAAGCAGATGAAGACACATCAAGGAAAGAAAACTTCAAACCAATTGAACATAGATGCAAAAATTCTCAGTAAAAATTCTGGCAAATCACATATAAAAACATATTATAAAGGTAGTGTACCATGATCAAATGAGGTTCATCCCAGGGATGAAGGGTTTGTTCAACATATGGAAATCAATAAACATAATTCATCATATTAATAGACTTAAAACAAGAATTGTATGATCATCTCAATAGATGCAGAAAAAAACACTTGACAAAATAGAGCACATCTTCATGTTCAAAATACTAGAAAAACTAGGGATAGTAGGAACATACCTTGACATTGTAAAAGCTATATATGCTAAACTCAAGGCCAGCATCATTCTAAATGGAGAAAAATTGAAAGCATTTTCTTTAAAAACTGGAACAAGGCAAGAATGTCCTCTTTCACCACTTCTATTCAACATCATCCTTGAAATTCTAGCCAGAACAATAGGATAGAAGAAAAAAATTAAAGGGATACAAATAGGTAAAGAAGAACTCAAATTATTACTATTTGCTGATGACATTATTCTATATGTAGAAGATCAAAAAATTCCACCAGAAAAATTCTAAAACTAATAAATGAATTCAGCAAAGTAGCAGGATATGAAATCAATATTCATAAATAAAATGCATTCCTATACATTAGTTATGAATCTACTGAGAGAGAAATTAGATAAACTACCCCATTCACAATAGCCTCAAATGAAATAAAATACCTAGGAATCAATCTAACAAATGAGGTGAAAGACCTCTACAATAAAAACTACAGAACACTAAAGAAAGAAATTAAAGAAAACCTCAGAAGATGAAAAAAATCTCTCATGCTCCTTATTAAACAGAATTAATATTGTGAAAATTGCCATACTACCTAAAATATTATACAGATTTAGTGCAATTCCTCTTAAACTCCCAGTGACATTCTTCATAGAAATAGAAAAGGCAACCATGAAATTCATTTGGAAAAATAAGAGATCCAGGATAGCCAAAACAATATTTAGCAAGAAAATTGAAGCATGAGGCATCACTATACCAGAAATTATACTAAAATACACAGCAATATTACAAAAATGTCATGATATTGGCACCAAATTAGACATGTAAACCAATGGTACACAAGAGACGACCAAGAAACAAACCCACATGTGTATGGATATCTCATACTACACAAAGGTGCTGAAAATATTCACTGCAGAAAAGATAGCCTCTTCAACAAATTATACTGGCAAAACTGGAAATTCAAATGTAGCAAAATGAATTAAAATCTCTATCTCTCACCCTGCACAAAAATCAACTCAAAGTGGATCAAACACTTAGGCACTAGAACAGAGACCTTGCGCCTAATAAAAGAAAAGTTAGGACCAAATCTTCACCATGTTAGCCCAGGATCTGACTTCCTTAACAAGACCCTAAAGGGCAAGAATTAAAATCAAGGATAAATAAATGGGTTGGATTCAAATAAAAAGCTTCTTCTCAGAAAGAAAAAAAAAAATCTATAATGTGAGACAATAGCCTACAGATTGGGATAAAATTTTACCAATGCATCTCTGATAAAGCGTTAATCTCTAGGATATATAAAGAACTCAAAGCCTTAATACCAAATAATCAAACAACCCAATAAATAATTGGGCTAAGAAACTGAACAGACATATTTCATAGAAGAAGAAATATAATCTATCAACAAATACATGAAAAAGTATTCCACATCTCTGGCAATTAAAGAAATGAAAATCAAAACTACACAAAGATTTATCTCATTCCAGTCATAATGGCAATCAAAAATACAGGCAACAATAAATGTTGGTGAGGATGTGGGGGGAAAGGTATACTCATACATTGCTGATTGGATTGCAAATTTGCACAACCATTATGGAAAGCAGTATGAAGATTCCTCAAAAAACCTGGAATGGAACCACCATTTGACCCAGCTATGGAACCACCATTTGATGCAGCTACCCCACTCCCAAAGGACTTAAATTAAGCATAATACAGTAATGCAGCCATTTCAATGTTTATAGCAGCTCAATTTACAATAGCCAAACTATGGAACCAACCTTGGTGTCCCTCAATAGGTGAATGGATAAAGAAAATATGGCATATATATTCAATGAACTATTACTCAGCTTTAAAGAAGAATGAAGTTATGGCATTGCCAGTAAATGGATGGAGTTGAAGAATATTATGCTAATTGAATAAGCCAATCTTAAAAAAAAAGTCCAAATGTTTTCTCTAATATGTGGATGTTAATTCACAGTAAGGGGTAGGTGGGTGGGTGCTTGAGAAGAATTGAGTTACTTTAGATTAGGTAGAAGAAAGTGAAGGGAGGGAAGGGTAGGGGATGTGGAGATAGGAATGATAGTAGAATGAAACAGACATTATTACTATATTTATGGATGTGACTGTGTGACCAATATGATTCTGCAATATGTACACTCAGAAAAATGAGAAATTATATCCCATCTATGTATGATATATCAAAATGCATAAATGCATTCTACTGTCATGTATAACTAATTAAAACAATTGAAAAGTTAAAAAAGTTTGTCTACTCTGTTAAATTTTGTAATTCCTTATTCATTTCTGTCTGTTTTGTGTCTTTGTAGCATGACCAGACAATATGTCCAAATGCTTTTAACTCATCTGAAAATAATAGAGATTTTCAAAGCTTTCCTTTCAGTTCTAAATCATGTTTAAATATTAAAATACATGTAAGAGTTAAGTGCACATATCATCTTCGTGTTTTCTTCAAATCATCCCATAGTTTTCTTTTATATGATATAAAGTTGTTACTATTCCCCATCTCCATGTATATGAATGTTTGTTTTTGTACATGGATGAATATATTACTTTCAGAATATTTTCAAAAAGAGCACTTAGCTTGCATTAGTGGCACATTTTTATTAAGAAAATTTCTCTTGATATTAATAGACAAACATCTAATACTAGATGAATACTTCTGCATAATATCTTTAAATGAACATATTTCCAAAGTGATCCAAATCTGGGTAATGATGGCAAAAAACACCAACAAAAACAATCAAATCAAAACAAGAAAAAAAATGAGCATCTAATTTATCTACCTCCAAAAACTACTAACACCAGAATCAGATTTAACAAAAACTTAGTTAATCTTGACTTTAGGGTGTTTAATTGCCTGGAATGCTTTCAAGATCCCTTGTCTAATTCTGTATTTTATTCAGAGTTTTAAAATATCTTTAAAAAGAATATTTAATTTAAAACCACAGTTTTCTTTTACAGTGAAATAAATTTTACTCTTTAAGGCAAAACCCTCAGGAGCAAACAAAAAAGGAAAGAACTGCATTAAAATGGTAAGAAATAAAAACCAAAAAAAATGAGGGACAACTAACTCAGGATAAAAAAAAGATAAATTTCAAATAGGCAATAGGGAAAACCATAGATCAAATAATTGTATGAGCCAACTCCTTATGATGAATCTCCTTGTAAGTGTCCTTGTTTTTATTTGTTAAATAACTGATATATATGAGCATCTAAAGAGAAGATTAAGTAAAAGTGAAAGTATGGGCTAAATTACTGATTCATAACAACTTAAGCAAATATAAGGTAAAGCAACTCCAAAGAAAATTAAACGTATGAAGATACAAATAAGTAAATCATATGTATGATGTGGCTTATAAGTGAAGATAATTTACTAAATTTATAGCAATATCAGCATTTAATATTGACCTCAGCAACATAACAATATATTCATATTTGCAGAATTTTTAGATGGACAATGTATATCTGTGAGTTGGGGTTAAGGGGGAAAGAGAAAATTAAGTCTTCAATTTATATGATGGGAAGTCAATAGACAATGCCTTAAGAATCAATTTAAGCACATTCTCTAAACCCTGACCAATATATCATTAATCAGAAATTTACCCTGTATCAATTATAAGGATATTTTAGGGAAAAAAAACTAATAAAATGAACTTTAACTTGCAACTAATTCACATGTGTAATGAAAGAATGATTATTCAATGAGAAAGATAGTTGATAAATCAGAGAGAACTGAATATGCTTGTAAATTCTTTGATGATAGATGGGTATTGCAGTTAGCCTGAAGTGGTGTTAATAAGACCACTAGAGAAATGTGCTGTGTAGAATTCCCATTCAAGTATCAGTGAATTTGCATTTAATATTTTTTATTCGGTCAATTCTTTGTTCTTTTCACAGAATGAATCAATTTTTCTCAAATAAGGCTTAATGTACTTTTATAGAGTGGAAGTTTGTTTTGGGAATTTGTTTCTCTTACTCTGTCCTTTGGCTTTTTAAAATTTTAATATATGGAAATTTTCATTTTATTTTCTGTTTTTAACTTTATGGAATCTGTATTAAAGGATTTTGGAAGTCAAATATTAGCACTTTCATAAGAATGTTCATTGCTAAGATATGAAATTAGTGAATATATAACAAGGCAATGAATTTAGAGGATTTTTCACATATTTATCAGAAAGAAATTATTAATATCTCTATCAGATGAATAATATATACTATACACTAACATATGACTTCCCTAAATTCAAGTTCTTTAACCAGTGGTCTATCATTGAATTGATTCTGTCATCAGAGAGGAGGAAGTTTAGGATCCTGATAAAATTTTTATAAACATATATTTTAATCCCAACATAAATTCTCTCCAACATAAATTCTCTCCATATTGAGTTGGGTGCATTTTCAAAGTGGCTACATCTGAGCTATTTCAGTTCTATTGTAAAAAAAAAAGAAGAAGAAGAAGAAGAGAGAAAAAGAAAAAATAAGAAAAGAAAGAGAGAAAAGAAAAGTTTAAAAGCCTAGTTTTTCAGAATTTTATGGTTCAATACTATGATTAACATATTTTTATTTTTGGACAATGTATATATGTGAGTTGGGATTAAGGGGGAGAGAGAAAATCTCTGATCTCTAATGAGGCAAAAAGTCTTACATGTCATACAAGACATACAAGTCTTACAAGTCATACATGTGGGATGTGGCTGATATGTGACATAAAAGAAATTCCTCGTCTTTTAATTTTTCTGCTCAATATTTTCTGACTTCAGAAAAAAATTGCTTTATTACAGAACAAAACAATAGATAACTCAACAAAACTTAAAAATCCACAAAGAGTAAAAAAAATTGTAGATGTTATCGCTTAACTCTGAAAGTTTATTTAGTAATCATATTTAGACTGAACTCCTTGGTTGCTGGTTTTAGATAAACCTTTGTCTTATTTTCTTCATACAAATTCATCATATAGATTATTCCAATAATTTTTTTTCCTTAGGAATAATGTTATGATTTAGATAGTAGCTGTTCCCCAAAAGCTCAAGTAAGAGACAATGAAAGAAAAAAAGTTTAAATATGAATAGGTGTAGTGATGCATGCCTATAATACCAGTGGCTCAGGAGTCTGAGGCAGGAGGATCACAAGTTCAAAGTGAGCCTCAGAAAATCAGTGAGGCCCTGAGGAATTCAGTGAGACCCTGTCTCTAGAAAACATATTACATGGGCTGGTTGGGCTGGAGACATGGTTCAGTGGTCAGATGCACCTGAGTTCAATTCCAGTACAAAAAAAAAATTAGATGTGAAATTATTGGTTTTTGAAATTCTGAACCTAGTAAATGCATTAATTTCCTGATACATATTGACTGGGTAGAAACTGTAGGCAAATAGGGAATGGCTGGAGAAGGGGGGTCCCTAGGGAACTGCCATTGGAGCATATTTTGTCCTTGTTGAGCAGAACTCTCTCTCTCTGCTTCTTGGTGTCATGCCCTGAGCCACTTTCTTCCACCACAGTGTTCTACCACCATGTTCTGCCTCATCTCAAGTCCCAAGGAGTAGAGCCAGCCTTCTATGGACTGAGACCTCTGAAACTGTTAGTCCACAAATCAACAATTAGAGGATTTCTTCTCAGGTCTTTTGGGCTTAGCAGTTAAAAAAGCTGACTAAAATAGTTGGTGGAAAAAAAAAATACTTGCACTGTTTTTTTTAAATTCTTTTCTTTTTTTGGTGTGTGTGTGTGAGTGTATGTGTGTGTGTGTGTGTGTGTGTGTGTGTGTGTGTGTGTTTGTGTGTGTGCGCGCACACCAGGGATTGAACTCAGGAGCACTTGACCACTTAGCCACATTCCCAGCCCCATTTTGTATTTTATTTACAGACAGAGTCTCATGAGTTGCTTAGCGCCTCACTTTTTTTCTGAGGCTGGCTTTGAACTCATGATGCTCCTGTTTCAGATTCCTGAGCCACTGGGATTACAGGCCTGCCACATCTTGCCTAGCTAAATTATTGATCAATAATGTTAACATGACTATTAACTGAATTGTGCAAATATTGAAATTGCTTATTAACAATGTTTACTGTATTTCACTTTATCAAATTAAATATTCATTGACATTTATTTGCCTGATGCATTTCTCATCAAGACTGGCAGCTAGAAGTTTCTATTAAGAAATAACAGAAAGACATAGAGTCAGTTTAAAAATAATCCAAGGAAAAACAGCAAATGAAATAGTTTTCCACATAATCAAGTATAGTTGAAAAAATCTGAATTAGGATCATATTCTAATCTTCCTTATTATAAATATCTCTGTTACAAGAAGAAACCTTGAGATAGTTTTCTCTAAGTGAGTTGAGGATTATGTATAGAAAATTCATATTTTAAAGAATAGATTCATATGTTTAACAGAGCTTTTAGAACATATTAAAATAATTTCTATTAAAATGTAGACACATTTTAATGAATATTATTAATGAATATTTAATAAAATATGAAGTGATTGAATTAATATATAGGATTTGTAATGAAGATTGAAGAGTCATCATTATATATTTTTCTGTTTCAGAATTTTTTTTAAGAAGGAAAGTAATCCCTGACATATTTTTAGTCTTTCTTTATACTTAATAATAGTTCTATTCTGTCTCCAGATTTTGCTTTTTTTTTCACTAATTTCAAAAATATTTTCTTATTTTTTATTGATTTCTAATATTTTATTATTTCTACTTTTCATCATTGTGAAAACTAACTAACTGTAATTTTTGTGGTTCTGGAAGCAATGTTAATAAAACATACAAAGACATGACAGTGTCCTTATGTCTTCAGCTGAAATAGCAAAGCCTTTTGTTTTTATCTTTTATTTAAAATTAACCTGGAAATCAGAGTGCATGGACAGAAAACATCTCTAACTTTGTTAGAAACAAAATAATATTTTCTGTGTTTTGTTATTCAGTTCTTCTTGTTCACAATCATAAAAAAAATTAAAAAAAAATTCTTATGATGTGTTAGAGTCTGTAAACAAGTCAGGATGGCACCTGGCATTTTGCCAGCGAAATGATAGAGTCTGTAAACAAGTCTGGATGGTGCCTGGCAAAATGCCAGAGGGAGTGGTTTGTGAAATAATAAAATCGAGCCATTAAGTGTGGAGATTCCTTATTGGTTGACTGCTATATCTAGTTTATGCTAATTAAGATAAGCTGTGTGGAATCTATAAATATAAATATCGCTCAGGTCCTACAATAAATGGCTTCCACTCCTGCTGTATCAATCTACACAAGTTCCTCATTACCCCCCCCCCCCCGGTTATTTTGCCCAGCCAGCCGGGCTGTGGCAGATGGTGGCCTGTACAGGGAGCCCTGGGACACTCAGGGGTAAGTGATGAAAAAAAGCTGCCCGTCCATAGATAGGACGGGAGCAATCTGCTCTTCCCTAGGCTGATAGGGTGAGAGAAAAAATGGCCATTTTGAGAAAATGGAGAAGATTGATGCAGTATTTTTGTGTATTGTTTTGTCTTGAAATGACCACCTGAGCTGTCAGCTAATGCCAACTTGGAAGCCAAGTGAGAGCATCATTTAAGTCTATCCTTCCAGCTGAAATTTGGCTGAAACTAAGTAGAACAATAGATAATTGCTATTATTGGTGAATTTAAAATATGACTTTTGATAATTAATCCTTGGATATTAATAAAGAGTAAAAATACCCTAACATACCTTGGATAGTTTTAAGATAAATGAATATGGATATTGGCATAAAAAGTCATATGTTCTTTTGAAAGCATGGTCCTTCTTAAGCTTATTTTCTTAAGACAATTCACTTAATTGTTGTTTATTTCATTTCATGTTTTCATTTCAGAAAATCTGCCTTTGTTATTCTAATTATATTTATTGCTGTTCTGAGTTTTTATTAGTTCAATAACTTGGAACTTTTTCAAAATCTCTGTCCAAGTGGTACATAAATTATACTAAATACTAACAAAGATAGCATATATAACCTTCTTCTGTAGGGATATATATATATATATATATATATATATATATATATATATATATAGTTACTTTTAATTTCTTCTTTTCATATTAACTAATCTTTTTTTTTTTCATATTTTCTCTGACCATTATTCCAATGTTCTACACAATACCTGTGTAAAGTACTGAACAGCTTATTGATTCATTGGGAGAAGGATTATATATTTATTTTTTTCCTTTGCTAACAATTGTCAATCATCACGGGACTTTGTTACTTTATTTCTTTGTAACTAGTTACATAAACCAAACCAGAATCCTTTGTTAAATAGAATATTCAACGCTTATGCTTATAACTAAAAACTACATACTTTGACATGCTTAGCATGTAGCTAAAATCATAAATTGGGTACATTGCTGGAGGTAATTATTCTCTTTATCCAATGTGTTTTCATTGCTGAAAATAATTTATTTTCTTGGGTTTTAGGCTTAACATCTAGTTATGGCTAAATTTAATAACCATCTTTCCTGGAAAGAGTTGGCCAGAAGCCATTTTAGTTATTTCTATCAGGGGACAAAAGATGAATTAAGAGTGTCAAAACACCCAATTTGTGACAGTGCATTGTTGAGGAATAAACACATCTTCTAATTGGTAATTGACAGCTTTAGCATTAATTTGAACTAATCATTGATAACATTCACACTAGCCTCTATTTCCGCAAGCTCTAATAAGTCATTAAAATGCCATGACAATCTTCTCCACAGGTGTTGAAAACCAGATCCTTGCCTTTGGCTGACTTAATTAAGATAACAGCTGGATAGTTAAGCTCAAAAAAGAGAAATCCAAGAGATGACAACATTTCTCTAAGGACCCAAAATGAAAAGGCTAGCAAGGGAGTTGCCTGGTTTGTTGCTATCCCAATTTTCTTACACAGGGATTATGTATTTTATAGGTTCTTGTTGATGCCAAGAGGAAGAACAACGAAACCACATGAATCACATCATGTTCTGGGAATGAAGCTGTCACTAGCTTGTAGAAAGTTGAAAAAAGGTCACAGTATCATGTTTTTCCAGGACAGAAGTTGCCTAGACATACTCTTGGATATAGCAACATAAGATAGAGATTTTTAAAACCTATAAAATATATACAACCTGATTTCTTACAAACCATTTGGCTTTCTTAGCATAGGTCTAACATGAGTGAATATATTAAAATTCATCAATTCCTTATAATTGTTCAGTAGAAAATTGGCTTTCTTTCTGTAATCTATACTAAGAGAGTATAGGGAATCCTTTAATATAATCATATTTTTGAATTAAATCTGATTTTCTAAAAACTTCTAAAACATATGCAGTGCTTCTGATTCATGTCTAATTTTTCTTAGACAAAAGCCAAGAGAGTTAGATACTATCACAAACTTTTTCAAACATATCCACAGCTTTTCTTGACCAGTCTTTCCCTGTGAATAAGAATTTCCTTGTCAATACATACAACTTCTGGCAATTTGCTTCAAAAAATCTCCATTTGATTGTGCCCTATTTTCGAATGGACCTACATTATCTGATAAGATATCTACTCTCTCCATCTATTAAATAATTAACACAGCATATGCCTTATTGTTTTTTCATATTTACTATTTTTAAAATACTTTTTAAAATTTTCATATCTTATTTATAATTGTCTCCAGGACCTAACATGTTAAGTGAGTGTATTAAAATTTATCAAATTCTTATAGTTGTTAAGTAGAAAATTATCAAAAATATGTTGTATCATATCATAAATATCTCCAAGAAATGTCTTTTAATTAGATCAACAGGTC
The DNA here is from genome assembly GCF_048772815.1 of Callospermophilus lateralis. Taxonomy (NCBI): domain Eukaryota; kingdom Metazoa; phylum Chordata; class Mammalia; order Rodentia; family Sciuridae; genus Callospermophilus; species Callospermophilus lateralis. The sequence goes on along the minus strand of NW_027512944.1, from coordinate 124,976 downwards.
ACTCCTTAACATGGCCTAGGGTTGTTCTTACTGTTGATTGTCATCCATTGTAATGCCACAGGCAATGTTTGTGAGAGAGGACTGGGATAAAGGAGAAATAAAAGCAACATTAGGGTATATAGAGTGTGAAAACAATTTCACTAAGATTTCCTAAGAGTACATTCCAAATTTCAAATGCATTAATCATGAAATGAATTCTTTTTCATAGTAAAAACCTGCTTTTCATTCAACCCAAACCCAAGTTTCTAGAAACAAGGTTAGTGGAAGATATTTGGGCTTTAAAATTAAACGTATCTTGAATAAAATCCTATTTTGCCACTCAGTAGTTAGCATAATTGGGTAAATTATGTACCTACTGCCTTTCTTTATCTCTCATGTTCAAGATGATCTTGAGGATTAATGAAGATAGCCCATAATAAGTCTTGCACTGCCCTGGTAGTTTATCTGCACATGACACAAGGCTTATTATGTATTCATAGTAATATTAGTAGATTATCCATGCATGATGCATGTACTTCATTATTTTATTCTCCATAGCATCACTGTTAGTACTGTTTGAATAATGAACTCCTATCATATAATGGCATAGGTAGTTTTAGGTAAATCACTTCCATGTTCATGATAGCCATATTTAGACTTTCCAATTGGATTTGCCTGAGAAATGCTCAGTGTAATGATATGTATTAGCATTACCTCATTTTATTTTAGAGAACACAAACTCTCATCCATCTTGTGTCTTATTTAGGATACAAATCAAGTATCCTGAAGATAACCAAGAAAAAGACAAGTATCAATTTGATGATTGTGTACATAAAAATCATTTTACAGATAAAATGACTTTTAAACTTTGCCTCCCACAAGTTGAAATAGCTTTGAATATTCTTTATGCTGTTATTTATTTCTAAATAGAATATAAGAAGTTTTATAAGTATTAATTTAGCAGGAAATAAAGCAGAACTATGACCATCTTCTTGTTAGTATTAAGATTTCCTACTTCCTAATTCTCTATACAAAATATATTAGCACAACCTGAAAATGGTCACTTTCTAGACATCAGCAATATTTCTATAGAGAAGCACAAATTATTATTTTAAACATTATTTTGTCTTTGGAATGAATTTATTCATCTGCTGAATAAAAACTTTTTCATTTTATTATGTGTATATGTATTTTTGAATTTATTTTTATTGTTGCATTATACCTTTTCTCTCCACTTCTCCCTTCCTCTGATCCACTTACTCTACTATTGACTCTATTATATTAACATATTATCATTCTATGTATTAGCAAGGATTCGTTGTGGTGTATTTGTGCATGGACATGCATAATTTGGTCAATTTCATATATGTTTGAAAAACTACTAATGTAGAAATTAATTTTCAACTTACATCTCTTATTTCATCTCTATATGTATCTCTTTTTTTTGGATGATTTGTCTACCCCAAATTTAATTAGTCATAAACTGAAAACCTCCTAATAGACTGCATTTTGGGAATAGCATCCTTAAAAAGGTAATTAAGCTTAAATAAGGTGATTAATATGTGATTATAAAAAGAGGGACTCTGGACACAATTTACAGAAGGAATTCTACCGTTAGATTGCTTTGGACTAGAGCTCAGTTGCAATACTGACTTTCCCTGGATCCCTAGCCTGCAGGTCTGCTATCTAAATCTGTAGATCATAGACAGACCTCTATTCACAATTATGTGTGTCAACTGTTTAAAAGTTCCACCTTTCTTCTCTCTCTCTCTCTCTCTCTCTCTCTCTCGCTCTCTCTACACACACATACCCCGCCACACAATTTTTTCCTGTTTCTGTGGAAAATGCTAGTATTCTATTCATATGTCTGTCTCTACCTATTGAGAAGGAAGCAAAAAGAGTTTTTGTTAAGATAAAATGAGTACTTTTAAGTATATTATGTTTTGCAGGTATTTAAACATAATATAGTAGGATAAAATTCTGTAAGAAAAGTAAAATTAAAATAATAATTCCATGAATAAAATAGAAATATATCAAATATGCACAATCACAAAAATAGCTTCTATATATAGATTAAAATATGTGAGAAGGGATGCAAACCATAAAATATTTTTTAAAATGCATATGATGATTTTTCTACCAAAAAACAATTAAAATGGATGAAGATTCTGTTTACTTAGTAAACAATTCATTAAATAATCATTCCAAATTGAAACAAGTGTTTCTTAATTTTATAAGAGCAGAAATCTGATGTGAGAAAAGCCATCTGAAATTTATGTTTACAAATAAATCACTGATGTTTTAAATAATTATATTATGGTTCTTCATTCTATTTCTTCATTTTCAAATCCACTGTTACTGAAAAATCATAATTTAAAAAGTATAATTTATTAGTGTGGAGTAAATTCTAACTATAAGAACTTTTGATTTGTCTTTGAAAAATACTGTTTAATTATCATCAGCAAATTTTTTAAGAGTATAAGGAGATACTGAAGTGTCTATTTGAGTAATCACAGATAAGCTGTGGAAAGAAGAAGCAATAAATTATCTATGTCCTCAAAGAGCTTACCTATAAGAATCAAAAATTAAAATATAGTATAAGTTGTGAGGCTTGATGATATTGGAAACACACTGCAGGATGCTAAAACAAAAAGAAGATATTCAAAAACATTTCCCAGGCAACAGATAAGCCTTGAACTTCAGATAAAAATAAGCCAATAGCTAATAATTAAGAAAACAGAATACTGAATCAGACAAAACCTAAAAATGTATAGAATTCTGCACTGATATGATCTCAGTATAGATGGTGGATCTCTGAGAAGTAATCCACTGGGGTAGTGAATATCAGTTATTATCATTCAAATCTAAGGATGTTTTTCACTGATAGTTATCTCAAGCTTAATCAAATCATTAAATTGAGTTTTAGAAAATCATTGCCAGCACCAATTTTGAACATCTATTAGTAAAGTTAAAACAACAATAATAACTTAATGAATAAAAGTTATTATTATTCAGGGGTGATATTAATTGACCCAACAGGTATTGTGATCACTTTATTTTAATCAAACATTTTGAATAGAAAGATAGTTATATAGAATTAGGACAATATTTAAAAGAGCAGATGAAGTGTATATATTTTCTTCAAAAGTCGTAAATCACACAGTTTTAGTCAGCTTTTTGACACTGTGATCAAAAGACCCAAAAAGAACAATATAAACTAAGAAAAGTTAATTTTGACTAACAGTTTTGGAGGTCTCAGTCCATACATAGCCTACTTCATTGCTCTGTGCTCGACTTCAGGTGAAAACATCATGGTGGAAGGGCATAATAGAAGAAGGCAGCTGAGGACATGGCAAATTGGAAACAGAGAGTGTTGGGAGTCTTTCTGAGAACTCCCCGGGCCTTTCAAACATGGTGGTGGGCAAATTGCCAGTGGGCAGCTAGAACTTCCAGGGCCTTTCAGATAAGGAGCCTCTAATGCAACACGGCAGTGGGCAAGTTGCCAGTGGGTGGATAACAAGTTGTTTTGAAAACCTTCTAATTGGCCCTCCCATCTTCCATACACGTGGACAGTTCGTGCCCCCCATGAATCTTATGCAGGGCAGACGTGCGTGCACTGTAGGTGATGAACTGACCTTTACTATGATTGGCCCCGGGAGCTTCCTGGTTTAAGATAACTGACTCTCTATATAAGCTAGCAGCAGTTTGCAATAAAGTGCTTCATCTTTGTCACTGCTATCTGTGTGTGTGCATTTTAATCTCCGACAATGATCCTTGGCCTTTCAGAGAGAGCATCACTGTCCAAGGACAAGATATAAATACAAAGGCACACCCCAGTGACCCATCTCCTCCAGCCACACCCTATCTTCCTACAGTTACTACCCAAATAATCCCTATTGGTTAATTAACCCACCTATTAAATTATAATGCTCATAATCTAATGATCATTTAAGTGTTCAATATTCTTGTATTATCTCACACATAAGCTTTGGGCTCACCTCATATCTAAACACTAACACTAATAATTTTATTTATGGAGCATTTACATTTTTGAGATCATACTAAAATTATTTTAACTAATTACATTTTTATTTCCTTAAAATGATTTTGATTTCTATTTCTTCAGAGTTACATTCAGTTCTGAAAATATGAATACCTTCCAGTTAGGAGTGGAAGTCTGTATAAGCATCTTGCAGTTGTAGTTCGACCACAATACATAGTTAAAATTATCAGTTAAGAAAATGCAACAATAAAGCATGTAGCAGGATAAGTACACCCATGGATTTACCTTTGTGGATTTTGAAATATTCATAGCTACTTATACACCATAATGTAAAAAAATGAGATGAGATTATTTTTAAAGAATTTCTTCAAATGTTTCTGAAAGACTCAAAATCAGCCCAGGCCAAGTTTTTCAATTCAAGTGTTTCCATTTCATCTTTATTTTGTTTTTCTTTTTCATTTCTTTTATTATCATCTTTTAATTAAATCTTTTCTATTTAATCATGAGGAATACTGAATATTCTACATTTTATTCAAAACTTAAAATGTTTTTTTCATCATTTTCAGGACAGATTGTAAAATTTGTTTTGAAATAAAGTTTAATGATTTTCACACATTGCATTCTGTTTGAGGATTCAGCAGAAGACATTTTTTTTAAACAGAATATTTTTAATTTTTGATTTATAGTATTTGAGAGCCCTTAATTTTATAGATCTTTATTTCATATTATAGAAACTGATAATTTTTTGTTTTGAAAAATATATTCTAGCGAAAATTGAAAAACTAGTTTTTATATTGTCAAACACTTGATACATATTATTTCTCTTGTCTAACTACACATACCAAAGAAAATCAAGTATGCATAGATTTTTGTTTTCGAAGATTAATGTACAAAGTTTTCCTATATATTTAACTAGAGATATTTTATGATAAAGAGATTCACTTTTTTCCAATTTGTTTTCATAAGACTAATTGAAAAATAATTTTAATTTTTATTGACACATTATTATTATTGTACATACTTATAGAGCCCAATATGTATGTGTGTGTGTGTGTGTATGTGTGTATATATGTATATATAAAAGAGAGAGAGAGATTGAGAGAGAGCACATAGTGTTCAAATTAGGGTAATTAGCATATCTATAATCTCAAATATTAATCACAATTTGATGAGAACATTCAAAATTCCCTTTTCTAACTATTTAAAAATATGCATTACATTTTTACAGCTTTAGTGATTCTACTATGTATCAAAGCACCAAATGTTATTTATCCTATTTATTTATTTAAAGAGAGAGAGAGATAATTTTTTTAATATTTATTTTTTAGTTTTCAGCAGACACAACAAGCCCTATTTATCCTATTTAATTAGAACTTTGTACCTGTTGCTAAACCTTTCCTCAATCATCCTTTCCTTCTCCCCTCCCCAGTCTCTATTAACTACTCTCCTACTCCCTACTTCTATGAAATAAACTTTTTTAAAAATTCCACTTATTAATGTGATCGTGAAGTACTTGCCTTTCTGTGCCTGGCTTATTTCACACAGCATGATGATCTCCATTTCCATCCATACCCACAAATGACAGAATTGCATGGTTTTTTATTGTGGAATAGGATTACAGTGTGTAAATGTGCCTCTGTTTCTTTATCCATGCATTGATTGATGAACACTCAGATTGTTTCCCTTTCTTGGCTATTGTGAATAGTGCTGCATAAACATTGGCGTGCAGGTGTCTCTTTGAAATGCTGATTTCATTTCCTTTGGATATATACCCAGTAGAGTGATTGACAGATCTTATGGTAGCTCTGTTTTTAATTATTGAGGAACCTCCATACTGTATTCCATATACCTTTACAAGTTCTCACTCCCACCAATAGTGTATATGGGATATGTTTTCAGCACATCCTTGCTAGCACTTATAATTGGAATGAAGTGATAGCTCATAATAATTTTGATTTTCATTACTTTCATGATTAATGATGTTGAGAAATTTTTAGATATCTCTTGGTCATTTGTATATTTTTTAAAAATTTGTCTATTCCAATATCTTGCTCACTTTAAAGTAAAGTTATTAGTGGGATTTTTGGTTTGTTTTGCTATTAACTACTTCCTTATATGTTTTTGATATTAATGCCTTGTCAGATATACAGTTTATAAAAATTCCCTTCATTCTGTAGGTTGTCTCTTTACTCTGTTGATAGTTTGTTTTGCTGTGCATTTTTTTAACTGTAACGTTATTTTATTCCTCTGTGTTTGCTCTTATTGACTCCTTTATTGAGACATAATCTAAAAATGTTATTCCTATGATTTCTTCTAGTAATTTCATAATTTTGAATGATACATTGAGGCCTTTAGTCCATTTTTGGATGATGTCTGTATATAGTAAAGAGAGGGGTCTTTTTTTTTCTTCTGCAGGTGGATATTCACTTTCTAATTTAAATACCAATATATTTAAATACCAATTTAATTACCAATATTAAATAAATAATTAATAATAAATATCCACAACTCTGTTAATTAAAAATACTTCCACTTTTTTGCTCCATGAAAATTAGATGCGTGGGTTTATTTCTGGGGTCTCTGTGTTCCATTCTATTGTTCTGTAGGTCTGATTTATTACAGTACCATGCTGCTTTGGTTACCATAACTTCATTATATACTTTGAAGTCTGGTAATGTGATGCCTTCAGCTTTGTTCTTACTGCTTAAGATGGCTTTGGCTATTTGGAACCTTTTTTGATCCCATATATATTTCAAGATAATTGTTCTTTTTTTTCTGTAAAGAGTGGAATTCTTATTTTGATAGAGATTGTGCTGAATCTGTAGATTGATTAAAGTCTAAAAAATGTAATGCCATTTCCACATTGTTTTAGAGCTAACATATTTTGCTTTTACCTTTAAAAAAGAAGTTTGTACGATATTATATTATGCAAAGATACTGAAGAAAAACAGAAAAATAATTATATACATAGCATAATTATTTACCAAGAATACTATTAAGCATTTATTTCATGGAATGATTATATATATATATATATATATATATATATATATATATATATATATATATATATATAATGTTCACTTGCATAGTTAGATAAATGGATAATTAAAGCCTCAGAAAATAATCTGTTTTTATAGCCCTGTATTAATTGAGCAAATTATTAAGAATATAATGAATTTATATACAGGGATAAATATTAAAACTTACTTTATCATTATTTAAATGCACAATGATGATATTTGATTTACATGGTTTTAAGATTTATAAAATTACATAATTTAAACTTACTGTACAATAATAAGTGTAATATACTAATGGGTCATAAGTCTTTTTTATTCTTATGCTCATCATTTTTAAATTTTGCTTCTGTCCTTAACATAGCATAATAATTGGATTCACGTATAAGAGTGAGCAAAGATCTTTAATACACCAAAAAATATAGAAAGTAAATACTCTCAGATGTATTTTTATGTCATTCATAAACTTGAATTCTTCCCCTATTTGCTTTTTGCCCTCTTTATAAACAAAATAATTATCCATCCTTTGGAAGAAGCTCCTAAAATCTGACAACAGAAAACATAAATAAAATAGGATCCTGTTAATAAATAAAAGGTGGGACAGACACAAAATAAGTATTAGCAATATCTGTAATATATACAATGAACTCTTTATTGTAGCTTTTTGACAGTTCCTTGAAAATTTATTTGAGATTCTTTACTTAATACTTAATTACAAAGTGTAAAATAGCTCATACTCTTTGAGGTATTGGACCTTGGCATATATAATGAAATAGGACACATGTAGAATTAGCATATCACTGGTAAGCAATAGTTAATTAATGAAAATTTCAGACAGTTCCATTTTTTTATGGTTGCTTAAATACAGTTAGCTTCCTCAGTCTTGGTCTTTATACCACTAGGTTTTCCAAATTTGCACTACTGCTCTTATCCTCCAAATAACTTTTCTTGATTATGATTAGTGCTATATTTGGCCAGAAGATGCTGGGAATTAACTTTTTTGAATTGGTCACTAATGCAATTTAAGAGTTGAGTTGCATAGTAGATCATTTAATATACTCATTACTTTTCTTGTTCTAGAAAACCTTCCTGAAAGACCACTTTATTCACTATTTCTAAAGTTGATAAGGATAAATTTGGTAAATTCGAATTACAATTTCAATAGCACTACAGTAATAGCACTATTTCTGGATCCACATTTGCATGAAGTATTTTTTGCCAAGGAAAATCAGAGCAGAGAAAGGATCCATTCCTCCAGTACTTAGATAAGGAAAATTAAGTATGATATTGTACACAGACTTGGATGGAAAATTACATATAATATATGTGGTTTAGAAGTTATTAAGGAAGGGGAAATTCTAACAATCTACTATCTATATTTTTAGCCATTTAGTAACAGGTAAACTATGAGGATACTTTCATTTCCACCACTCCATGCTTTCTCTTGTTTATTTAGCTTAAGACCTCATTAAAGAAAATATTTTTTATAAAATCCTTTGAGGTCTTCATGTATATAATGCATATATAATGAAGAATGATTATTTGTAATTATGTTTTTGTGAAAGGTTTTAAAAGAAGGATGTACAAATTGAATACTAAAATATCTGTGCTAGCTATTTATAAAAACTAATAACTTATATTGTATGAATACTCATATATAGGTGCCTAAATTATCATAATTCATTCATATACTTATTCAGTGTATAAAAAAGTTTTCTATTTTTCTGCTATTTTATTCTTTTATTTTGCTATTATTTATTTGTTTTATTTAATTTTATCATTTTGGGTTATTAATATACACCATTACATTTACTGTAAAACTTCATTAATTCTGTCCTTGTGAAAAAAAAGTTAATACCTAGTAAAGATTATGATTATCTTAAAACTCTATTGCTTTTACATAAAATATAAGCCTGCACTGCACAAAGGTTGAGCTGTGGGAAGTTTTCAAAAGTATCTCTAATCTCCACTCATCTTGCATTCTTTCCAACAGAAACCCAAACATCCTATCTTTTATAAAATTCTGATTGAAGTCATATCTATCTTAGAAGGTTTAACATCTTAAAATATGCTAAGAGGTTAGAAACTTATGATCAAAGTAGCTATCAAAATGCAAAATATTACTGTCATTGTTCTCAGAAGGTAAATGGCAATCATTCATGGGCTCTGTACATTTCCCTCCATTCACTGTGATCTGATCTGCTGTATGAAGCTAGTTTGCCATTGATTAAATGCTCTTCTCTCTATTGTCAAGTTAATCTTGTGTGGCATCCAAGCTTTTATTTTATCTTCTTTACACAGTTTCCTTCAGGCTCTACAAATGTGAGTAAACTTTAAAGGAAGCACAAAAGAGCAGTCATTTTTTTTTTCCTTCTCAACAAGTTGTTTTTCATCAAGTACTCTGTAAGTCACCAAGTTCTCTTTAGATATGCACTTCCTTTTCTTTAAAACCTGAAAATAACTTTAAGGTATTAGAAGATTTTGCTCTCCCCATATAAATGTTATAAATAGACACTTAGCCAAGACATTAAATGATGGGCTCATCTCCTCACAGATAAGAAAAGAGTGGTGATCAGAGAAAAGTACAGAAGTGCAGGTGCTGGTCATGGATTTTGATAGTCTGTATGCCATAATAATGAATTTGATGAAGAGGGCTGTTTTCAGTGTGATGTTAGATGTTATCAATACAAATATTTAATTATTTAGCTAATGCTCATTTATTTGTAGAACAAATTAAAAGAGTCCTTCACAGGATGGCCTTTTACTTTGGCAAAATCGAGTATTTGCCAAAAACCAGTATTGGGTTTGAAGTGCAATGAGATTGACCTCTATAGAGCCTATCACATTCTTAGGTGTAGGGGATTTATTTGAGGGTGAGTTAACAGGAATCTCTCTACTCCCTCTGAGGTCCTTTCAGCTTGTGATAGACCCCACATTGATGTTACTAAATGTCTCACATCCAGCATAACATTCAAATAATATTTAGAACAATATTAATTAAGATGCATTACCTGATCTAGTTTCAGGACTGGGCATGAATCTACATTTGCATTTTAACTATGCAGTGATAATGTGGATAAAAATTATTTTCTGCATTAAAAAGGAAGGCACCAAGAAATATAAGCTTGACCAGTTTTTATATTAAAAGGAATATATTAGATAAAGGCTAGCTAGAAAATTAATACATATTAGAGAATATGCATCACAAACACATAGATACTATATTCACAAATAAAACAAGCAGAAAATTATTATTTAAAATCTGGCTATTTCAGATATCATATTTATCTAAGTTATTAGATAAATTAATTCCAATGAATGCTCAGATACAGAAATGAGGTTGGCCCCATTCTCTGACTGGACTGCAATAAGACAAATAGATAATATAGCATAAAAATTAGCTAACTGAAAATTAAAATATAGGAACACTTATTTAATTACCTAATGAATTAAAGCTAATTAAAATTATAAAGTTGAAATACATACAACATTTTGCTAATGTCATTATTTCATATAAAATATGAAAGGTAGGCTCAGCTTTCAAAGAAGATACATTCCATGCATGCTATTATCATATGCACTAGGTCACAGAAAAGAATGGGGTTCACTCTAGTCCTACAAATAAGAAGATAGACATGTATAAAAAATACAAATCCCTTTCATTTTTCTCTCATTCTCTTTAGCCTTGCTTTGACATAAAAGTCCAGTTAAAAGTTACCAAAAAGTACTTTTCTATTAAAATTGAAATGATTTACCTTTGAAATGGACAATACATTTTAACTTTGTCACAGAAAAACAATACAATGACTTCTGTAAGGGCTTCTGCATATTGAACATTGGCTATTAAAGTGTCTGCATTTCCCATTCAAATTACACTGTATGACAATCAGATATTCTGGAATAGGAATCATTGCGGAGACCATACAGTGTACTGATAAATTAAAAACATTGTATATTAATAAGAACTTGTCTTGAGGAAAATATATCTGTGATCAGGATATAGATGTATACATATCAGAAAGGAAAAGTTAAACAGAATTTTTCTCAATTACAGTCATATACCAAACTATAAATCAAGGCAGCTTAGAAAACACTAGGCAAAATAAGTGCCCCAAATACTACATTTAGGTATCTCAATTTCAAACCACAGAAAATCAAATATAAATAAAAATTTTAGAAGTCTATAGCGGAAACAAAAACTCCTGCCCATTAGAGAAATAATCGTAAGAACTACATCTGATTTTTTTTCTTAGATGCAATGCAAGCAAGAATAGAGTGAAATATTTAAAATCTTTCAAACACAAAGGAAGCCTAAACTTTTTATTTGCAAAATTATCTCTCAAAAGAGGAGGAGAATTTCACTCTTTTGAACACTAAAGTGGATGTGTCACTATGGTATTCTGATTTTAATTCTTTCCAATAAATACCAAGTGGAATAGCTGAGTCATATGGTAGTTCCAGGCCTAATTTTTGAAGAATCTCCACATTGCTTTTCAAAGTGGTTCTACAAATTTGCAGTCCCAACAGCAATTATAGGTGGACCTTTCTCACTACTTCCTTGTCAGCATTTATTATTATTTGTATTCTTGATAATTGGCATACTAACCAGGGTGAGATGAAATCTCAATTTAGTTTTTATTTGCATTTCCCAGATTATATAGGGATGTTTAAAGTTGATTTATATTTCTTGATCATATATGTTTCTTCTTTAAAAAATGTCTGTTATCATTATTTTGCATGTAGTTTTGCAGTTTGTATTTAATTTGTTGTTCTGGAGGAGTAGATGTCAAAGATTTTCTCCCATTGTGTAGACTCCCCCCAACCTTCTGCCTTTAATTTCTTCCTTAGCTATGCAGAAGCATTTTAATTTGATGTTGCCTAATCTATTGATTCTTGGTTTTATTCCTGGAGCTTTAGGATCTTGTTATGGAAGTTGGTGCCTGTGCTGACGTATTGTAGTTTTGACCCTGTGTTTTCTCCTAGCTGTTACAAAGTTACTGGTCTAATTTCCAGCTCTTTTATGCACTTCAAGTAAACATTTTTAGCAAGATTAGAAGCAGTAGTCTAGTTTTATTCAACTACATATGGATAGCCAATCTTCCCAGTGCCATTGATTAATAAAGCTATTTTTCCCCAGCATATGCTTTCAGCACCTTTGTCAAGTATCATATGGACTGTATCAATGTTTCTTCTCTGTCTAGTAGCACAACTCACAATAGCCAAGATATAGAACTAGACCAGGTGTCCATCAACAGATGAATGAATAAAGAAAATATGGTGTGTGTGTGTGTGTGTGTGTGTGCATGCGCGTGCGTGCTCATGCACACACGCACATGTGCAAAATGTAGTTTTATTTAGACATAAAGAGTAGTGAAATTAAGGCATTTGCTAGTTAATGGAAGGAACTCAAGTAAGGTGAAAAAAGGTGAAATAAACAAGATTCAGAAAGTCAAGGATTAAATATTTTCTCTCATATATGAAAACAAGAGCAAAGTAAGGGAGGAAAGATGGAAGGAACCCATGCAAAAAGAAAGGATATCAATGAAGTACAAGAAGGAAATTGAGAGACATGAGGGTGGGTCAGGAAAAGCTAGAAATTGTGGAATGGAATTGAGCAAATTTTGCTATGTAAATATATTAATATTCCACAGTAAATTTGACTTTTATGTATATTATAATTGACAAATAAAAAACAATAAATATATTGAAGGAAGTTCGGTAAAAAAGAGGAAGTGAAACAAGGGGAGGAAGAAAAATAGGAAAAAGGGAATTACTAGGGATTATATGGAACAAATTATATTCCATGTATATAGAAATATGTCATAATGAATACCACTGTTATTTAATTCTATAATTTACACTATAAAAGAAAAAGGCACCAATAAAAATGTGTAAAAACTATCCTTCCCCCAAAGACTGAAGAAGAAATATAGACATTCAGAATTTTCTCCGAGAAAAACGGTATATTGAAACTCAGACCTTCATTATGAGAGGAAGATTACTACAGGACAAATAAAGTAAAATAAAATTTTCATTTTCATTCTCAATTGATCTAGAAGATTGAAGCTTGTTCAAATGATACCTGCAACAAAGTATTTGATTATATACATATATACACATAGGCATAGTTTATATATTCTTATCTGTAAATGTATTTAATAAGAGCAATAATAAAAAGGAAAGTTAGGACAGAATTAGAGATTTTTTACAAAAATTATGAAATAACTGAACTATCAATAAAATAGTATAATGTTTTAAAATGTACTGAGGTCAACAAAAGTATTCTGTAAACACTATGCAACTCTTAAAAACAATTTTCAAAAAGTATAATTGCTATCCTAAGAAAAGAGAGAGAATAGAAATATTGAAAGGTTTTATTAAACCACAAATAGGAGAAAAAAACAAAGGACAAAAATAGCAAGAGAAAACAAGGGAAATTAATAGAAAATATTAATAAATGTAATAGCAATCAAGCCAATTGTATAGTTGATCACTTTGATAACCAATTATATAAATGTATCAATTGAAATATGAAATTACCAGAATGTACAAAGTAAACAAATTCCAGCTATACATTGTCTCCAGGAAGCTCACTTTAAATATAAAGATGCCTATAGTTTAACAATAATAGGATCTGAAAATATGTATCATGCTAACACTAATCAACAGAATGCACTGTGTTAATTTCAGACAAAGAAGACATAAGAAGTAAAGTTATTAAGGATAAAGAAGCCTATTATATATAAAAACATTTCATACTCTTCAAGAAAATGTACCATTTCTTCTTATGTCTGTGCCAATAACAATGTATCAAATATGAAGGCAGAGAGAGCACTAATCTTCTGGATATATAAAAAGCTCAAAAAACTTGACACCAAACAAACTACCCAATCAATAAATGGGGTAAGAACCTAAACAGACACTACTCAGAAGATATAAATTGATCAACAAATATATGAAAAAAAATGTTCAACATCTTTAGTAGTTAGAGAAATGCAAATCAAAAGTACTCTAAGATTTCATCTCATGCCAGTCAGAATGGCAGTTATCAATACAACCAACAATATGTGTTGGTGAGGATGTTGGGGAAAAGTCACACTCATATATTGCTGGTAAGATTCCTTAGAAAACTTGGAATGGAATCACCATTTGACCCAGCTATCCCAGTCCTCCAATTACACACAAGGGCTTAATTTCAGCATACTATAATAAATCAGCCACATCAGTGTTCATAGCAGCTCAATTCAAAATACCAAAATAGCTAAAGTATGAAATCAAACTAGATGCCATTCAATAGATGAATGGATAAAGAGACTGTGATTTTATATATATATATATATATATATATATATATATATATATATATATATATATATATATATTACACAGCATTAAAAGAAAATAAAATTATGGAATTTGCTAGGAAATGTGTGGAATTGGAGATTAACATGCCATGTGAAGTAAGCCAATCCCCCAAAACTAAATGTTCTCTCTGATAAGTGGAGGGTGATCCATAAAGCGGGAAGGCATGGGAAAAATGGAGAGACATTGATTGGGCAAAGGGGAGTGAGGGAAAAGGAAGGAAGTGGGTGGGGGTAGGAAATATGGGGGAATGAGATAGACATCATTACCCTAGGTACATGTATGACTGGACATATTGTACAATGCTACATCATGTAGAACCAGAGGAATGAAATTTGTGACTGCAGTTGTGTGCAATGAATCAAAATGCATTCTGCTGTCATCATATCTAATTACAATACATAAATATTTTTTAAATGGAAGCAAAACCTGATAGAATGGCAAAGAAAACAGGAATTTGCTCTAATAGCTGAAAGTTTCATATCTTGCAGAAATGAGCAATCTGACTGACAGGTCACAAGTTAGTAAGGACAGAGATGAATCCACCATTAAAATCTCTCAAGATGATATAATCGACATCTATAGAATAGTTCATCCAACAGTGGTATAATGCAAGTAGACTCTTCTCAAACCTACGTGTAACATACAATATTAATCATACCCTGGGTGGGGGAGGATCACTTAACAAACAGAAACATCCTATAAATTTGATAGCATAGATGAAATGAACCAATTACTTGAAAGACAAATTCTGCCAAAATGCACATGAGAAAATAGACAATCAGAATAGGTTTATGTCTGTTTAGGATATTGAATCAAAAGTTTAAGAAATGTCTGGTGGGTTCAATTTTGAGTTTTACCAAAAATTTAGGGAAGAAATTCTATACTAATTTCGAACACTTTAGAAAATTGAAGCAGAAGTAGTACTTTATATTTTATTTTACAAATTCAACCTTATGCTAGTCATAAAAATAAAAACAAAGACTTTATAAGAGATTCACATATTTTAGTTTTTTTAAAAAATCTTATAATTTAACTAATGATGTTTAATCATCAAAATATACTAAGCATATTATTTTCATTTATCATTCATCTTTTACTCATCTAACTAGAAACATTATATAATCATAAAAATTCTATCTATCTATCTATCTATCTATCTATCTATCTATCTATCTATCTATCATCTACAATCTGCCTGCCTTTGTACTTGTCTATATACTATTTACACATCATTCTATTATTTATCATAGTCATGGATATCTTGTTTTGTCCAATAATATAAGAAAACTTTGGCAAGATTCACAGTATATCTTTAGGATAATATTGGATTCTTTTAATGTTTTGGTGGTAGAATAAAAAAATTTTTGATGTTTTTTTTTCATACAACCTGACTTAGGATTCTATTTTATGTTCTTAAAAAATAATAGAACTTAAAATGACTTTGCATTTATGTAATTTATATTTCCCTTTTTTCTATATTTCATTGTGAATAGACAAGTAAGTACACAGAAAATTTCTATCAATTCTTGAATGCAACAGTAAGAGCATCCATGTTCAATAATACTGGACCATCAGGATGAAGCAGAAATTACTCACTCTTGGTTTCCACTTTTGTGATTCAATCTGCAAAGTTGGTTCTGAAAACTCTATTTTATAGATACTAGCCCATTTTTCCCAAGTTCAGGAACACTTGTGATCCATATGACTGTTTTTGGGAATATTATCTAATATCATATAGAATCAGGCATTATGCGTATGTGTCTTTTTATAACATACTAACACACACACACACACACACACACACACACACACATACACACAAAAAAACATGGAAATCACCTAAAAAGACATGCATAATTGCTTTTCCTTGAGAAATGGGAAATGAGAGCATTTGGTAAAGTTGTAGGGTGATGCATTGACTGTTTGTTGCTCTTGTTATATTTTATTTTTTGTTTATTTTTAATAAAATATTTTCTAGCAATTTCTAACCAAAAACATGCTGGATTTTGAATAGCTCTTTCAGTAATAAGGTGACTCAAAATAAGTCTCTGCTTCTGGTGACTAAAGATAGAAACATACATTACAGATGAAATTATGTCCCCTTAAATTCATGTTGAAGCCCCAATACCCAAATAAAACTGTATTTGGAACTAGAGCTTTTGAAGAGGTTATTTATATTAAATATGGTATAAGAGTGAGACTCTATTTGGATATGACTACTGTGTTTATAAGAAGAGGATGAGACACCAAGGATGCATGTGCACAAAGAAAAGGCCATGTGAGGACACAGCAGGAAAACAGCTTTAGCAAACCAACAAACAAAGCTTCTGGAGGAAACAAAGTTGATGCAATTATGATCCTGCATTTCCAGCTTGCAGCCTTTTCCGAATTTCCTGTGAGAATATAAAAAAACCTATGCACAGTCTATTATATATATATATATATATATATATATATATATATATATATATATATCCCCACACACACATACACATCCATGTCATAGATTTTATGTGGAAAAATAGAGTTAAGTAGCAATCTTTGATGTGTGTGTGTGTGTGTGTGTGTGAGAGAGACAGAGAGAGAGAGAGAGAAAGAGAATCAGACCCTGGACCCTGGGAAGTCTGGGTTCCTAGTATAGTTGTGTCTGGCCACCAGAACATGGATCCCCCAAATTCATCAAAGTTTGCTACTTCACTCCATGTATGCCACTTAAAATCTGTGACAACCATCCTATCCAGTACCACTGACCTGATAGCATAAATAAAAATATTGAGCTATCCAATTTATGTGCTTTGTGATTGTGTACAATAAACAGGCAGTGGAGCAAAAGTAAAGATGGAATTGAAGATCTAGAACTTCTCTGAGAGTTTGTGTGTGAACACAGTCCACTCTGATGTCATGAAGTCCCTACAGCAGAAGCAGGATAGTGTCTGTCAGGTGTCACAGGAGGATGGTGGACTTTGAGCTGAGTAAGAGCAAAGGCCTTAGGAGTTTGCGAGTTTCACAGCATAACTTCATTAATCCATCATTCTACAAAGACTAAGAAATGATTTGAATTTTGTCAAAAAGTACTGGTGGTTTTCTTCTATGGTTGATCTGATGTTTATGGAATGATCCTGAGCTTCTCAGAGTCAAAAACAATTTTATATTCTCTTAGTGAAAACTGAAATTAGAGGCAACAATAATCATTGTTTCTAATACTCAAAACTTGTTTCAATCACTTTAGGAATTACTAGAAATTTGTAACAGAGATATATTTAACTTGTAGATTTTCTTGTCACACCTTAAAAGTTTGCCCTCAGATATGATTTTAATTTACAAAAATTAAGTTGCCCAAATAGGCTGAATTTTATTTAGTTTTCAAATATTAAGGCATAAATTTAAAAAGTAGTATTTTGAAAATGTTAAAATGCATATCTTAAGATCCTCCTTTGAAAGATAAAAAAAACCCATCAAGTAAATCGTTCAATAATATTTATATTATTTGACATGTTCAGTAAATATTATAATTGAAATATTTCTGGATAGTAATGGTGAATAAAGGCCTTATTTCCATATCATATAATAAATATACCTATATGCATAGTATTTTCTGATTTACTTTGTGAAATAAAATCACTTTTTAAAAGTAAGATATAGGGTATATGTGTTCATTCTGTAATTAGACTGATTTATCATTACAGACAAATGTAAGCAAAGTGATCATTGACATTAATACTTTTCATATATTTTATTGCCTTTGGTTATACCAACATTTTCATGATACAAACTTAATTAGATACTTATTGAAGTCAGAATAATTATAGCATTCTTAATGCTGATAAGACACAAAATGAAACTTTCAGATGTTAGAGTTGCTATTTTCCTGATTTCATCTAAATATATACATGTTAAAGCCCAGAGAATAAGCAATTTTGCTTCATTGCTTTCTGTCTAGGTGAAATGTAGTTATTTGAAGCAAATATTAGCTGCTGGAAACTCAAGTCAGTTCGCATTTGTCACTTTTGTACTCTATCTCAGAAATCAAAATTACTTTTAATTTTTTTAAAAGAGATTAATTTTCTTATATATCCTTATAATACCAAAGTATTAATTCCGGAGAAAATTGGGATTCTCTAATTGAAGACCCCAGGACATACTGACCTAATAGTATTGATATTATTTCTATCTGAAGCCAATTTCATATCATCCCTCAGTATCTGAAGTCTTGCCTTTACAGAAGTCAGTCCAACCACTGTGTTCAAACTACTATTTCATCTCTTCTCTCAAAACTCTTTTTTTCTATAGTTTTAATTTTCCCTTTGTTTTCAAACTCCTTAAATGTTATTCTTTATTTACTGAGTTCAGTTCTTTACTCTAAAATTCCCTTTCAATCAGTTGCCTTTAAATATATCCATATTATCTATTCCAATTTATGTGTGTATGCAGTAGTACCTGTTTTGTACTATTGTCTATACCCTTGCATAAAAAACAAAATGCAAATTACATTAGTTTCCTTTTTTCCTGAAGATGTATTTCCAATTATTTACTTATCATGATCTGTTTGTCATATCTTTGCTATTTGTCTTGGTCTGTTTGACCTACTATCACAAAAATCCCACAACTGGTTAGTATATAAATCTCAAAAACTTATTTCTCACAGTTCTGGAAATGGAGTATTACCATAGGTAGATCGGAAATAAAACACCAAAGGTAGTGTTACTTGCTTAGAATTATAGTCGTCCTTTGTGCCAACAAGAGTTTGGAAGAACATGTTATTGATTTCTACAACATCCCCAATTAATTACCCTCCTTTGACATGTATAAATTTATTGGGGATATGGCTTTAAAACCTTACAAAATCAACTGGGTGATTTTGGTAATTGCTGGTATTCCTTCATATTACGTCTTTACTGAAACATTTAAACTCAGTTGTGAGTATCATGTAGGACATCTATTAACCTGGCATGTTTTCCAATGTGATTTGAATTGCTGTGGTAAAATATCACACACCTTGCTATCTTGATCTGCGGTCATGTTGACTGATTTAGTATGCTCTCAGTAATAAAATACTCCCCAAAATACTGAATGATCTTAACAGTCTAAATAATGTCTTCTTGGTCTATTATGTTGAATAATAAAAATAATAATCACTGGTAAGCCTGGAGTAGTTGCATTCTGGATGACTAAATGTTTTACATACATGCCAAAGTTCAGTAAGTAAGTTTTTTGACAACAGATCTGCCTGGAAATTTGGTAAGGATTCTTAGAATCCAGTAATCTGGGTATAAGGAAATACCTTTTTTAAAGACAGATACAAATTGTATCACTTTAAAACACTAACAGTGGAGGGGGGGAAAAATTGGTAGACCCTTCTGAATGTTGGGAGCAACCAATACATAACCTAAGCAGTCATGTTCTAGGTTTTATAGGGCCAAAAATTAATAAAATTTCACAATACATTTTAAATAAAGTAACTACAAGTTTATAAGGACTAAATTAAACACACATGTCAATGTCCATTTAAATACTGGATACATAATTATAGATTTTCTTTTCTGTTTAGGCTTTATAGTTGATCTATAAATATAACTGGATAAATTTTTATGTAACATTTTATATAGAAAATATTTGAAAATATTTCATTATATATTTTATACATTTGCTGATCAGAAAAAAATATTTTCAAAAACCAGTTTTTAGCTTTGAATATTTCAAACAATTTTATGTCATTTATAAAAAAATGAGTTTAAGTGAGATATAGCTAGATAAAAGTGTAGAGATTTAGGAAGGCATTTGTGAAGTGATCATGTATAGAATCACATGGTGAAATAAGAAAAACTGACTAGGGTATCTTTCACAAAATCCATTGCTATAGATTGGGGCTAAATGGGATGCAATGAGCACTCCACTCACATATATTATGTGGTAATATAATTTCAAATATTTGATTTAATTTATATTTAATTTTAGAGCTTCACATTTGAAATTTCTAATAGTCAATATATCAAAGTCCAGGACTTCCATCAAGGTATGTGATTTCCCAGGAAATTATTTTTCATATTAACCTTTATTCTATAAACTATTTGATTTAAAAAAAAAGTTAAAAAAATATTAGCAAAATATCTGACTCAATATGACCTATAGTAAATTATCAATGAAGATTTAGAAAAATGTGCACAGAACTAGTATGTATTTAGATGATTCCTGGTAGTCTCCAGCCACAGTTTTCCCATTCACATCCAGGAATCAAGCTCTTCAATCATTAAGCTTTTCACTTTTAAAAGCACAGTTACTGGAAAAAATTTGTTCCATTCCAGTATAGTATTTAGTAATTTTGTTACTATTCATAACTCTATGGATCTAATGACAGGTTTATATGAAAAAATATATAGAACTTTTTTTCTCTGAAGTTACTTAATGCAACTCTTATATGTTGGTCACATCATTGTTTATAACTCCACATTATCTTCCATCCTTATCTAATTATTGACATCCAATTACTTACTCAAAGGTAGTTAATGTACATAGTTAATAACGACCTCAGATGTTACTCTTACCCTGAGTATAAAAATAAATCGATCATTTGAACCATATTTGTTTTCTGGTTATATTTCTTTCTCTTTTAAAATATTTATCTTTTAGTTTTAGGTGGATATAATATCTCTATCTCTATTTTGTTTTTTTGTGGTGCTGAGCATTGAACCCAGTTCCTATGTTTTCTGGGTGAGCATCCTACCACTAAGCCACAACTTCAGCCTTATATTTCTTGTTTGAAGTTTTATGACACAAATATAGAACATGTTTTCCAAGTATATCTTCTCTTGAATTCAGTCACATCTCTGCATTACTAGAATGTAATCTCCTTTTATGTGAACAGAGCACGGTCTTCCACATGTCACTGTCTGCCTATTGGCTATACCAGAGGTACATAGACTGAACGAGAGCAGTCCAATTTTAACAGAAGTGTTTGATGTCATCCAGCAAAGATTAAGAAATACATAAGGGAGTATGATGCTATTATCTCAAAAACGGCAGAAGGATGGGCTATGTCACATGCAGGGACCAGCGAAAAATATATACTAAGGGTCATTATTCAAAA
The DNA here is from genome assembly GCF_048772815.1 of Callospermophilus lateralis. Lineage (NCBI taxonomy): Eukaryota > Metazoa > Chordata > Mammalia > Rodentia > Sciuridae > Callospermophilus > Callospermophilus lateralis. The sequence goes on along the minus strand of NW_027512944.1, from coordinate 103,525 downwards.
TTATGATAAATTTCAGATAACAGTGTCACAGAATCACACTGAGAGTGGGGTCCTTCTCAGAGCAGTGCCCTGAGATATTGCTCAAGTTACATATCCATGAAATTGATTCTAATTGGAGAAAGCATATTGATGAAATGGCTCTTTTTGCATTCTATCTATATGGATGAGATTGATGAGGCCACCCCCAGATAATCTCCTGACACTAGAGGCAATTTGGTAATACTACTAGGGGTCATCAGTGGATAGGAAGTGAGCATAGGATAAGAGATATATCTTCCCATTACTGTGACATTCAGGAGTGACACACCACAGGTAGCACCCCCAAAAAACAATCTGAAGCATTGAAAGCCAGTGGAAAGGCCCATACATGACTTGAGACCCAGAGATAAAGGTGATTGTCTCTTGTGATTTATTACTGCATTCAATAAATGATCATATACATTCTGACTTTTAATTTCTTCAGTAATTTTTGGGGCCCATGAGTGAGGTGGTTAAAAAAAAAATGGCTATGATATCATTCACAATAGTGGACAGGCCCACAGACATGATTTGGAACCAGCAGAGGGGCCCACACAAAAATCTGAGACCAAGAGGCAGAGGTAGTCTCTAGGTGGTCTAGAATTCTGACTGCTTTGTGTGTCTGACATTACTGAGAGTTATCCAAAAATATTCATTTCAGCCCTGTTTGTACAGCCAATCACAGTAAGAAATTTTCCACTTGCTGGAGGTACAAGTAATCCTCTTACCAGCTTCCCTTTTGGAATTTGGCCTGGCAAGGGACCCTGACTCAAAAAAACAAAAAAGCACAATTCCTGTACCTTATTGGAATATTTGATTGATTATAGGTAGAGATACAATGTCTCAGAGTATCCCTATATGTAGAAATATGAATTTTGAGTACAGGAGTCTGAGTTTAGGCTGCCCCATCTGGTCATTGCTGCTGGTTTTGACAAGTCCCAAACCTTGGAAGGTGACTACCCTATTGTGAGAAAGATATTTCAAAACCAGTGGCCCATGAGGGGTTGGGTTCATGCTGGTGCTTCTGCTTTCCCAGTCCTAGGAACTTACAAAATATTAAGTTCCCTGAATTACTCTTGAATCCTGATTATATCCATATAGAATGTTTTTAAATAAAATTCCTTATTAAATAAAGTCACAAATAATTAGCCATTTAAAATCTCATAATATGAAAGCAATTTCAAATAATTAAATATTATCTTGAAGTTCAACCTGAATATATCTGAATCACAGATATGACAGCTACAATAATATAGTAGTTTATAAGACAAAATTTTGTAATCAAGATATTGAAAATGTTTTTTCAAAATACCAATTTGAAAGTATTTAATAATCAATCTCCATTATTAAATAGTTATAATATTTATTGTGAATAGTTCAAGTACAATGCTGTTTGTGAGACTACATCTGCAACCCATCAAAAATATTTTAAAGAATTTGAAGACGGAAATATAAATGGCTATAATCTGCATAACCATATAAGTCTTAAAAAAGTATTTTAACTTCATCATATGCTTTCATTCTCTCAGAAATGTTAAGTGGTATAGAAACTTTTATAAAGTATATTTAACCATTTCTATGGAAAATAAACAACAGAAAGCCCTAAAATCTTCATGTGCCTTGAAAGGAAGAAAATAAACAAAGAAACATGTAGTATACTTACTATCATTTTCTCCACTCTGTCCTTCATTTTCAATCGCATATTTTATTCTGTTTGATATATTATATCCCACCAGTAATTGACCAATAATTTTTTTCCTATATATTTCACATATAATTTAGTTCTTAAACTAAAAATAATTAGTCAATTACTGGTGGGATATAGTATATCAAACAGAATAAAATATGCTATTGAAAATGAAAGAGGGGGCTGGGGATGTGGCTCAAGCGGTAGCGTGCTTGCCTGGCATGCGTGCGGCCCGGGTTCGATCCTCAGCACCACATACAAAAAACAAAGATGTTGTGTCCGCCAAAAACTGAAAAATAAATATTAAAAATTCTCTCTCTCTCTCTCTCTCTCTCTCTCTCTCTCTTTAAAAAAAAAGAAAATGAAAGAGTAGAGAAAATGATAGTAAGTATACTACGTTTCTTTAGTTTCTTTATTTTATTTTCAATTTTCTTTATTTTATTTTTAATTCTCTTTATTTCATCTTATTCCTGGCCTGCTCACACCTTTTGGGACAGATTTGCCTCAGTTGTCAAAACACTGCTTCACAAAACACAAATAGATCATGTTATTTCTCAAACTCTTCAATAAATTCTAATATCCTTCAAATTCAAAGCCATTCATCAAAGGTAAGCCTGGCACACATAAGTGATCTGGCCCATATTGACTTTTCTTGTCTCGTTCTATTACTATATCATTCCTCTGTTCTTTGAGGATTATGGACCACTGCTTTTCTGTCTGGGATAAAGCATTGTCAAATACTATTGTTCTTGTTCTCATGTGACTGATCCATGAGGTATTGGAAAAGATAATGGAAATAAAAACAAGAAAGATATTCTTAAAAATTTGTTCAAATCTTTAAAAATAATGAAATATGGCATTTGATGGTAATGGAGTTTGGGAAAGAGAGATAGCTTAATAAAGTTTTCTGAAAACAGGACATCTAAGCTTAAACATAAACTGAAATAGCTACAACACTGAATTAAAGATCTGTTCAGTCAAATAGAAGATGAAGTTAAAAGACCCTAAAGCCAGGGCAAGCTTGGTTTGTTCAACAATCTGGAAAAATAACAGTCAATCAGAAGTATATTTAAGAGGAGCCTGGGAAAAACAGAGGTTCAAATGAAAGTCAGGGACTGGATTATGCAAAGCATACTTGTACTATTACAAACTAGTTATCCTTTGTATAATTCTGCACATAGGATTCTCCCTTGGAATTGTGTTACCACACCAAATCTTTCTGTTTGTTGTGTTAGAAAAATCAACTTTGTGTCATTTATTTTCATAACTAGTAATACTTTTATGACTTGAATATCTTGCTTAGCTTTTTTTTCTGCTAGTCGTGGTGACAACACTTAATGTGATGCTCCTAAACATGAATTTCCTTGTCTAACTTTGATTGGAATATCCTTAAGGGTTAGAATATTGTCTTAAAATAACATGCATTATTTCATTTATGTAGACCATTTTTAATTACTCTGAGGATCCTTAATAGTTCTGGAATCAGAAAACCAATTAATTAATATGCAAAACAAAGCAGAAAAAATAAAAGGTAGTGAGAATTTGCCATACAACAACTTTGTTATGACTGCATTGATAAAGCAACTCATTATCTTGATTTTTTAAATTTTAAATATCCTTTTTTGTAATTTGGATGCAAATATAGTTTGTGATACTTTAAAATTTTTTTTTTCATTCTTCAGTAGCAGCTCTTCAGTGCAAAGCACAATGCTGTTATGTGATTAAAATCACTCCATATGTATAATATTACTGATGTTGGAGCACAATGACGTTTTGAGAAATTAGTGCCATACCATATACTCTTTTAAGTCTCCATACTTTAATGCATTTATAATGGATTCACCCAGAGGCTTCTTTTTCTATAAATCCAAGAACAAGTGATCAAAATTATTTTTTAAACAAAGATTCCAGAGGTTATGATAAACATTGGTCATATTAATGAGTACTTTTTAGGGATTAATACATTTTGGGCTTAGTTTCCTAAAATAAAATATGAAACTAATCATGAAAGCCATCAGAAGGAAGAAGCTATAAAGTATAATGTCACCTTCTTCTGCATTATGTGTGTGTATTATAAATGGCTGCTGATGTCATTGGCCCCTTACTAGGTATTATATATGTTAATCACATAATAATAGTAGCAGCATAGTAATAACTAATAATAAACAGTAACTAGTTAGTGTTTTGATATAATAATATTTTTCATTCATCAATTAAATTATTGCTTTAGCAATTATTTATTTTAGACAACTTGATAAAGAGATGTATAAGAGTCTGAGCATGACATTGGCACCTAGTAAAAATTCTCATTTCAGATTGATGGACGCTAAGCTATAAGAAAATTGACAGTGTGTTTTGTTTATTTGTTCACATCATGTTATTTTCCAATCATTTCATTTCAGAAGAAAGTCGCTCTAGGCTCTGCCTCTAAGTTATAGAGAATCTATCAAAAATGTTATTAAAAATCTGGTGTTCAGATTAAATTACAATTTGATCAAGTAGATGGTAGCAGGGGACATCTTGTGGTCAAAGCACCAAATGAGTGAATTTGTTTGAATAAAATGAAGAAATCTCAGAAAATAATCATTTTATATATAGAAAAAGTGAAGTAAATTTAAATGTATGAAACAAAGTAAATTAAAAATATAATTGTCAACTATAAGAATCCTTCTCAAAATTTTTGATTTATACAAATTGGTAGTGACAAGAAAAGCAAAATTACCAAAAAGAGGAAAACAGTCTTTTAATCTATAATATTGCACTTTTAAATGGTTGAGTCATGTATTAAACACAGTATATGTTTATCATACCAATGCTTTATAAACAGGGTCCAACACAAGGTTGAGACACATTGACAATAGACATAGGGCTGAGAGTCAATTCCCCAAGCCCAGTATCAGTGAGTGTTCATGCTGGATTCAAAACTTAAGATACAGAGATAAGTCCAAACCAAGTCACATGACCCCCCCCCCCAGCCACTTTAAAGAGGGACTCAAATCCATGCTTGTGTTTCTCAATACTGGTTATAATATAGGTAATTTAAATCCATATGTGAGGCTGGGTGAAACTTAGCAAAAACAGCACAACGTAGCAGAGCTCAAAGTGCAATCTAGAAACCAAGAAGCAGCTCAAAATTCATGCCAAGACACAGGCAAGGAGCCAATCAGCAAGGAGGTGAAGCATCTCTGTTGGATGTCACCACCTAGAAAGCTTTATTGCTATACCCAGTGTTGCAGCCACTCTTTATAGGATAGACCACTATTCAACATTTGGTTTAGATACAGAGTTAGTGCATTCCACACACAAACACACACACCAACCAAGAAGAATATACAAAGGAAGTGTTTCTCACAAAATGAAGTTTTCAAGAGAGAATAGGGTGGCTCATAAGCAGGTCCAAACAATGTTTAAGAGAGCAGGGAAGGAACACTGACTTTGGGATCCTGTTGTTGTTAGCAGGTGGGGCCAGCCTGGCGGTTCTCAGGTAGTCATTCCCATGTGCACAGGGCTTTGCGTTGTTTGCAGTTGCCACAAGTGCCAAAAGAGGAGCAACCTACTGTCAGATTTCTTAGATATGGCACAAAGGGAAAAGCACAAGGGTGAAGAACAAACTATGTTAGCAGTCAAAGAAAAATGTTTTCAGACTATCAATGATGACTGAGTCTGGAAAATGGACACTGTTAATTTCTACAAAGTATACATAGTCATTAGTGATTTTGAAATTAGATTTTCAAAAGAAATATAATTTATTCTAAAGAGAAAGGATACATGAAACTAAATTACTCCATTGTTGTGATATAAGCATGAGTGTGTGTATAATATTATCAATTAGCTTCCATATCTCATGTATTTCTGAAAATTAAATGTACCATGTGAGTACATATAAATACAGCATAGGATTATGAATACAAATAATTCAATCTTTAAATCTTTGAATTATTCTATGAAGGTGAATTTATAATCAAATTATTTAGCAATTTTGGAAACATTGTTCAGAAGTGGTTAATTGATTTGTTATCAGGAAGAAATAGAAATATAAGAGTCTCAGTTTATTGTACTTCTAATACTATTTCTTGGAAAATGAAAATAACTTTACCTCACTAGAACACTCAATTCCTTAATTCTTGTGATGAATATGAGTTGCACCTATGTTATTTCCATATGTAATAGAAAAGTCATCTTGCACTGATACTACATTGAAGAAATTAATTATATAAAAAATATGTGCAAAGATGTTAAGCCCAGGCATGATGTAGGGGTAGGGAAAAACTCTAATATAAAAAATGTTAAAGAGAATTTATTCAACACATAAGTATAAAATTTGCTATCTCCTTTTAATCAGCAATAGTAATCATCTTACCTTATAATACATGTGTTTTTGTTTTAAAATACTCAATATTAAATTAAATTATTCATTCAGTTACTCTAAGCATACAATGACATGCTGCCTAACTTAATATTAGGCTTTTTATTAGTTCAATAAAATAATTCAATATCATAATGTGTTCAATTAAGAAACAGTTGTATTCATTCACAAAGGTACATTAAGTTTTACTATAAACTCAAGCCCCACTTAAACTTCCAAGCACAATACATAAAAGTAAAATCCACAGACATACAGTCTATATTTCATAGTCATTAAGTAATTCATCAGCATTCAAAACTACTCATGAAATACACTAGTAAAATAAGGAAAATAAAACTGTGGCCAGTTAATTGAACTTCCTATTTTCTGGGCTCAGAATATTTTCTTATTTAAGAACTGATCAACTTCTACTTTTCTCATTGTAATTCTCATGTAACTCAAGAGTTATTATTTGCATTTTTGTTGCCCAGTGTGATAGCCACTAACTACATGTGGTAATTAAATTTAAAGTTGCCTATAATCTCAGCAGCTTGGGAGGCTAAGACAGGAGAATCAAGAGTTCAAAGCAACCTCAGTAAGTTAGAGAGCCCCAAGCAACTTAGGGAGACCCTGTCTTATAATACAAAATAAAAAGGACTGAGAATGTGGCTCAGTGGTTAAGCACTCTTGAATTAAATTTCTGGTACCAAAAATAAAAATTAAACATTAAAAAAATTAAGTTTAATTATTTAAAATTTATTTATTTATTTATTTATTTTTGTGGCACTAGGATTAAAATCAGGGCCTCACATATACTAAGGCAAATGTTTTACCACTAAGAGATATCCATAGTCGTATTCTAAATCATATTTTGTATCAGGTTCTTACTATGTTGCCCATGCTACAATCAAAGTTGTGATTCTTCTACTTTATCCTCCCAAGTAGCTGGGATTATAGGAGTGTACGTCAGTGCCCACCGTATTTATTGAAAATATAAGTCAGCTTTTCAATCACACAACATATATAATATTTTGGATATTTCATTAATTTATATGAATATATTAATTAAATTTAATAAACTACACAAGACAGTAATCTTTAAAATTCCTAGGTACAGAAAGAGTTGATATTAATTTGTTGGAGTATTTTCTTTCAGAATGTTGCTTTTCTTAGATAATTAAAAAAAAATAGTTAATCGTTTCTAACTGAACATAAAGTTTCAAACATTTTATTTATACTTAAGTATATATAAATACCAGAGTACTAAAAAAAATTTTCTGAAAAAATTTTACTCTTACCTATATCACACAGCTATACTCACATTGTATAAATTAATACAGATTTTTAAATTATAATTCCAACAATAGTATTCCATCACAATTAAATTTCAATAAACTCTCAGTTTTTATAATCTTAGACTATAAAATAACAATAGTAGAAAACATTAGCATTTATTTGAGAAACATCATTTATAATCTGATTCTATTTGCATATCTTTGGAAGAATGCTCATTTGAAGCAATGGACTTCTTAAAACTATTCTGCTAATGAGATTAATTCCTTGTCTGAGTATGTGATTTCCTATACTTCTTTAAGAATACATTAAAAGTTAGGAGCAGCAATTTTTACATTATATCCCCAAAGTATGAGGTATTACTACACTTATATGAAAGAATGAAATTTACAACTGGGTTATTATATCTGTGAGTAAGAGATAAATTCTGGATGTGGCTGAATGGAACTTTGAACAATATTTTATCTTTAACTAACTACCTTTTCTTTTCTTTCTTTTCTTCTCTCTCTTTTTTTTTGATAAAGAGTATGAAGTGAGGTATTTGAAATGCATACAAAAAATCAAAGCCAAATTCTCATTCTGTTGATATGGACATACATATCCTAAACCAATTTTGTAATGTATATTTATCGCTATATTGTCTATAATAGTAGAGACATATAAATTTGATTTTCTTCAGAAACAGCTCTGAAACAAAGACTGATACAGGTATATTTTAGCAAATGATCCAGGAAGTATAAGTCAGAGAAGGAAAAAAAATTAACAAGGGAAAGACAGAAAAGCCTATAAAGGGAGATTTTATGAGTGATCTGATTTAGATAGGCAACTGAATTTTCAAAGTAGAATGCAAGTGAGAATTTCTCTAGAGATAGGGATACTCAGTGTTTGACTTTTGGCCTTTACCAATTGAGTATTGACTCTGGAAACAGTTTTAATCATTCCAGGGTACCCAAATGATGGACTAGCTTCCTCATTTCTGTATGAAGTCCTCAAAGAACCAGAAACAGAGACAAAGGGCTTCTGGCAGAAAGCACTAGAATTCTTGTAAAATGTCTCTTTCATTTTCAGCTGAAATCAGATATGATTGACAACATGGACAGCAAATCTAGGTTGATTTCCAGTGTCCAGCCATTTCGCCATTCGAGTCTCTTTGTGCCCTACAATGGGTCCTTCTGTCATGGAGGCTTTAAACCACCAAGATCCTGAAAAATTATGAGTCTGGAGACCTACCCACAGGCTACACTCCTCATGAAGAAAGTCCTCCCAAGGCTGTGACTATTATTTATCTCATTTTCAGTCAACCACAGCCCATCTCCCTTGGGTAACACTTTTACTGTTTCACTTGTGTCAGTACTTTTTGAGACACCTCCATGCACTTCAGTGAGTCCTTCTGGCTGTTTAAGACACCACAAGCACTGTAATTACCAAATGACATTTACCAGGATGTTTTGGAGTAAAGTGTAAATAATGAGGCCTTTTATCATAACCTCAAAATTCACACACTTAAGTGAAGATGATTAGCCAAAGATCTATCAGACTGCGTGAGAAAGTGACAACTAATTTCTCTTCTATCAATAAATTTCAGAAAACAATGTTCTCCCTTAAAAAAAGAAAAAAGAAAAGAAGAAAAAGAAAAAAAGAAAAAAAGTGCTATTTTGTTGCAGAGTAAGCAATTGGTAAAATATCCTTTACAGCATAACATTTGCTAATTGATATAAAATGTCTCTGTTGTACTTTGATGGTCACTTGAATTGCTTTTGTTTTTGTTTATTTATCAATAGGGCTGATACAAAAATCTTTGTTATAAATAAACATTCAAATAAGTTCTCATTAAAATGAGAAAACTTATCCATAGAAAGCCAGGTGAACTCTGAAGAGCACAGGCATAGCAGGTATGAGGACTACTCTAAGGGAAAGCCACCTCTCTGTATTTGAAAATGAGACCTTTTTGTGAGACTTGCCTGTGACATCATCGCAAAGAAGTTGCTATGATACCACATCAATGAGACTTAATTTAAATGTTTTCTTTGGAATTCTCCAGACATCTACCATCAAGAGTTGTAGGGTAAAGCAGTTCATGAAAAGTTTCTCTGGAAGCACTTTCTATGTAATTACCTACCCTAAGGAGGGTGTCATGAGGAGGTGCTGGTCTCTGCTGGCTACAGTGTGCTATAGGACCTGAGACCCAGAGAAGCTGTGAGTACGGCAGGAGCTGGCTGAAGGCATGTTGCTAAAAAACGGCCCAGATCAGGTGTTAGAGCCACCTTGTTTTCACTGGGTGCTACTGGACATAACATAATGCTGTGGAACCAGGCACTGGAGAAGCTGTAGGCACTGCAAGACCCAGATACAGATAAATTCCATGTATATTGCATAAATTTGCCAAGAAATGTACTAAAACAAAGGAGCAGAATTTTTTCTTTCTTAGGTTTTAATATCTCACTAGCAGTACTAAATACATTGTCACCTGGCAAAATAAAAAACATATTTTAGGTGTTGTTGTTATTATTATTATTAGTGCTACCAGGGTTTAAACTCAGGACTCAACCACTGAGCCACATCCCCAGCCCTATATTGTATTTTATTTAGAGTCAGGGTCTCACTGAGTTGCTTAGTGCCTTGCTTTTGCTGAGACTGCCTTTGAGCTCATGATCCTCCTGCTTCAGCCTCCAGATGAAATTATAGGCATGCACCATGGTGCCCAGCTAAGGGGTCATCACTTTTAATAAAGTAGGTTAAAAGAGTAAACCTGGAAATAAGAGATAATACATTGATAAGAAGCATACTTATCTATATATACATTGAAATGGGATATTTCCATCTACTTTTGAAATATTTTATAACAAAATAATATAGATCTGGCTCTTCCTGAAGTATGAAGTTTTTAATGCAGTATAAAAGGCAAGACTAATTTTATGCACCTTATGTGAGGGAAAAATAACTTACAAGAAATGAAATGGAATAACTTTTCCAATAGGACAATGGTGGAATTTAATCTTAAGAATGTATTAATGAATTACATCTAAAGATGCACTCCTACTGATTTTCAAATTTGAACAATTGAAAGCAATTTGTTATGTAACTTCAAGAACTATATCACCTTAATTGTTACATTTTTAGTTCTTGACAGAAGTTTTGTATTTAAAAATATTGATATATTTTGACAGCTTTCAAACATTTTAAGGCATATACTAAATATAATGTGGCATAAGGTACTTTTCAGAAATATTTCTGAGTTAATTCAGGAACATTACTTTTCCACATTTCAGATTGGATTCCCAATGGCTATAAAAACTGTTAGAATATACACAGTATCTGATAGCCAAGGTCACTAATAACATTTTCTGAAACAGCAGTAAGAACTGACAAATATTTCTTTGGGTGGGAGATTTCTAACATATACATATGCATTTATGTTAGAACTTCATATAAGGCAGTTATGATGTTAATGATAATTTTGTGAATTGTTAAAGGCTTTTAAATCATGTCATTTTTGAAACAAACACATACTAAATCCAATATAATTTTAAATTAATGAAACACATTCCAATTCTACTGTCATCAGAAATTATACTGTAGATATTTAAATTTTCCACTAACAACTATGACCTTCTGAAATGAATTTTGGTGTTCATAATAATTTATGATGCCACAGAAGGCTAAGTAATTATTTTTCAAAAGTGGATATTAATGGATTAAATATATTAATTTATATTTTTCTAAATATTTCATCCTGAAATACAGACTTACACATGTTGAGGAAGAATTGACAAAATTTCAAAAAATTTTCTGGATCATTTCCTCTGCAAAATCAAATCCAATGTTTGATGTAAGCAATTACCTTAGCACAGAAATACTCTTAAGTTACCTTAAAAAATAAATTGTTATCTTTTATAACAAGTTGAAGTATTATTGAGATGTGACATCATGGTCATATACCTGAATGCTACATGGAATTATCATAGTAAACAGAAACATTCTTATTAAATTAATCTTGACATGAAGCATAAAATGAAATAACCTTAGATATATTGAAAATGCAATCACGCCAGCTTATATCTCTCTTGATATGAACACTTATTTTTCTTTTTTTTTAAAAAAAAATTTACTGTTTTAAAATCATCTGCATTGAATTTTAGATTCCAGGCAATTGGGGGTTAAAATTTCTCCTTTGACTTTATGCTCTTGATTACAGAAATGTATCCATTTTCTAAGTTTAAAACTTCCTATTCTGTTAATATATAAAACTAAATCATTTGCTTATTGTATGAGTCATACCATATTTTAATCAAGTGAATCAGATATGAAATTAGTGAGAATTTGAATCAGATTATAAAATCATCAAAATCAAGAGATGGCAAGAAAGAAATGACAGGCACTAATTTATACTGAGGAAATGGTTGAAATAATTTTTGTGAGCTGGGGAATCACCAAAGGACACTGCAGCAGTAACACTTAAGCAATATTAGGGACTGTTACTCTCCTTAGGACTGAGGAGCAATGCAAAGGAACAGCAAGAATAAATACACAATCTGGCTTTTCTCCTCTTCTCCCATCAATTTATGATGCTATCCATTTACCAATATCAAGTATATGCCAGAGAGTAAGGGAACCCCAAAGGCAACAGTTTGGTATCTGTGTCTATGGGCACAGAGAAAAAGAAAGGTAGAAATTATATTTAGAAGATAAAATATGGAAGATTCAACAACATACTTGGCTCTTTGGAGGAAGAAAAGAAAAGGGAGGTAGGAAATTTTAAAAAGGCTCTCTCATATTTATAGGCTATAATGGTTTCTTAACTTAAATATCAAGATTATGTAAATATTTCCAATACTTTAACTTGCCATGCAAAACTAACCCTAGCTAATTATATTCCAAAATCCATTACTGTCCTATGTAGTTGCAATTGTAAAGTTTCATCTAGAAAAAATGATACATAAAAATAGAGTTAAAAAGTTAAATAAATGGACTACTTTCAAAATTGTGGATGAGGAAAGATAAAATTGACAAGGGGCAGCAATCACTGAAATTGCCAATTCCAGGGACCAGAGGGATGCAGAAGAAATGGTCACATAATTTGAAATAGCAGGTGTATGGTAAAGGTCATTGAGAAAAAATGGCAACTTCAGTTGCAAGACACAGACAAGTCATAACAATAGTACAGAAAAGTCCCAGATAAAAAATGCCCTGTTTTCATTTTCTTCTCATTTTCTTATATTAGTTGTTTCAGGTGACTGAATCTAGTGACAGTCAGAAGGTAGAAGACTTAAGAACACTTTGCATAAAAATCAGTTTCCCAGGCCAAACTACCTCTAAAGGATAGAAATTACATTTGGATGAAGAAACAAATTACGCTGCACACTATGCTGATAGGTATTGTAATCTTAATTTCTAACTTAGTAATACTATTAATAGAGATATATTAAATTTGGTAATTTTCTTTAAAAAAGTCATCATTCCAAAGGAAGAAATCAGCCAGGGAAACTAATAATACTCCCACTTTGTACCATGAAAAAAACATGTGTTCTCAAAAATAGAATTGAAAGAAAGTTAATAGGGAGTGATGCAGAAACATTGAGAGTTGGAGACAAAGAATAAATCTAAAATTAAAGAAGCTATCCAAATTCATTTTAACAAATACCCAGTATTATGACAGGTAATTTCAAGTCATGGCCCTTATAAAAATTTGATGGACAAGAGTTATCTGAGTTAATTTCAGAATGTTTGAGAATGAAATTCTAGAACTTGACAAAGTTAAATGACCCCTAGCTTCTGGCCTAAGACAATTTCTCTTTAAATCTCTGTGAAAATCTTGTGTCATTTTTGTACAATAAATACAGAATTCTTCTTTATTTTTCCAAATAAATGCTTTAAAAATATGTTTTCTTCTAATTAATGCTTTTCTTTGAAGCATAGTTTATCAATAGAAGTTAGCATCCATCTTTTAGAAGCAATATTGGTATCAATTTGAACTTATTTTTGAAATGTAAAGAGAATAAAGCAAAAATCATTGTTACACTGAAGAAAAAGTAGAAATAAAGACTCCAAATTAATATTTTAGCACATTGTATTTACAACAATACACTAGTCTTACAAATACACTATCAGGACACAGAAATTATAGTTGAAATTCTGAAATTAGAATAAGTATACTAATGTGATTCCATTACAATTATATTCTTTCTATACTTCTATTGAATTCATATCTGTATTAATACTTTATGTTTGTTGAAAAAAATGGCATAAATACATATATATGAATACATATGGATATCTACGTGTGTGTGTGTGTGTGTGTGTGTGTGTGTGTGTGTGTGTTATGCATGGGTTTCTGTATATAATCCATTCCACTGAAAAAATTATGATACTGAGAGCAGTTAATTTTGTTTTTCATAAGCATATTTCTTTTTTTCTGTACCAGGTATTAAACACTGGGGTGCTTAACCACTAAGCCACATCCCCAGCAATTTTTATTTTAATTTTGTGACAGGGTCTCACTAAATTGCTTAGGGTTTTGCTTATTTTCTGAGACTGGCTTTGGACTTGTAAGCCTTTAGTTTCAGCCTTCTGAGCAACTGGGATTTTAGGCCTATGCCACCACATTCCACCTTCATTCTAACATTCAAAATTATTTGAGTTGTTATTGAGAAAACAATTTTAAATGATGAGGAAATCATGTTTTGTTCTTAAATCCTTTCAAAAATATTCACATATATTTTAGTTGTTTGTTTAAAGAAAAATAGATCCTAAAATCTTAAAACTATATTTTCTACAGATAAGTTTGTGTGTGTGTGTGTGTGTGTGTGTGTGTGTGTGTGTGTGTGTGTGTATTTCATCTGGGGAACTTTTGTGGTTATTATACAAAATTATAATATCTTCCAATGTCAGAATTAATCATTTTTATTTTAAAATATCAGGATTTTAAATATTTATGTATAGATATTTGAAACACATTTACCTGGCTTCAGCTCAATTCACTTGACTTTTAAAAAGCTAGTATTATAATCAGGCAAAACAGAAGTATAACAAAGTTTCAAAAATTTACTATATAATGTATTCACATTTTTTAATGGCAGAAAGCACAATGAGTATATATTTTAAATGTTTTACCCTAGGTTTCTAACATTCTGTTAAAGGAAATAAAAACAATTTCATTAAATTGAATGTTCTCAATATGTCCATATGTGTATTTTGGAGGAAAATCCTTTATAAAAAACTTCATAGAAAACCTTACATATTTGGGAAATATGAATAATGGTCAACTTGATATAATGCTCAAAAGCAAGAAAATTAAAAATTTGTGGTTTTGAACACATATCACATTAAATGTGTAAAATAGCACCAGATACATATTTTCCAGATTTAGCTGCCTAATGAAAATGACTACACACAATTCAGCACATTCAGGAATATTTGCATTAAATTACACATGTATGTATTGATACGTACAAACACACATACACACTTATAAGTACATATTTATCATTGTCAAAAAATAAGTATGTAACTACATAAGAACAACTAAGCAAATAAAAATCAAACAACATAAATGTCATCTAGCTTAATATATTACTTTTGGAATCAAGCAAACTCTATAGCAATTCTTTCTTTGAATGAAGCTTAAATTACATAAATTTTCATGAATCTGTAAGGAGGAAGAAAATTTAAAACACAACCCCAATGCAGCAATTTAACAAAAGTGATTTAACTAATTTCTGCATTTTAAACTTAAAGCAAATAGTAACAATTGTAATAATATTTCTGCAGAGAAATGGATTGTCACACCAAGTGGCATAAATTAAGATTTCAAAAACCCTCAGTTTAATTTCGGTCAGATTTTGTAACCAAATAAATTCATATTTGGGCTGTTTTTCTTCCAAATGAGTTATGGAAAGCTTTGTGGTTTATAGACTTATTCATTCCATATTTATTTGAAGTTTTGGACAAAGCATTTAGTGTTCAGTTTTGCTTAGATTTGGGGATTACAGATAAAGGATTATAAAATTACTCATAATTTATCTAAAAGCTATTACATCTGTCCTTACTATATAGGTGAGGAACCACTACGGGGTAGCAAGTATCATTAGCTAAATAGTCAAAATTAACACAAAAGAACAGAAAATAAGGATTAGGACCAAAAATGGTTTTCAGAGGTCCAACTCAATCACTGGGTTATGCTGCCTGCTTAATATTATTGGGAATCTTCTGAAATAATGTTTTCAAATTTTTTATAACCACTAATCTATGGAAAGGCATTGATAGAATACCTATCTCCTTCTTTTATATTCCTGTTTCTATTCCTCACAGCTATATCAGACCACCTCCACATATGTTCAAAAATCTAATTTTGCAGAAACACAATCTTCGCCCTGCTACTCCATTGTGGCCACACTTAAGCCCTGCTAGTCTAATGGTGGTAGATATGTGCTTTCTGTGACTTGGAATCATCTAGCTCTACTCATTGACAATTCAGTGGTCAGAGCCCTCTTTTTAGCAACATCTTCTAAGTATGAATGTAATCACTAATTTCAATTTAGAAAACAATGATGGGAAACTTAAGACAAATAAGAAAATACACCTACTGAAAAATGTTTGCTCTCTTGATAAGGAGGGAAAACAGGAAACAGGATCTCATATTTGTAAACAAAGTTTGTATCTCATTAAAATTATTTTTATCTTCTCTTGTCTAAAAAATGTCAAAAAAAATCAGAATTGAGGGAAGCATGTAAATATTTTGGTTTCCTGAAACAGTATTATCATTTATAAAATAATCCTGAACAAAACATGAATTTTAGAACATTTAAAGGTTAAAATCACTCATTATTTGTATGTATAGAATTTCCCCAGATTTCTCAGAATGTAGAAATCATGATCCATAATTTATTACTGAAAAGCATCATATCATTCATTGATTTCAGTTGCACAATGTGTATTATGACATTCCAAATAATTTCCAATGTTATAGTCATTAGAAAACAGTTATTTAAATGTGAGTCATGAGATAAAATAATGCATGGAAAAGATATGATAAAAGGAAAACTTGATTTAAATATTATCTTTTATGTGAAATTGACTTTCATTCAAATTTGTCTATATGCTGTTTCATTGCATTTACTTAACATAGTTACACAACAACTATTGTTTCAGAACAGAAACTAAATGGTTGTCAGTGGTTGGAAGTACAGAAAGAGGTTGACTAACTGAAACAAGAAGAAGTTTATGAATTTTAGTTGAGTCAATCAAGTATTTATAAAAATTGTTTTAAAAATCTCTCTTCTTATATTCAAACAATGGAAGTAGAATGAATTCCTTCTTCTTTTTCGTGTTTGTCTTTGTGCCAAATTTGCATTCTAATAATGAAATAAGTGGGGAGTACTGAAGTTCATGTGGCTAGGGGATAAATATGTATTTCAGGTTGACGGTTTCATGGTAGTGATGGAGATATTATTACAGTATTTTGATGCAAGTGAAGTTTAAGTGGTTCAAGATATTATATAAGATTTTCTCTAATGCATCAAAAATGAATTCTAAATCATTTATTATAGAATATAATTAAGTACTCATTATAAGAAAGTGAAAATTAAACTAGTTATGCTCTGCAACTATTAGATTTTGAGATACATGATAATTATGACTTTTAGATTTACAATGAGTATTAGAAGAAGAACTTCTTAGGATAGTGTACAGAAAAGAAATACATATGTATATCAAGACTAGCTGTTTTATTTGGACATTTTAGGGGAGCAAACATTTGTTTGAGCCTTATGATTTCAAACGTCTCAGTCCATCGATGGCTGACTCCTTGCTGGGTTCATGGAGGCAGAACAGCTTGGCAGAGTGCATGCCAGAGAAAACCAGTCAGGATGTGGCAATCAGGAAGCAGAGAGATTTTCCTCACCAGGAACAGAATATATACCCTAAAGTTATGCCCCCAGTGACTCAACTGCTCCAGCTACCCCTTACTTACTTATAGTTACAATGCAATTAATTAGTAAATGTAGATTAATGCACTGGTAAGTTCAAAACTTACATAACCCAATAAATTTACCTCTAAACTTTCCTTTACTGTCTTACATATTATGACTGAAGAAGAGCAATCACAGAGGGTTTATCTCACATACCCTCTTGTATACAACACAGTTGCCAGATCTACCAGATGGACACTACTCTTCTGTGATATATACAGACAGTTGAATCCTCAAGCTATGGCATGATATGATGTATTGAAATAAATTAATCATCACAAAAGAACTGTTTACGACAAAACCCATTTGGAAACATATTGAAAAAGTCACAAGAAACTGATATCACAGAACACATTGGCAAGAGACATCTGTGCCCTAAAAAGGCCCACAATAAGAGTAGAAGAGAAATCTATCACAACAGAAGCTTAAAGACCAACACAAGAATGCAAGGAATATTAGGAGAAGGAGCTAATACAATGCCTCCTATTATTAATAATTCATCAGCAATGATCTAAAAGATATTGAAGTGGGTGAAGTACCAGATAAATAATTCAAAAAAATTATTATTAAAATGAGCAATGAATATCAAGAGAACACAGAACAATAAATGTATAAAGAAGCCAAAATATGATATGAATTAAAAACTTCAATATGGAGATAGATATATAGAAAAATAATCAATCAGAAATCTAAGAAGACACAATAAATCAAATAAAATGGTCAGTTGAAAGTCTCTGTAACAGAACAGATAGGGCTGAAGATTCAATACCATTGTTAATAAACAAGTAGACAGTCTTTGAAACTTGAGACAAAATTAATGAAAAGAAAATAAGTAACCTTAACCATAATTTAAAAACAACAACAAAAAAACAACTCTGGCACAATGTTTAGGGACCACATTAACGAATAATTGGAATGAAAGAGGAACATGGGATAAAGGCAAATAATAGCAGCTGCTCTTCTGCTATTTGGGATAGCAGATTACTATCCAGAATTATATAAAGAACTCAAAAAACTTAACATCAGAATAAATAAATAAATAAACAAATCAATGAATGAGCAAAAGAATTAAGATACATTTCTCAAAAGAAGAAATACAAATGGCCAAGAAACATATGAAAAAAAAGTCCAATAACCCTAGCAATCAGAAAAATGCAAATAAAAATTGTACTGAGGGCTGGGGATGTGGCTCAAGCAGTAGCGCGCTTGCCTGGCATGCGTGTGGCCCGGTTTTGATCCTCAGCACCACATACAAAGATGTTGTGTCCGCCGAAATAAACCTAAAAATAAATAGTTAAAAATTCTCTCTCTCTCTCTCTTTCTCTCTCTCTCTCACTCTCTCTTTAAAAAAATTGCACTGAGATTTCATTTCAATCCAGACAGAATGACAATTATCAAGAACACAAATAAAAATAAATGTTTTTTAAGATATTGGAAGAAAGGTACACTTGTACATTTTTGGTAGGACTGCACTTTACTGCAACCATTCTGAAAAGCAGAATGGATATTCTCCAAAACATTAGGAATGGAACCACCCTTTGACTCATCTATCCCACTCTTTGGTATTTATTCCAAAATCATCATATTCTGGTGATAAGTGCATTGCAAATTTTATAGTAGTACAACTCACCACAGCCAAGTTATGAACTCAGTCTAGGTGTTTACACATGAATGGATAAAAAATGTGGTATGTAAACACACACACACACACACACACACACACACTCACACACACACAAATGGAGTTCTACTCAGTCATAAAGAAAAATGAAATTATGGCATTATCTGGTAATGGATAGAACTAAAGAGCATCATGGTAAGTGAAATTGTCCAGACTGAGAAACTCAAAGAGTCAAGCATTTTCTCCGATATACAGAAGGCAGAGAGAAAAAATAATAATTTAAAAAAGGGGAGAGATCTCACAAAAATAGAAGAGAGACCAGTACAGTAGGGCAAAGAGATCCAGGGGAGGGAGAATGGAAAGGAAAGAAGAGGGAGAAGGAAAAGGAAAGTGGAGGTTCTAGGGAATGTAAGAAAGCAAATTATGTTTTGTGCACATATTAATATGTAAAACTCAATCTCACTATTATGTTAATCATAATGCACTAATAAAACATAACTTTAAGAGAGAATGAAATCCTGTCATTTATTACAATTTGGATGGAACTGGAGATCATCCTTTTACATAAAATAAGTCAGGCACACAGAATCACAAATACCACCTGAGCAAGGGTTTTGAATATTTTCACTATACAGAAGTAATACATATTTGAGAAAAACAAACATTTAAAATGTCTATTTCAGTGCATACATGCAGTGTCATACAGTACCTTATTAATGTATACAGATTTTTTTCTTCTTTTTTAAAAAAAAATTGTTCTAATTAGTTATACATAACAGTAGAATGACCTTTGACACATCATACATAAATGGAGTATGACTTCTCATTATTCTGGTTGTACATGATGTAGAATCACACTGGTCATGTAGTGTTATATGCACACACAGTAATAATGTCTGATTCATTCTACTATCTTTCCTAACCCCATCTCCCCTCCTCTTTTTACTCCTTACTGCCTAATCCAAAGTAACTCCATCCTTCCCTAACTACCCTCTGTCTTTATTGTGAATTACTCATATCAAAGGAAACATTCAGCTTTTTGTTTGGGGGGATTGCCTTATTTCACATAACATGATATTCTCTATATTCAGAAGAATGAAATATACACATTTTTAATGTTTTATTTATTATTCTGAAATAGAAATATTTATTATTTTACATTCTGGAACTAGAGAAATAATAAAATAGTCAAAATAATTTCCCTCATGGAGCTAATAAATACATGGGAGCTAAATTAAAAACATATAAACCTATACATTAAATTGCTAATGACAGGCCTATGAAGAAAATTAAGCAATCATATAAAATAAGAAATACAAAGGATTGGTGAAAATTCTTATTTTATGGTATTTGGAAGGTGTAGGATTTTTTAATTAGGTAAAATATGAGCAGTAATTAGAAATAAAAAGAGTTAAGCATAAAGGTATCTGCCTGCGAAGGATTAGAAGTAGAGAGAACAGCAAGTCTAAGTGTCCTGTGGTCAGATTATACTTGACATATTTGGGGACAGAGATGATACTACATGTGCCTGAAGAATAGGAAATGAGAAAGATGAACAAAAGAGCCAAATGGACCATGCTTATCCTGGCTTTTACTCTATGGAAGTTTTCCAATGGAGGGATGATGCAACTTTAGATATCTTCTAAAAGGATCTTTTGGGAATCTTTGTGAGTAGGCTGGGGAAATCAAGGGAAAGAGATCCCTATAAGATTAAGTTCAGAGACATGGGTGGAAAGTGATGGCAGTTGGCTTAAACTGTTTAAAAAGTACTTTTTCATAAAGGTGAAAATATGAGCCAGGTACTAATGGAGTGGCATGTGATGTGAAGCGAGTGTCTTCATTATTTTTTACAGGGAAAATAGCTCAGCTAATATGTGTTTTTAGGATGGTCCATTGTACCATAAACGCTAATGATGCAGAATATTGAGGATGAGGGTTTACTGTAGTACAGAGTCCTCAAGTTGTCAGGGCAGAGAGCTGGCTGGAGACAGCCTCAGGGGACACCAGGTTACAGGAGAAACAGATGTAGTTGCACTTGTAGGGGTTGGTTTTGATGTGGTATTGGGAACATGAGGGATTTCTTTTCTGATTGTTTTCTGTTTGTTTTCTTATTTGTTTCATGTTTTTCTCTGTGGAGTTGGAAATAAGTTGAAAAGCAAAAATTTTATAGAGTAGAGGAGATTTTAAGTAGAGATAATATAAAATTATTTTGTAGAAAGATGGAAAATTTGGTAGAGAAATGTGTGTGTGTGTGTGTGTGTGTGTGTGTGTGTGTGTGCGCAACAGAGAAATCCTCAATAATAATAATAATAATAATAATAACAAAAATCCTGGTTTATATCATGGTCTTACCCTACCACTTAATAACTGGCTAGCCCTGAACAAACAATAAAAATTCTTGCCCTCAGTTTCTTAAATTATAAAAAGTACTTATTTCACAAAGTGTTATAAGAATGAAATGAGCTAACACAGACATACACACTTAAAATAGTTGGTGACAAACTTTAAATGCTTAATATAATGTAGTTATGCTTAATATAATGTAGTTAAGATTTACTGGAATATTACCTGCTATTTATATTTTTTCTGTAATGTAGACCTTCTCCCCATACACAAAACTGAACTCAAAGTGGATCAAGGACCTAGGAATTAAACCAGAGACCTTGCACCTAATGGCAGAAAAAGTAGGCCCAAATCTCCATCATGTGGGACTAGACCCCAACTTTCTTAATAAAACTCCTGTAGCACAAGAATTAACACCAAGAATCAATAAGTTGGATGGGTTCAAACTAAAAAGCTTCTTCTCAGAAAAGAAACAATCAGTGAGGTAAATAGAGAGCCTACATTTTGGGAGCAAATCTTTGCTACAAGCACATCACAGCACTAATCTCTAGGATATAGAAAGCACCCAAAATTCTTAACAAATAAACCAAGCAAATAACCCAATCAATAAATGGGCCAAGGAACTGAACAGGCACTCCCCGGAACAGCATATACAATCAATCAACAAATATATGACAATATGTTCAGCATCTCTAACAGAGAAATGCAAATCAAAACTACTCTAAGACTTTATTTCATTCTAGTCAGAATGGCAGCTATTAAGAATACAAACAACAGGGGCTGGGGTTGTGGCTCAGAGGTAGAGCGCTCACCTAGCATGTACAAGACCCTGGGTTCAATCCTCAGCACCACATAACAATAAATAAATAATATAAAAGCGTTGTGCCCAACTACAACTAAAAAATAAATATATTAAAAAAGAATACAAACAACAATAATTGTTGGCGAGGATGTGAGGAAAAACGTACACTCATACATTGCTGGTGGGACTGCAAATTAAGGCAGCCAATCTGGAAAGCAGTATGGAGATTCCTTGGAAAACTTGGAATGTTACCACCACTTGACCCAGCTATCCAGCTCCTCAGTTGATACCCTAAGGACTTAAAAACATCATACTACAGAGACACAGTCTTATCGATGTTTACAGCAGCACTATTCACAATAACTAAATTATGGAAACAACCTAGATGCACTTCAGTAGATGAATGGATAGGGAAAGTTTGGTATATATACACAATGGAACATTACTCACCATTAAAAAAAATAATAATAAGATCATGACATTTGCAGGTAAATGGAGGAAGTTGGAGAATATAATGCTAAGCAAGCAAGCCAATCCCCAAAAAAGCAAAGGTAGAATATTTTCTTTGATATGAGAACGCTGATTCATTATGTGGGGGATATGGGAGGAATGGAGGGACTTTAGATAGGGCAAAGGGGGAAGGAGGGGAAAGGAGGGGGCAAAGGAGTAGGAATGATGGTGGAATGTGTTAGATATCACTATCCTAAGTAAATGTATAAGATAAGAATGGTGTGAAAATACTTTGTGTACAATCAGTGTCTTGAAAAATTGTGCACTATATGTGTAATATGAAATGAATTGCATTCTACCATCATGTGTAACAAATTTGATTAAATTAAAAAATAAGAAAAAAAATACTCTGCTTCCTGGTGTAACTAGAAAACAAGATGCACGTTTGATTTTGGGCTTTAGCTGGCTACCCATACTACCTGGAATACCCTAAAATAATATTAGTCTCAGTTTTCTTCTCTATAAATGATAAAAAGCAACATGTGCTGCCTTAGCTAAAAGTACTTGTTAAAAGATCAGGTGGAAAAAATTTGAGAAAATTTCTTTAACACATTCTTCATACATAAATTATTTTCTGCTATGGACTGAATGTTTTCTCCCCAAATTCATATGTTGAAACTTCACCTCCAATGGGATATTATTGAGTTGGGCACCTTTGGGAAATAATGAGATCATGAATGGGATTAGTGCTGGTATAAAAATAATCAAGGCAGTCTGTTCACCTCTTCCACCATGTAAATACAGTCCAAGAAAGCATCATCTTTGAATCCAACAGTAGCCCTCACCAGACACCAAGTCAGATCAGGTGCTTTGCTGTTGTACTCCCCAGCCTTCAAGAACATTGAGCAATAAATTTTTGTAGGTCATAAATTACTCACTTTAAGGCAAAAATGTTAGAGTACTCTGAATGAACTAAGACAGTGTTTTTATAATTATGGGAAAGAAGATCGGCATTTCTCCTTGTATATATTGTTCTACAGGATTATTTTTACATGGAGCTAGATTATCATTGCTGGTTTGGGAAAATCACATAATTTTTTTTAAAAAATAGGGCCCCAGATTTAATTATATATAGTTATTATTTTTCCCTTTATCATATTTGAAGAAAAATGTAAAATTAATAAAATGTAAAATTAATTAAATGTTAAAGTGAGAAATGTTATTG
This sequence comes from Callospermophilus lateralis, assembly GCF_048772815.1. Lineage (NCBI taxonomy): Eukaryota > Metazoa > Chordata > Mammalia > Rodentia > Sciuridae > Callospermophilus > Callospermophilus lateralis. The sequence goes on along the minus strand of NW_027512944.1, from coordinate 79,776 downwards.
ATTAACAAAAAATTTTAGTTAATTTAGCAACAAAATTCCATTGAATCCAGTCTCAAAGAAAAGTAACAAAAGACATATTCATTTTAAAACACATCTTGTCTGTCTGCTGAATACTTTATTCTGCTGACATGCACCTGCCACACAATACCCACAGTGGAATGATTAATAGGTACATCTCACAATTCTTTCTATATGATGGGCATATGGGGTTCTAGTCATTTGGGATTTATTTGACCTCAGTTTTGTGACAATCTGGAAAGAGCTGAGGATAAAGAACAGCTAAAATCACAAAATTCTACAACTTAATAGAAGAGATTTTTAAAAGTAGCATTCATATCCCCACAATACAATAAATATCTCGGACTGCTCTTTGTATTTGATTCCAATAATGAAATCCATAAAGTGCTAAATTAATAAAGTCATTTAGCAGTAGAAACAAGAACATTCCATCATTTGTGGTTAATGATACTTCTATGGTCAAATTTTTTGTCTATGTGAAGAAAATTAATTATTAAATAAAATAATATTCCCATTCTAGTTATCTTTCTTAAGATAAAATTTAGTCACTTTGTTCTGCCATTATTAATGTTGTGGAAATGAAAAGTTGGTGATATATAGAGGAATTACTATTGTTTTCTTTATTCCTCTATTGCTCTTGTAAAATTGCATTTCATCTTCTGTTTTATATTAAACCAAATACTAAACTGTTTTCAAATTACATGTACACAATACACACACATACACACACACACACACACACACACACACACACACACACCTGTACTCACTTCCTTACAGTATAAGCCAAAATGTGATTTATATTGTTCAACCAAATAACCTCTAAAAATGTAAATAATTTGTTACTTAGGGCCTCCCTTAATTGCTGAGGTTGGCTTTGAACTTGTAATTCTCCTGCTTCAGCCTCCTGAGTCACTGGGATTATAGGTGTGTGCCAGTATAACCAAAAGGAATTTTGACTTCTTTTAAGTTGAATAAATAAAAATAATTGAATTTGGGTTAAGGTTGTAGCTCAGTGATAGAGCAGTTGTCTAGCATGTGAGAAGCACCGGTTTCAATTCTAAGCACCACATAAAATGAAATAAATTAGTTTTATTTAACTGAATAAACAAAACAAAGGTGTTTTGCCTATATACAACTAAAATATAAAAAATAATAATAATTGAATATATCCTTGATCATGTGTCTACCACTCTTCCAAGAAAAAAAATTTCAAAATAGTATCGGTGATGTCCTACTCTTACATAATTTCTCTCATGGTATTACCTCCTTCATTAGTCTCTCTATGCAGCGTATTTCATACACTTCTAAGTGATGTTTTCACTTTATCCAGCTGGCGTTGCTTTCATAATTTGTTGTATACATGAGATTGTAGTACCTTTTATTTTTTTGAAATTTTCCTTTGTATTTTGATATAAGCTGCAAACGTAAATTCCTATCTGATCTCTACCAACTCCCACCTCACAAAATACCAAACAGTTCTTTAAGGCATATATCATTTGAAATTTCATGTTTTTCACTTATACTTATCCACCCTAAGACTCCTTTAAGAAAATTATATTCAATAAGAGATAATAAAGTAATAAAATTAATATTTATTGTGTTCATACTATGTAGCTAATATCTCTTTACAACATCACTACTAACTAGGATTTATTACTATCATTATTTTGCAAATAAGAAAACTGTAGTTACATAACTGAATAAAATTCCCCCATGACACAGTGCTAGCAAATGGCAGAGGTTGGCTTCAGTTCTACATTGCTCTGAGTAAAAAAGCATATTATTCTCTATGCTTCATGTCACCACTGAAGCTCTTTATGGGTCTTTGTAGAAAATCAGCTTTCCATCTTGAAAAATTGCAATATCTCTCATGGATATTTCTCCCTACTTGGAATATGATTTCATAGAAAATAATATTTCTTTCCAATCAGTTCTACTCTTCAAAGCCCTACAAGGAGCTCAGAGACCAAAAAGACACGAAATAAATATGAAGAAGTACTCATGTAGTACCTTGAGGTACTTATTACTGTGTTAAAACCTTATATATAAGTGAATATTTTTTTATCTGAAGTCCAAATTGTATATTAATAATATCATAATTGAGATAGAATTGCATGTCACTGCACCATCATAGAGTTCATTGAACTATGAACCATACATAACCATTAACTGACTAAATAGAAGCATGAGCTATGATTAATGTATGTCAGTTCTTTGAGTTCATGTGATTGCTTTTATTTTGTCCTCTCAATTCCAATCTCAGAAAAGCCAATTTTATCCATTTTTCTTTAAATCTAATATGTATCTATGGTTAAATTTGGAGACAATATTTGAATCTCATCTTTTTCCTTTTTGTTTGGTTTTATGACATGAGATGGTTGGTGAGAATTGGTCTCTAGATCTTTACTTTTCCACATTGGCCTCTCAGGTCTAGTAATTTCTTGTTGACTGTTTTTTATCCTCCAACAGGCCAGTGAATCAAAGTCTATTGCTTTTAATAGAGATATAATCTCTCTGATGGTAACAAAGATTATAAGGTCTCTCTGAGCTCTATCAGAGATAGAATTCACAAGGTTTTATAGAATACAATAGAAGAACACATTCACATTTTTTTCATGCTAAAACACTGGATGATTATGACTTGGTTTTTCCAAATAAACTTTATAAATGTTTCTATAACCTCTTCTTTCTGGTTCATCAAAGGTATTCAAGTTACACTCATAAAATGCAATTACTTTACTCTTCATTTGTTCATTCATTTTTTTAAAATATTTTTTTTAGTTGCTGATGGACACAATACCTTTATTTTATTTTTATGTGGTACTGAGGATCAAACCCAATGCTTCAAATGTGCAAGGAGAATACCCTACCACTGAACTAAAACCCCAGTCATCATTAATTTAAGTTTAATCAGTGTTTGCTGATAAATGGGCAGGTGAAGGATTCTGTATTTATTTATTCAATTATAATTATAGAATTGAATAAAATAAAAGTAATATATATGCATGAAGTCTACATAGTTGAGGAAGAAGGTCTCTATTATAATATTAGCTTGCGAACCTTCAGCAAACTCAAGAATAGAGATGAGGAATCTTCTGTAGCAATACACATTTTATCTTTTTTAATAACATCAGGCATGTCCACTTCATCATCATATCTGTAAATGCTAAATCCCAGATATGTCACTAATTTTTTGTACCTATCCTACCTTCCCTCTCCCTCTACTTGGATTGTAATGGTATCTTCCTCATAGATTTATCACTTTAACTTTTAATTTCATCCTCAACCAGTCATATTACCACATAGAAACCAAAGTGACTTTTATCAAGCCTGTATCAAGTCATGTTATTCTCCAGCATAAAGGATTTCAAAAAATGTTTCCATGAGTGGTATTTTGGTACTAAGATCTGAATATTTGTGTTTCTTTAAACCCCTATATTGAAACTTAATCCCCAAGTGATAATACTGGGGTGAGGAGGCTTTGGATGATGATAGGATCATAAGGGTGAGACCCCAATAAAAGAGACAGACCCAGGGAGCCCACTGGCTTATCAACCATGTGGGGACTCAGAAAGAAGGGGACATTTATGAGAAAGCAGAACTTCACCAGACACAAACACTGCTAGCAACTTGATGTTGGACATTCAAATCCCCAGAACTGTGATAAATAGTTTTCTGCCGTCCATAAGCTATCTAGTTATGGTATTTTGTTATAGATGCCCTAACAGACTAAGTAGGAGAAGAATAAAATATAACTTTTGAACCAAGATATATGTTATCTATGTTTAGCATTCTAATTACATATCCTGATGTTCCCTGTTTGATTTACAGATTCTCCCTGCACAAAATGCAAATCCCATAGCTCTTGTTTACAGTGGTTTCTTCTCAACATTTCTGTTAGATAATATATCGGGAGAACCTATAGGATTAATTGGTTCTAAGTGTAATAAAACAAATTTAAGAAAAAGCAAATAAATGCATGCATTAGTGGACTTCTAACATAATATAAGTAGACAAGTTAGAACCCAGACGGGGACTACTTCTGTTTTGCAATTTTATTATCTGGGGATGAGGAAGGGTTCTATTTTAAAGGTCTCAGAGCAAAGAAGGAATTACTCATAGCTGAATTTGTATCTTAAAAGCAGGATCCCAAAAGTCCCAAATAACATTCCAAGTATTTCTCTTTGGCCTGAACTTTAAACACTTGGCAAAAATAATGAGTAAATATATTTTTAAGTGTGAAAAATTAAGTCATAGTTCTAATGAAAGAAATTGAAAATAGATGTGGGTCATAAATTAACATCTACTATCTTGTGCACCTATGCATCACTATTATATGACAGAATTTTATTTTTATTTTTGGTATAGAACCTCACTTATCTTTCTATTGTTGTCTTTATTTTTATGTCATTTGAAAATCTTAAATCACCACAAATATTATTAAAAAATGCATAACCACGAATAAATCATGTAATAAAATATGTTGAATAATCTATACCGAATTTAGCCTGATTTCTATTACTATAACAAATACTTGGGACAATCAGCTTATAAAGAGAAAAGGTTTATTTTGGACTACAGTTTTGTAGGTTTCAGTCTATGTTTGTTTAATCCCCTGACTTTGGGCCTTGGGCAAGAGAGTACATCACAGTTGCAATGTATGGAAAAACCATTCACCTCATGGCCAGGATGTGAAAAAGAGATAATAAAGGAGACTGGAGTCCTATAATCCCCTCAAGGCATGTCCTTAATGGACTAAAACTTCCCACTAAGCCCCACCTTTTAAAGTTGTCACCAACATGGATTAGGGATGAAGCCCATAGCACGTAGGCCTTTGAAGAAAGACTTTGTAACCAAACTAGCAATAGGGAAGATGTTCTGTTTTTGTGCTTGTGTATTTTTGTTGTTTTTTTTCTTTTAATTTATAATAACTAAATTTAAACAGTATTTAAGAAATACCCATGTTATATCAATTTTTATAACTAACATTTTGTTGTTGTTTCATAAATCCCAAACACAAAAAACCACCTTTATTTCTCACTATGTTGCATAAAGAATATTAATCCCCACAGAGTCCAAAACACATTATATTCATTATCATGTACCTGAAAATCATGGTAGTTTGTAAATGACTAAAGTTCAGTTCAGACCAACTAGAAATACAAAATAATGCTTCCCCATGTGATGGATAGAGAGGTTGAAACACCATATTGCAGGGAGGGTGGTGTTGCTGCTGAGACTCAATAGTCACTAGAAATGGGAACATGGATTCTATTGTGACCTCAGCACACAGATGTCATCCTTTGGAGCAAAAGGTAACTTGCTTTAAATGGAGTAATAAGATTTCCAACAAGTTCAGGAGTTAAAAAAATGTGTCTCCTGTGTGGCAAAATGCAAGTAAATAATGATGTCACCAAATATACCCGGGATCAAGATCATGCAAGAACGGGAAGGACATCCAGAAGTCTTATGGTTAGAATAAAAGATACCTAATCTCAGAATATGGGAAATTGGGGGGGAGAGAAAATGGGCAAATCAAGCAGGTGGGCATTGAGCCAGAGAACAAAATATTTGACTATAATGGAGAGCATACTATTGTGTGCTATTATAAAGTTAGCCTGCAAGATAGGTAACAGAGACTACATCAGTTTAAAAAAATTGTTAAGAAGACACATAATGATTTAAATAGCATACCATCAATATATGTGTGTTAATGCCTGCCATGTTTAAAATAAATCCTGTGTTCTCTATATAGCAGCAAGTTGCCAAATTATTTATTTGAGTTGCCTGTATCTATATGTTTAAACTCAGGAGAAGGAACAGCATTAAGCTTTGCTTGCAATAAATGCAAGTTTATCTAAGACAAATTTACATGAAATTGTTAAAATGAGTCAAATAGTAAGGTAAAGCCTTTTTGAATTTGTCAAGTGAGGATTAAACAAAAATGACTGTTGATGTAAAAAAATAAATAAAAGTAACTGATTTTTATCAGAATATTGAAAATAGTTTTCTAGTGTATAGCTACAGAACATTTATCTATGCAATTATATAACAGTCTTACATTTTTAGTTTACGTATTTCAGTAGTTCATGGGCATTAATAGTACGTTTTCACTTCTTTCCTTTTCTTTCAACTATGTATTTAAGGTTGTCTCCTTCAGGAAACTAAAATTCTTTGCCAGCACTTTGATTTCCTCCCTCCACTTTACTGCATAACGCATCCTGCAAAGAGACCAAATCCATGTTTAAATACTAACGTGATTAAAATGTATTTATCAGGGAATGCAATACACTTTCTTTGAAATCAAATTGAAGGAGACATTTCAAATTTGTGTGGTATAAGAAAGCATCATTTGCAAATAATAAGAGGAGACTCTCCAGAGCATACTGCTGTATGTCAACTGGAGGCTGGATTTAAATGATTAGTGAAATCTCCATTTGTGTGCTAGAAATGTGATATTTTACTCTGCACATTACTGCTGCAGAGATCAAATCCAGAAAGCTTGTCTTCCAGGGACTTTAAGATCCACCACCTTGATTGAGCCATTGGGAAATTTTGCCTTCAGTCGAGAGTCGGAAGTTGTGTTGGTATAAGTGAATCATTATCTGTGAGGAAGAAACAAAATTAACAATCTCCTCCAGGAGAAGCAAGACTTACTAATGAGCACAAAACACTAGTCAGAGCCAATTTTTTTTTCCTGTTTTTAATCAGGGGATGTGGCATAATCTTTTTACAAGTCCACACTGTTTTATCTTGGTGCAGGTTCACTCAGGATGCGGGGGGATTGGTAATGAGGTGGCTCTGGGGAACCAGACACACTGCTTTGTGACTTATCTAGAAGTTCCAGCAGGGAATGGAGCCTGAGCATTTACCAACTAAGTAGAACTTCAAGTGTTTTGAGCTATGAAAATAATGAAGATGTAGGAGAAATCTATCAAGTCCCGCCATCTCCTAAAGGCATGATTATATCAAGAGTGTTTTCAAACTGGAAACTCAATGGACAACTACTGAATTGATGTCGATATTTCCTCAGCTTAAATAAATCAATTTTTCATAATTCTTGAGACTTGATGGAAATAACCATGAAACTTTTCTTTTTACTCCAGCCTGCCATTTTTAACCATTAGCTTCACAGGTTTAAAAACTGCCATTGTTTTTTCCATATTTCTTATTTATTTATGTTCCGGTCTATGCATAAACACTACCTCCAGCCCCTTGCAATTCATAAAGTATTGATAAAATATTTAGGTGCCCTCACATCTCCATCCTGCCTTTACCACAGTAAATAATTGTTTGAACATTGACTAGTTTCCACAGCATTATTGGGAAATAACAGAATAAAAGATATATTTTTGTCTTTCCAGACTTCTATTTTTATATCAGACATATAATTTTAGCACTCTTTTTTCCTATGACAGGTTGTGACATGAGTCAATCAATACCAGACTCATCATCACTTCCTTGCTTGCTTGCTAGCAACTTTAGTACAATTGAGCTACACTATCTATTGTATTGCTCCACAAATAAATGGAAGATGGTTGACTTGACAGTTTTGTGGTACTGTAGAAATTATAAAATGGAGCCAAAATTGCAACGATTTCAGAAGACCATATCTCAGAGACAGTAGACATTCTTTCAGTTTATACAAAAAAGGGAGTAGAGCACCAAGGTCTAAATTGTCCTTAATCAGCAAATTAAATCCATATATCCACACATCAACTGTTGTAACAGCTAGGGTCTTGTTTAAATATTAGAGGATTGATATTAATAATACTGATTTTTGTGAAGCTAAAACTGAGAAAAGTGTGACATAGGAAAGAGTCTTAGTAAAATCCTAGAACCTATCACTACCTTAGCTAGGCATCCTGTGTAGAATGTGGTGTAAAAAAGTGATAAACTGGGCTGGGGATGTGGCTCAAGTGGTAGCGCACTTGCCTGGCCTGTGTTTGGCCCAGGTTCGATCCTCAGCACCACATACAAACAAAGATGTTGTGTCCGCCGAAAGCTAAAAAATAAATATTAAAAAATTCTCTCTCTCTCTCTCTCTCTCTCTCTCTCTCTCTCTCTCTCTCTCTCTCCCCCCCTCCCTCTATCTCTCACTCTCTCTTTTTTACAAAAAGTGATAAACTAAAAAAAAAATAGATAAAAAAATAGGGATCCATTCAAATATGAAAAGAAACCATACAGGAAGAGAATGTAATAAGCTGTTAGTCCTCTACCTAGTCATTACCCACACACTAAGTAAGAAACCTGTGTCTATTAATACTAATGAATAAATTGTGTCTGCTGAGTGTTTCCAGAACAAAGAAGGTGTTTCCATGTTCATGAGGTAACTGGTGGCAAGTTCAAGGCAAAGGATGACAGGAGGACTAAGGTGATGTACAGGGTAATGAAAGCCCCAAGCTGTGAAATAGAAGGACTCCAGTTTCTTTATCAAGATCAGCTGTTGGAACAACTTACATAATCTGAAGGATTTGAACGAGTAATTTTACAAGAATTAATTATCACAGACATCCAGAAGCTGACCCGTGTCCCTTTGTTTGGCTAGAATTCTTTTTTTTTAAAGAGAGGGTGGAGAGAGAGAGAGAGAGAGAGAGAGAGAGAGAGAGAGAGAGAGAGAGAGAGAATTTTTTTTAATATTTATTTTTTAGTTTTTCGGCAGGCACAACATCTTTGTGGTGCTGAGGATCGAACCCGGGCCGCACGCATCCCAGGCGAGCGCTCTACCGCTTGAGCCACATCCCCAGCCCTGGCTAGAATTCTTATCAGGTAATTACTGAGAGGCTGTCAAGGGGTGACATATCTCATGAGTGTAGTTCTTCCCCTACCAAAATCTCAGCAGATTATTACCTCAGATGCACCAAAAGTGATTCCGCAGTTTGATCAGAATTGTGCACTCAAATCATAAAATGTACAGAAATCATGTCTGTTGACACTGAAAATAATGTCCATATTTCTCCTTTCAAGGAAGAATTAAGTTTTTCTTCTTTCAAGAAGAATTTTAATTTTGAGATAATTTTTTTCTTCAAGTATTTGTTATTATATTACTAACACCTCACTGAAGCTGTTTCTGTGCACATTCATGGGTGTGCATAATAAAATATTTACTTACAAGTCACGTGGAATTGCTCCCAAAATTTGGACTCCCAAATCAAATTTTTGTGCAATTCAAACTTTAACAGCTAAGTCAATAAAATCAGGAGGAAAATATTTTTTTCTCAGTGGACTCGTCAAGTTCAAGGTGTATGTGAAATGCTTGATACATATTATTAAGTCTAAGGAGATGGTCTAGCTCAAGCAAACCTGTTAGCAATGGTGTGTCTGACCTTCCTGAGAAGGTAATTAATTGTTCTTTTACCAAAAACAAGGGTACCAGCTTTCAAGAAAGCTTTGGAAATCAATGTGTTTTATTAATCTTTTATATGATTTTGGAGAAGACTGCTTCTGTTGTTGTTGTTGTTGGCACAATTATGTAAAGGTCAGTTACATTCTAACTTTGTTCTCCAGTCTGTCTTTTTATTTCTCTAAACTATTACAGTATTAACTCAATATCATTGAGAAACGTGTTTCTTAATTCTAAGTTAAATATGGATTGATTACAGATATTACTGCCTGAATCTTTAAGAGATATAATACTCTTCCAAGGAATTATAGAATAATGGATGTGGAAGAAATTTATAAATTATTTAACTCAGTATTCATGAAATTCATACACATATATAATGACAGTCAATAATGATGATCAAGAAGCTATTTTCTAACTACTGCTTAGGCAAACACACTACTTATCATTCAAATATATTTTGGGATTTCATATAAATGATTATTTTTGTCAAAAAGTCCTACATCTCAATGTTGGGTTTTGAGTTTCAATTTCTTTTGCTTCTTGAACAGAGATCCCATGCCCTCCTAAGTAATGATCAAGTGATTCCAGTTTTTCAGGATTCTATTCAAACATCTCATCTTCACTACACGTGTGCATAACTTATCTACATACCCCAGATGTTGGTAGATCATTTCCCAACTACAGAATCTGGGATGCAAATTACGCACATGGGCATGGGACTTAGCATCTTAGACCTGCATGTCCACAACAGCATTCTGTAATGTTATAATGATTTTGTGATAGAAGAAATTATAGAATATTTGGATTCAGAATTTTTTAAAAAATCCAATCATGTCCAAGACATGTAGTAAATGTACCTTCAGATGAAGTAAATATTTAATAACAATTCACACGCATTCTCATTGACATTAGGGTTATAGCTATAGAGTTCTATGCAGCTATTACTTACTTGAAGACTTACATCTTACCCAGTGGGCAAAGGGAAACCAGTCTAAAATTATCAGACCTCAAGGAAGTGGTCAAACCCAATTTGTGTATTAACTATGATGTTTATAACCCTTGCAAAATGAGTTGTACTTATTTCTTCTGGATTGAATGTGCATACTAACAAGGGCATTTGAAATTATTCTTTTCTACCAAGAGATAATCTATCTAAAAGACAAGTTGGAAATGTCCTATATTCATATATGATAACACCACAGTGAAACTCAACAAGATGAAAGCATCAAAAGATTCCTGCCTGCTGAGGGCCTTTTTCCTCATAAATGGCACCTACTTCATGTGTCCTCATATGGCCAAACAGGAGTGCTAGCTCCTACAGATCTCTTTCATTGTCCTATAAAGAGACTAATCTCACTCATCCCCAAAGACACTCCTGGTAACACTACTTTGAAGATTAAGTCATAACATATGAATTTGGAAGGAAACAGCATTCAGACCATAGAAAAAGCAAATTGACTTTGGGGCATATTTGAGGATTTTACCAATTTAGTATCACTTTACTTCCTGACTGTTTGGCAAAAGCAGAAATGATGTTTTTTTTTTGTTTGTTTTTTTGTTTTTTCTGAACAAGAGAGAATATAAGAGAGATACTTATTTATTATTAAGCAATTTCATTTGTAGTAACATCATAGTCTCATTTTTTCAGAATTCTCTTCTTACCTGGAATTCAATTGATGAATGATTTAAGTATATCTTTTTTCATGGCAGAAATGTTTCCTCAAATAATTTTCTGTTTTTTCCCTGGAAAAATACAATGCACAGGTAAAGATCTTTTTATATTCAAAAACAAAACTTGAAAAAATAACCAACTTACCCATGTAAAACAATATTAAGCTTCCCCATCCAACTGCAAATTTAACTTGAATATAACCTTATTTTTGATGATAAAGAAAAATTCCATTGCTCCATTTCTAAATCTATGTTAGGCTCCAAAGTCATTTCATAAATGCTCCAGAACACAGAGCACCAGTTCTGGTGGAAAGAATAAGATGAAAGTCTCTCACAGAAATTAGTCATTAACATACAATCAATCAACAAATACATGAAAAAATGCTCACCATCTCTAGCAGTCAGAGAAATGCAAATCAAAACCACCCTAAGATACCATCTCACTCCAGTAAGATTGGCAGCCATTAGGAAGTCAAACAACAACAAGTGCTGGCGAGGATGTGGGGAAAAGGGTACTGTTGTACATTGCTGGTGGGACTGCAAATTGGTGCGGCCAATTTGGAAAGCAGTATGGAGATTTCTTGGAAAGCTTGGAATGGAACCACCATTTGATCCAGCTATTCCTCTACTCGGTCTATTCCCTAAAGACCTAAAAAGAGCACACTATAGGGACACTGCTACATCCATGTTCATAGCAGCACAATTCACAATAGCAAGACTGTGGAACCAACCTAGATGCCCTTCAATAGACGAATGCATTAAAAAATGACAAAATCATAGAATTTGGAGGGAAATGGATGGCATTAGAGCAGATTATGCTAAGTGAAGCTAGCCAATCCCTTAAAAACAAATGCCAAATGTCTTCTTTGATATAAGGAGAGTAACTAAGAACAGAGTAGGGACAAAGAGCATGAGAAGAAGATTAACATTAAACAGGGATGAGAGGTGGGAGGGAAAGGGAGAGAGAAGAAAAATTGCATGTAAATGGAAGGAGACCCTCAGGGGTATACAAAATTACATACAAGAGGAAGTGAGGGGAAAGGGGGAAAAATATAAGGGGGAGAAATGAATTACAGTAGAGGGGATAGAGAGAGAAGAGGGGAGGAGAGGGGGGAGGGGGGATAGTAGAGGATAGGAAAGGCAGCAGAATACAACAGACACCAGAATGGCAATATGTAAATCAATGGTTGTGCAACTGATGTGATTCTGCAATCTGTATACGGGGTAAAAATGGGAGTTCATATCCCACTTGAATCAAAGTGTGAAATATGATATATCAAGAACTATGTAATGTTTTGAACAACTAACAATAAAAAATAATTTAAAAAAAGAAATTAGTCATTAAGCGAAAACACAGGGCAAATAAAAAATGTCACTGCCGTGGTGGCTCCCAGGATCTCTTCACTGATTCCAAAAGCAAATTGTTCTCCTGATGTAAGGAGGCACTATCTTAGGCTTTGTGAGTAATAACAACAATAATAATACATTATAATTTGCAGAAGCTTCCTTCAACATCTTAAGCTTATACAAGGAAGATTAAACCTCAGTCTGTCAATTTTATTGATTTGATAAGCCTTCATTGTTTTCTACTTTGGATTCTTGTGCTTGCTTTCTTAATTTCAGTAGAGTTACTGAGCATACAATACTGTTATTTTACATAATTCATCTGCACTATTCTAAAATGTCTCCAACAGTTCACTGAGTAGTTTACAAGTGTTACATTAATTTTTCTTTAAATTCATTGATACTTAGGAAATCAAAGAGGTGGCATTTTGGAACTTTGGAGTGTATTTCTTTACTGTTACCTATTTAAGAGGTAAATGAAGGTGTTATCTTCGATGTTGTTTGGAGGGAGTTTTCTGACATGCCCAAGTCTTTGCATTTGAACTGCAACTGCTCTAACAAATTACAATCTTAATGGCTTACATCAACCAAAACAACTTTGTAAGCCAGAAGTTCAAAATTAAGGCATTATATTCCCTCCAGAGAGTCTAGGGAAGGTTTGTCCTGAGCCAAGTCCAGCTTCAGTGGTGACTGTTAACATTCCTTGACATGTGGCTACATTTACTCTGCTGTGTGCCTCCATTTTCCCAAGGTCTTCTCCTCTCCTTGTCAGAGACTCACTTATATGAGTCTTGCAAGGACACTTTGCTGTGGATTTTGGGTCTCCTGTATAATCTAGTTTGACCATTTATCTCAGGAGCTTAACATTTGCAAGAATCCCCTTTTCAAATAATTTGGCATTATTTGCAGTTAGTATGTGGACATACCTTTATGAAGGTCATTATTCAACCCACAACAGAGGTACAGAAAAACAGGGTGGTCTTGTTTAATTACAGTTTTATTTCAAAAAATTGAGATCCCAGATCAAATTTTTAAAACACTATTACCCTTTCTGAAAACCTTCAAAGATTCTTTCTGTAGAATAGAAATTTGACTTGGAAGGTGGGGACATGCATTCTTTTCTCTTGCAGGATCTAGACTAAGATGGTTTCAAAATAATTGTCAGAAAGTCAGCACTCAGTACCCATCTTTGGGAAATTTGTGAGTAGAACCATGTGCATTGAGTCCAAATCTGAAGAACCAACAGCCTCAAAGTTTATGTCTAGGTTATATCCTAAACAGATATTGGAATGATCAATACTTAATCCTACAGCTCTAACTTTTATCCCCATGCAAGATCATTTGTTGTATGGCATCCTCAATTGGAGTGTCACAAAATACAACTCTGAGGCCAAATGTAGCCTGCCACCTATGTTTGGCCACACAGCAGAGGAGCAAAGAATGCTTTCACACTTTTAAATGATTGTAAGGATTGAAAGGAGAATAATCAAATTCTGGTGACCATAAAACAGGCTTATTAGAACATTCTCAAGCTCATTTTTATTCCCATTTTCTATTTGACTGCTTTTGCATTATCACAAAAGAGCTGAGTAGCTGTGACAGAGATCTGGAGAACATCCTTAATTTTGCCTTTTGACCTCCAAAGCCTAAAACTTTAAATGCTTTGTGCTTTGTTTGCTGAGTAGGTTTGCTGGTAACTGCTAGATACTGAACTATGAGATTATTTGATGGCCGCATATAAAGTTTTGTTATTTCTTACATTTACAGTAATTTATATAAACAGTACCATTGTCTCTTGAATATTAATTAATTTATAAATATCAAGGTTATGTGTCTTGACTGATAGACTCTAATTGTCTTTGGTAAAATTCTGGCTAACATGCTCAACTTTTTAGAAATGCTGTCATATCCATTATTTAGAATTTAGAAAACAAAATACAAAATTGTATTCCAACATTCATATCAGGTATTCATTTCTATATTTGAAATGTCAGTGCCTAGGGATATTAATCTCAGGATTTCAAAATTTCTTAAATAAAATTCTATTTGTGAGTGTATGCATAATTTTTTTTAAAAAATCTCCAATTTCCTTCTCAATATTTTAATGGTTTTGGTGGGGAGAGTGGGTAACAGGGATTGGGGCAAGGGTATAGTTTTATGAATGCAGATTTCTGTTTTAGAAATTATTTAGAGCTATTCATTGTAAAAATGTTTTCTTAGTATATTTATTTATACTATATTCCTTAATTCAAGTAAATATCAAGAAAAAATTAAGAATAAAGTTTCTTACATCAATACCATATTTAGAGGTGGAGATAACAAATGCCTGGTTTTAAATATAAGATCTTAATTGTGAAATACTTTGTACATTTTCTACCAAAGCTTAATTTTAATAACTGTATAGATTTCTGACACAATGAAGGAAACCAGATAATTTCAAAATTATTTTCTTATACCTTCTGTAAGGAAAACTAAGTAGTGATCTCATTGTTAGTCTCTTTTCACCACTGTAAGAGAAATGCCGGAGAGAAGCTTCTTGAAAGAAAAGGGGATTTTTTACCTCATAGTTCTGGGAGTTCAAGGGTGTGATACTTGCATCAGCTGTGTTCAACTTCATGGTGGATGGCATCACATGGGGGAAGTCTGAGCAAGACAGAGAGACCATGTGGTGGGGCTGGAAGTCAGAATGTGGGGAGGACTCAAGCTTTTTTTTTTTTATATAGCAATTTTCTTGCAGATTACTCCTCTGTAGGTCTCTGTAGAGCTACTTTAATTCTTTTTTAGGACACATGCCCTGTGATCTAAAGATGTTCCACTAGGCCCCACCTCTTAACATATTCACATTGAGAACCAAGCTTTCAACACATGAACACTTACATTCCAAACTCAAACCACAGTGGTCATATCAAAACTGTCTAATTTATCAATAAATTATAGATTGCTAGCCAACGTTGGAGAGGGTGTGCCTTTTTTCAATGAGTACATAGTATGTATACTATGTATGTATGTAAGTGCATATGTATGTATGTAAGTGCATACATATGCACAAGACTTTAAATGCAAAGACTTGGGAATGTCAGAAAACTCCCTCCAAACAAAGGGGAAAAAAACACTATTTCCCTAATTTTAACAAAGATAACTTGGAATGAAATTTGTACATTTTGTATATTCTTCAGAAAAAAAATAGCAAATAGCATTTACTATCAAAAGACAGCTTGGGCATCATCTGACAAAAA
The DNA here is from genome assembly GCF_048772815.1 of Callospermophilus lateralis. Lineage (NCBI taxonomy): Eukaryota > Metazoa > Chordata > Mammalia > Rodentia > Sciuridae > Callospermophilus > Callospermophilus lateralis. Next base: position 64,158 of record NW_027512944.1, on the reverse strand, counting down.
TTAATGTGAAATAGTTCTACTCTCAAGTCTTCAATGAATATTCTTATGTTTAATTCAGAGACAAGAAGTAAAAGGTGTGTGTGTATACTAATATACCTGATAAAGGTATTTATTAATGTATTACCTTAAAAAGCAAAGCATTAGGAAAGAAAAAAAAATATCCATCAATGGATAAAGAAAGAAATGCATAAATAATCAGAGGCCTATTTTTACAATGAAAAAACATACAAAATTAAAGTTGAATGAGTGAGAGCCAGTCTTACTAATTTAAAAAAAATGGTCAGATAATTAATGTTCTGTGGTCAAAAGAGCAAAAACCAAGAAAGTTATGCACATCTTCTATAAAACACCTAGACCAAAGTCTGACAATTTTTAGCTATTAAAATCCAAAAAACTAGTGACAATAGTTGAGTAAAGTTCTATAATACAGCAGGACTGGAATGAAGAGAAAACTGAAGGCAGGTCATAGACTGTGGCCAACAGAAGAATAAAAGCAGAGAGGCTCTGTGGAGAAGAGACAAAGTAAAGAAAAGAAAACAGACAACTACTTTAGCCAGAACCATTCCCCCCCACCCCCATCCCCCAGGTTTCTTAAGTGCTCTGCTATACCCAGACATAGAACACAGATTCCAGGATATTCCGAGTCGAAAGGTATATTGTGCAGGGAATGTTACTAAAAATAAAATGTGCATGTTCATTAAAAGGCTGGGTTTGAAGTGCAGGAAGACACATTCTGGTCTCGAGTACTCCAACTATTAAGTTCTACCATTGCAGCCTAAAAGCTACAATAAACTGTACATAAACAAATAAACAGCTGGGTTCCAGGAAAACTTCATTATGGACATTGACATTTGAACTTCACATTCTTCTTTCTGTTATTATTTTTTAGCCACTTAAAAATGTTGAAACTATACTGTGCAAAAACTTGTGGAGGCCAGATTTGGTACATAGACTTCAGTTTGCTAACTTCCTAACTAAAGCTATATGTGTCATTACAGACACTCAATATATATATATATATATATATCTTGAGTGAAAACACAAGCTTCATAAAGACAGGTGTGTAAGTCATTTTTTTAAACTATTTTATGCTCAGAAAACAATCTTAAATCTCAATGTCCTGCAACAACAATTCACTTATCATTCATGTCACACATTGGCAGTAGGTCAACTGTCATTCTGCTGGATATGTTCCTATGATGAGACCATGGCTGATAGGTGATTGAGCAGGAGCAGACACATGCAATGTTTTTTAAAGTTTCAGCTTGGACATAGCAAGTCCTAGGGAAGCTTGATTCCTATGGAGGAAAAAGTGCAGGGTAGCTCTGCATACCACACAGATGCATAATTCACTAAGAATCAGCACCCCATAGTGTAAGTAAGAATACAGTGATCCAAGCTAACTAGAGTAGACCATATCAAAAAAATAAAATATACCATATCCAGCTATATATACATCTAGTAGAAGCTAATAATATTGGCCATAGTGCAATATGATCAGTTTCAGTTTGGGAAATAAGAGAATGGATCTTGAAGGATTGACAAAGAAGTTTTAGTTTTAATAACCATTTAAAGCAAACACTTCAGGTTACTTTGCATTATTTGTCGGAAGAGTTTGAAAAGATGAGCTTGATTCATCTGTATCTTTATTATTAAGTGAAGAAATAATAAAATATGGAGTGAAGAAACATTATTATGGAAATAGAAAAATTGATTAATCATTCTTTTTTAATATCATGTGGTCTCCTGAACCAATCATTGGACTTTAACAAGTTTACTTGAAAATTTTCTGTAATTTAAAAAATAATAATTTGCATTACATCAAAATAAGGAATCATTTTCATTTTACCATACATCAATATAAAATAAATGTTGTTAAAATAAATTTATTAGAATTAAATTATCTTTAGGGAGATGTCTGAATAGAATGATAACTGAGAGCTTTATTTTACCGCTTTATACACTATTGGTTTACAATTTCTAATAATCTGATCTAGAGAGTAAATTCAATAAGTGTTACTGTGATTGTGAAGCCAGAATTAGACAGGCAGTCAGTATAGATAGGTAAATCCAGTCAGGTCCAATCCAGGAGGCCAATTTTGAAGGAGTTCAGGAAGTTGGAAACTGTCCCCTGAGGAATTGAGATGTTAATTCCTCCAGAGCCCTTCCTCCACCCTTACCAAGAACCTGCCCCTGCTCCAACCTGTTGATAAAGTACCCTGTCCCAGGAATTGCCCCTCCCTACAGGGAGCTATAAGGTTGTTTATGTGTCCTTGTCTACTCCATCCTGCCCCTTTAGCCCACCTGTTTCCCACCTTTGGGCCATCTCACTGAGCATTCCTGGGCTTAGTCATGTATGCAGGAAGGAGAAAGATTAGGGGGAAAAAGCAGGAGCACAAAGGAAGCCTAGTGCATATAAAAAGGGCAGACACCTCACTTCTTAGGATAACAAGATACCAGCTGTGGCCCCCTTATCCCTCCTGGGAAAAGTCTATGTTACCTCTTTTTAAATAAACCCTGCTTTATATGCTTGGCTCGGTGTGCTTCTCTAATGTTCAAACTTTAACATGTGGGAGGGAAGCAGGACTCATTGTGGATAACCCATGGTATCAATTGTATGGAGGATTTCACCACTTTTATTTATATTCTCTTTCCGTAGAGTTCTATCCACTACACTATTTCTCTTAACAGTTCACAAAGAGAGCATGAGTGGACTATTCCCTGTTACCTTGAAATGCATGTAAATAAAATAGCAATGTCCTACTAATGCTGAGTATGCCTTTCTTTTCTAATAGACAATTTAAAATTAATGATAAAAGCTTGAAGGTTATTATCGGCTGAATACTTAAAATATGTAGTGTGTTATATCATCATTTTTCAAAGCAAAGGTGATCTTCAAAGTTCCTTGAGAGAACTGATTATTCCAGGAGGAAGAGTGGATGTGTTTTTCAAGATCTTGTAAGGTAATTATTTCTTCTAAAACTTAGCCTGGAAATGGCAGTTGTGACACTCTTTTCCTCAAATTAGTAAATACCAGTTCTAAGAGTCATCTCCCAAATAGAATGCTTATGTGATGGGGCAAAGGCATATAAACATTGAAAATTTTTTCTGTAGAGCCAGGTTTTCACTCCACTTTACATCAACCACTATACTTAAAATTATAAAATTATTTTTTATAATTTTAAAACCAATGAGAAATAAAAGGCTGTTGTTGTTGTTTTTGCCACTGTCATCAGGTGTCCCTAATCCTATCCTGTTTCACTCTGCAGAACTATCCAATTTCCCATTAGAACTGGCCTCTTAGGAGAATCCTGCTCACAGGTCCACAGTTGAAGCTAGAGAACTGGCTGCCGCCTACAGAACCAGTCCCAAATGGAAGTTTGGGCACTAGTGTGAACATTTCATCATTCTTTTTTCTTTGCCATTTTATCAGAATTTAGCACAGCTAGTGGCACATTAAAAGCACATAGTACCCTATAAATATTTAAAGAATGGACGTGTGGATGACTCTTTGCCTGTATTTACTACTCTCTCTAAACTTGGTAATGAGAAAATTGTTCAGTACATGATTATGAACCCTCATTTCACCTATAACTAAAACTTATTTAAAAATTAGAACATGTGGGACAAATTGGATTTCATCTAATTTTAAGATTGCTGTCAGTGACTTAATCACTTTATAAATCATCAGAGGATTGGGAGAGGCTCGATTCTCTTAAGAGAATCAGTCAATAAACTTAATAACTTTAAGAAAATTACTGCCTTCTCCAACAATACTTATAAGAAAATGTTACTTTACATTCAAATATACCCAGGTGGTTTAAAAGTATTTTAATAAGTAAATTTTGAAAATAAACTTTTCTTGAAAATTATCTAGTTGAAATTTTAGAAAAGATTTCAAACAGCCAAGTCACTCTATATAACATTCTACGTAATTTCCATCTCTGACATAAGTAGAGCATAAATCTATAGAAAATGGTTAGCTTATTTTCAAGCTCAGCTAGAAAAAAACAAGAAATAATTTCACATAGAGATTATAGGCTAAAGGTAAAAGTCTACTTGATAGCAAAAAGTACTCTCAGAAATCTGGAAAGAATAACTGTTTTGTTTTTCTAAAGTTTCTAAATCCATTAAAAGATCAGCTTCATAAATAAGACTTCAGCAAAAAAGTCAAATAGGTGATTGGTTGGTAACATTTATATGGATATATTTCAGATTTAGATCTCGTTAATGTGGTAAAAAATGGAAATCAGATTAAACTGATTATTAAGCTGGATTGTGTGTCAGATAGAACCAATCTATAAATATATTTTTGAAACAATAAGTTAATGCAACAAGTCCTGGTTTCCAGGCCAATATATTGAATCACTTCCAAAAAGTGTCAAAATTATAATAAAATAAGTATTTAAATATAATTAGTGGTATCAAAATTTCAAATATCTGGAAAGAATATACAAGGGATATGTCAAATTTTTGTAATAAAACTCGTGTAATTAATGACCTTCTAAATAAATGAGAGACATTTATAACCATTATTGGCTTTATTTAATTTTGTTCAGACACCACTATCCTCGAAATTCATTACTGTATTCAGTGTGATTTCTATCAAATTCTGACAGTTTGTTTATATCTGCAAATTTGGTAAGTCAATGGTGATATTAGTTAAAAAGACAAAAAAAGCTGAAAAACTGAGGTAATCTTGAATATGAAGTAGGAAAACTTATATTACTAGATTTCTAGAGTTTGTATAATGCTAGAATAATTAGGAAAATGCGGTTCTGGAACAAAGCAAAGAAAAAACTCTATTTTTTTCCAAGAATAAAACCACACATTAGCCACTTGCCTTATGACAAAGGTTTATCTTTTTAATAGATTGCTCTAAAATAACTGGAAATGTACATAGAAAACAGAATCAAAGGAAAATAAAATGGTTTAAAGAAAAAAAGGGAATAATGAGTTTAGAAAGTAATGTATTAGCATGCCAAAAGTCGCCAAAAATTCCAACTACTTTTGTTGGGTAGGGCAATAAATCTCTGGTTTAGGATAGTAGAAAAATTCTGTGGCTGTGTTAGTAAAGTACAGTAGTAAAATTATGGTGGATTATGGGAAAACCAATAAAATAAATCAGCCCAAGGAGACTGCTTTATACACTTGAGTGAAAAAGCTATCAATAAAAATAATCAAAGTTATTGGATCTATATGACATGTAAGACCAATCTTTACAAATTGCCTCATTTGATCTCTTAAAAACCTATAGGATAGGTACATTATTTTAGTTATTAAAGTACATCTCTTTTAGAATTATGTATGAGATACTAATTTTCTAATGAGTCATGCCTCAAATTACTATTACTGCTTTATCAGTGCCAGGACCATTTAATAGATCCCATCTACTCATAGAGCTCAGAAACATTTTTTGAGAAAGTTAATTACTATACTCTTCGGCCGTGTGAAATTTCATTACAGTTTCCAACATCAAGGTTGGTTTGTTTCTTTTTCATCCTCTCATTATTTTTATTTCATTCTTTAAATTTTGTGCTGGGATTTTCTTTTACTTGTGAAGGCTGTTGCTTTGATTATTTGGAGTTGATTTGCCTAGCATTTGCTATCTTCCTTCCTTCCTTCCTTCCTTCCTTCCTTCCTTCCTTCCTTCCTTCCTTTCTTTCTTTCTTTCTTTCTTTTTTTCTTTCTTTCTTTCTTTTTATTCCTATGTAGGTGCTGGGTCACTGATCAGTTATAACCACCATCACACCTGTGTCCAAACTCAAAATTTACCCTTTACCAGGGACTGACAATTTCTGTTTTGGGGGGATATAAAGGAAGAATTATTGACTGAATACTCTGGAAATCCACATTCTGTTTGCAAGGTATGTTAATAAAATAATGTAGTTTTGTTTTACCACAAAATAACACAATAAAATTTGTTTTGAAAGCTATCATCTGATCATCCAAGTGTAGTCATAGAACTATGATTTGGGTGTTGTCTCCTGTAGGTTCATGTGCTAGAGGCTTAGTCCCCAGTTTGTAGGTGTAGAAAGTAGGTGGAATCTTCAACAGGTGAGACCTAGCAGAGGTGATGAAGTCATGCACAATAACTACTCTTAGAAGTGATTAATGCCATCTCAATGGAGTAGAATAGGTCTTGCCACTCTGAACTGATTGCCACAAGAATGGTTTATTATCAATTGAGTGGCTTTCTCAGCTCACTCTCTTGCTGTCTCTCTAATCTGTTGACTCTCATTCTCACACATGTTCCTGGTGTGTGATACCTTCTGCCAGGTATGACACAACATGAGATCCTCACAAGATATGGATGCATTATCTTGGACTTTTAGCCCCCAAAACTATAGTCAAATCCCCCCCATATGATTTTTTATAAATTTCCCAATTTCAAATATTTTGTCAGAATATCAAAATACAAAAGTAAAACCTTAAAAAACAATTATTATAGTTTGAAGAAAAAACTGTTAATATAAAACAATATAAATTGTTAATATCTTATGGATAATATACCCATAAAATTAAACTTTTATTAATTTATTTATTTTTACTGGGAATTGAACTCAGGGACACTTTATCCCTGGGCCACATCCTCAGCCCTTTCTTATTTTTTATTTTGAGATATGATCTTGCTAAGTTGCTTAGGGCCTTGCTAAGTGGCTGAGGCTAGTCCAAACTTGCTATCTTCTTGCCTCAGTCTCTCAAGTTGTTGGGATTACAGACGTGAACCACTGCACCTGGTCATAAAACTCAACTTTTTAAAATTAAACTTTGAGATTTGTAGGTGCATGTGTGGTTATAGAAACAGTATCATTCTTTTATAGTCTTTTGTCAGTTTCTCCCTAAGATAACACCTTGCACATCATATGCAGGAGATTGGCAATATATGAATAAAAGTCCAGGTTTCCCAAATGATCCTTGTTAAGTCCCTAGGCATCCTCACAACTGCTGGGCAGAGGTGAAAATTCTAGCTCCCCAAAATGCCTCCACTGAATACATTCCAGGCAAGGAATGCTAGTAGTGAACCATTCCTGCTCCCCTGTGACCTTCTATGACTCACTTAGGCGGAACATCAAGTTGACACAATGTCTTAGTAAGTCTTGACTTTCTACTGTTTTTTCTGAAACTCCTCTCCCAAAGATGATCAGGACATTTCCTGCAAGATGGAGTGGAAGTCCAAGATCCCCATGAGGTCTATACTGATACAGCATGTGAAGGTGTCTTTCTTACACCCCATGGAGTGATAATCCCAGCTCCCTGACTGTTTTTTTTTCCCCCTGAAATAACCAGGACTTGGTTTGAAGCTTAAGGGTTGAAGGATCTCTTTAAGATCACCAGGATATATGACAAAGATCTCTCTTCAAGCTTCACTGGAATGAACGGGGGTGAAGCTAAGGAGCTGGTTGTTGTTTGGCCTGAGTAGAGCAGCCAGTGTCAAACATGTCTGTTGGGCTTGATGACCTTTCCAGGGTTCTTTGTCTAGAGAGGAATGTTTGTGTTGGGGTTTTTCCTTGTCCATGTTCATTGACATTTGCAGGTTATTGGCTTCTTCAACTCCTACTTTGAAATGCATGAGGCAAAAAGAAAACCCGAGTGACACTACAGTGTCAGTCCTTGGGTTCTCTGATTTCTAGCCCCTCTGACTTCCTTCTGCTTCCCACAGCCTTTTTATCTTTTATGTAGAGGTTTTACTTTTACTCAACAGGAGGAAGAGGAAAAAAAGTACATCCATTCTATTTTCCAATAATAAAAGAAACCAAGTATTGAGGTTTTGTTCATTTTGCATGGAAGTGTTTTGTTTTGTTTTCTAAATAAAATATTTCCCTTTGGAAGCATAAAAACATGCAAATTTAATTAAAATTTAAGATAGATTTTTCTGCTTAAACAAAGTGATACAAGATTAAAATATATTTAGAATTTTTATTCATGTTCTTTTATTCAACAATTGAAACTAAGGTCTATAATTTGCATGGGACATTGGAAGGAATGCCTCTTCTGAATATGAATACTTTCTAGATTCAAAAATAAGAGTTTTATTTGTAGTTGTTCAGCTTAAAAACAATAGAGAAACATCTCATAAATTAAGATTTTGTAAACTCTGTGTTTGGAGTGTTTCTGAAGCTTTCTGGACAACTTTGTTAGCAGAGGCATATTGCACAGTAAGTTTTGAAGCTGTATCAAGAAATACTTAGTATTGTAGATCTAATCAATATTTTCTTAGTTTTTGGAAATAAGAATTTTAATGTTGGTCTTATTAATAGAGACACATTTTAAATCCTTTGTATATTAGCCAAGGAGTGGGACAACTGGATCAAATCATGGTTCTATTCCAAGTTTTCTAAGGAATCTCCATATTGCAGGAATCTCCAGAGTGGTTGTACCAACTTGCATTTCAACCAGCAATGTATAAGTGAATATTTTATTTTATTTTAAATTTATTCTAATTTGTTATATATCATAGAACAATGCATTGCAATTCATAGTACACATATAGAGCACAATTTTTCATATCTCTGCTTGTACACAAAAGAATCACACCATTTGTGTCTTCATACATGTACTTAGGATGTTGGTTTCTGTCTCATTCCAGTCTTTCCTACCCCATGCCCGCTCCCTTCCCCTCTCTTCCCCTTGCTCTATCTAGAGTTCTTCTATTCCTCCCATGCCCTGCCCATTACCATTATGAATAGGCATCCAATATTTTTCCCCACATCCTCACTAGCATTTATAGTTACTTTTATACTTGATAATTGCCATTCTGAGTGGAGGAACATGGAATCTCAGTGTAGTTTGGATTTGTATTCCTCTAATCACCAGAGATGTTGAGCATTGTTTCCTATATTTTTTGATGATTTGTATGTCTTCTGTGAAGCCTGTTCAGTTCCTCTGCCCATTTGTTGATTGGGTTATTTGGGATTTTTTTGGTGTTAAATTTTTGAGTTCTTTAAATATCCTGGATATTAATGATTCTTGGATTTGCTTTTGCTTCTTGCTCCTCAGGAGTCATATTAAGAAGGTCTGTTCCTGGGCTAATATGATGGGGCATTGGGCCTACTTTTTTTTTTTTTTTTTTTTTTTTAGTATGTGCAGGATCTCTGGTCAAATGCCAATGTCTTTGATCCACTTTGAATTGAGTTTTGTGTAGAGTGATATATAGGGGTACAATTTCAATCTACTACATATGGATTTCCAGTTTTTCCAGCATGTTGTGTTGGAGAGTTGATCTTTTCTAGTATGAGATGACATATTTATGTGGGTATGGCTCTGTGTCTTCTATTCTTTTCCATTGATCTTCAATTCTATTTTTGTGCCTATACCATGCACAGCCACAACAATGTTTATAGCAGCTCAATTCACAATAGCCAGGTTATGGAACCAACCTAGGTGCCCTTCAACAAATGAATGGATGAAGAAAATGTGGTATATAGACACAATATAATACTACTCAGCTATAAAGAAGAATGAAATCATGGTATTTGCTCCTAAATAAATGGAGATGGAGATATCATGCTAAGTGAAATAAGCCATTCCTCAAAAAACAAAGGTCAACAGTTCTGTTTAATATTGAACACTAACCAATAACAAGGAAGGGTAGAGAGGGGAAGCATAGAAGTTGATCGGGATTAGACAAAGGGGAATGAAAGGCGAGAATAAAAATAAGAGACAGTAGAATGAAACTGAATTAACTTTCCTATGCTCATATATGAAAACACAACCAGTATAACTCCACATCATGTTCAACCACAAGAATGGAATTAAAATTGTACTGTGTTGCACCCAATGTATGTATAATATGTCAAAATACATCCTACTCTCATGTATATATAAAACAACATATAAAAATTATAGAATTAAAAAAATGAATACTATAGAAACATTAATATTAAGCAATAAAAAAGATGCATTGGTCTGAGTTAAATAATTACACTTGAAATAAATAATTTTTAATAAAATTTTCTTTAAAATTATATCTTCCTAGCTCATCATGTGTTTGATGAAGTTATTCATTAGTAAAATACATGTAATGTACACTCAGAGTAACTAAATATTCTCTTAAAGTCAATTTAGCAAACAGGATAATGAAATTAGAAAAATATTTTTCAAAGAGAATGGGGTGTGCATGTATACTTTGATGATATACTGATAAATCAAATACAAGTTTCTCAATAATGAATAGCAAAATGTCTCCAATTACTATTGTGTGCTATGTTAATTGTCAGTTTTAATAATTAGAGTGGTTTACATGACTATCCACATTATGTCAGATAGTTTCTCATAAAATACAGCATTCACTAATCAGCTTTATTTTTCATTATTCACCAGTCAATTTGAGTAAATAATCCCCACTCGTTTGATATTCAATTAAAAGTAAACTAATTTGCAGTCATGCCATTTTACAAACCATAATTTTTAAAATATCAATAGGAGATTTAAAAAAATAAACAACTGAATCATTTGTCTACATTTCTACTGGTTAGGACAGAGCTTTGGTGGCATCTGTCAGGGAGGTTATGTGCTGGCAACTACATAATGAATGTCATTCTTGTTTACCTAAGGACAATGTCATTGACTTATAAGAATGTATATTTATTTTCTTGCATTTCCAAATGCATTTGGCCTTGATAAATAGATAATGTTATGACATAACCATGTTATCTAAATATTATATACAGTAATTATGTTTTAAAATAAAAAAAATATGTATAAGAATATTTCAAATGAAAATATCTAAGAAGTACAATGGGAAAAATATTGTAAGGGACTAAAATAATTCAACATAAAAAGCACCAAGGTTATTATTTTGAAATTAATAACAATATTTATATTCAGATATTGTACATTTTTATATACAAAAGAGCTTACAAGAAGCTTAGGAAATAATACCAATAGTGATTATCACATTTAACCAAGTCAACCTGATCAAGAGTAGTGATAGAATATAAGTAATCTAGTAATGTGTGACTTTGATTTAAATCAATACAACTTTGTATAGAGGACTGTTTGATTACATATAATTTGAAAATGTTTCATAAATATGTAACAAAGCATAGAATAAATTACTATAAAATAGATAAGTATAAAATAAATACATTTGTTTACATATTATCAGCATTTTATAAATATTAGCTATATTTAATATTTTTAAATGAATATTTTAAAGTAAAATGACATGAATGTTGAATCTTCTTTTATAAAATTACTGGTTTTATTTTAATTAAAAACAGGATTTCAATGTTTTTGAAGATAAGTGATACTGTTTAAAAACATAAGCTTGCATGCATTTAAATGGATTTTATGGGTTGAATGGTGTCTTTCCAAATTCATGATCTTCATGAGCCTCAGGTTTGACCACATTTGGAAATTGGGTCTTATCAGACGAAATTGAGTTGGGTTAAAATGCAGCCACTCTGGATTAGAGTATGGTTAGCATCCTTTGAAGTCATGTGAGGATACACATACACTCTGGGAGAGACAGAAACTGGGTTAATGAACCAGTTTTTTAACCAAGACACCTAGAATGGCTGGAAAACATCAAAAATTAAAAAGATACAAGAAAGAAACCTTCCATAGTACCATTAAGAGGGCCTGGCCCTGCTAATACCTTGATTTCAGGCTCCTAATATCCCAGGATGCAAGATAATAAATTTCTATACACATAAACCACCCAATTTGGGGTAATTTGTTCTGGAGCTTTAAGAAACTAAAGTCTTTAAATAAAGTTAAGAATCTATAAATGATGTCTTAAATGATTTGTATCATAATGATAATCAAGCTATGTCAACCTCACTACCTTAAAAATATAATAAAATAAAATAATGATGGTACTGATTCAACTTTAATAACAAAATATTTCATATTATTTTTGAAACAACAAAATATTTCATATTATTTTTGAAATTGAAGATGCATTGAAACTTTTGGACATCTCTGCATTTTTACTAAAGTATTCATTATTTCTATTTCAAGTGTCGTAATTTTTTTTATTGCCATTTTTAAAAATTTTGTGAAATCTTTTACTTCAATTTGCTGAAAGTGTCATTCATTTCCCCTTTATGTTACAGAGTGCTCAATTGCATTGATTGACTTTCAAAATTAATAAATCTCATTAAAATTATTCTGAGTGAAATAAACCAGATGTAGAATGCAACATGGATCATTTTGTTTGTATAGATGACCCAAATTGACAAAACTAAACTAAACTAAATCAAATCTAGAGGTAATGGCTACTTTTGGAGTGAAGGAGGTATATAAAAATTGAGAAAATGAAGATATTTTAGTTCTTGCTCATGGTTTGTGTTCCTTTCTGTATGTTGCACTTCAAAATAATTTAAACAATTTATGCTTGGTTAAGTATGACCTAAGCAGTTGTGGTTTGTAAAGTCTAAAATATACACAGAGACCACATTTTGTAATAATTTGCATGAGCTAAAAATATATAGATTTCATTTTCCTGAGTCCTTTTAAAACTGAACATTAATGATAGGCAGTAAGTGGCCTAACGGTATTTAATTTTAGATATTTAGGACATGATTGATATTAGTAAAAATAGTCATTTCCAAAAGTGAGAAGACTGATAATTCTTTTGATAGTAAAAGGACTATCAATAAGATTCCTTTGGTTCCATCCATTTTGCTGTAAATGACAGTATTCCATTCTATTTACAGCAGAATAATATTTCATTGTGCATATATACCACATTTATTTTATCCATTCATCCCTTCATGGGCACCTAGGTTGATTGCTTATCATAGCTCTTATGAAGGGTGCTGTAGTAAACATTTGCAAGCAGGTATCTCTTTGGTATGCTGAATGCATTTTTTTTCTGGATATATACCCAAGATTTGTATTGCTGGATCATATGATAGATATAGTTTTAGTTTTCTGAGGAATTTATATTATGTTAAGTAAAATAAATCAGACATGGAGAGATAAGTTATATCTCATATGTGGACATTTAAAATAAGTCAATCCAAATGTAGAGTAATGATTACAAAAGAAGGGAAGAGGATGAGGGAGGTTGGATAAAGGGAGGCTGAATTTCACCAGTGCACAATGTATGAATGCATTGAAATATCACAGAAAACAAACAATTAATCCACAATTAATGCATGCTGACCAAAGTAAAATAAGATTAAAATAATATGTAAAAGGTCAAAGTATTATGAAATTTGTGTGTGTGTATGTGTGTGTGTGTGTGTATAATTTTAACCCACATGTCATTGTTATCCCTAATCAATAAACACAGTTCCACCACAAAACAGAATTTGTTTCTAGTTTAAGAGTGACCTATATGAATTTTGAATCAGACTAATTAAATTAATTAAAAAAGTGCTTAGCTATACAATGAATGAAGGTTTTTAAACCTTTAGAATAATAACAAAATCAAGTAAAATCATTAAACTAATATGTTGTTATGTTGCAATAATCATGGCTCCCTCACCTCACTATGTGACTCCTAGACTTTTGGCATATTTCATGATTTCTCTGATCCTCTGTGTTCTCTTCTTTTAAGTTAGGAAAATAGTCATGAATATTTCATTGCACCATTTTGACTATTCCATTAGATAGTCCATTTAAAAGATAGTCTGCTTTATTGTGAGTGTCAAAAACAAGAGAAATAAAAGGAACACTTATTTTTGCTTGTTTTCTCTGCCCAGTTGATGATATTACAGTTATAAAAAAATGATAATTTTTTAAGGAACTGTCTACAAACAGATATCCCAAATCAAAATTTCTTTCAATCAGTAGCCTGATTACCTTCATCCAACAAAATAGGAGGAAATTAGGAAAATGTTGATGCAGAGAAAATAAAAGAACTATCACCAATTTTGATCTCAGTTTCATAGAATTCTAAGAAGAGTCTTTTCTGATTTCTGAGTCTTTCCAGTCTGTTAATGAAATGAAAACAATATTGAAGTTGCAATTTGAATAATCACCACTTTACTTCCATAAATAAGCATTAACCTAGTTCTTTGGAATATTGTATTAGTTTAAAAACTTCATTTGAAAACTAGGTAGAATTTATATTTCTTATTTTAATCTGCCAAAGCTCATCCTTCTCAACTCACATAAAGGGAAAAATAAAACCTGAGGGTTTTTCAGAGCTGGCCATTGTGATACTTCTAAACAGCTTCTTCTAAGGAACTAAGATACTGTAATTGATCCACTTTTTCAAAATGTTTTATAAGCAAGATTGTCAAAATAGTATTTTTTTTTCATTTGTCAACATGAACCCTTAGAAAATATGGACTGATGAAATGAATAGAGTATAATTAGTTTAATAGCTGAAACCAAACATTTCTTGTCCATTTTCAAGACTGTACAATTCCATAAAAGCAAGTGAAGATTTGGAGCACTTCTTCTAATGAATTTGTTATGACTACTTAAAGCTATATTTTTTTTTTACTTAATTTCTAAGCCAAGATCTGACAATACTGATAAAAAACTCATAAGTTTGGGTGATTATATAATTAATACTAAACCTTAATAATTTATGAAATAGGTTTAACTTTGGTCCAATTAGTCTAATTAAGAGGAAGCTGGGCAGATTCCTAAAGTTATTGAATCGTCCTAAGTAATCTAAAAAATATAGTAACACAAACTTCTTTTTCATTAATTGATAGACTGGTGTATTCAATATGCTTATGGTTTCTAGACTTTCACAGAGAGCGTAGCAAGAAAATATAAGTATGTTATACATTTTTACACAACCATAATTATTTCAAAATCTATTTGTATGTATATGTTAAAAAGTGACTTTGGGGGGCATTTGCATTTATCAAATATGTAGCAATGTTGAGCAGTTTTTATGCATCTGTTGGAGATGAGTACACATATCTTCTTTAGAGAAATATTCAGATTTTAGTCCACTTTAATTCTATTAGTTGCTTGCTATTGAGTTGTTTTAGTTCTTTAAATATATATATATATATATATATATATATATATATATATATAACTATATATATATATAACTATATATACATATATATAAATATATATATATATTTATATATATGTATATATAGTTATATATATATATAGTTATATTTATAGTTATAGTTATAGTTATAAATGGACACAACATCTTTATTTTATTTATTTATATGTGGTGCTGAGGATTAAACCCAATGCCCCACATGTGATGGGCAAGCACTCTACCACCAAGCTACAACTTCAAACCATAGTTCTTTATATATTATAGTTATTAATCCTTTGCCAGATGCATAGTTTGCATTTTTTTTACCAATTCTTAGATTGTTTTTTGTTCTGTTGATTTCTGTTGCTTAATATATCATCTCTCCCCAATTAAGATGGCCATTGTCAAAAAGGCAGGAGAATAACAAATGCAGGCAACAGTGTAGAGGAAAAAATAACTTTTATATACTGTTGGTGGGATTATAGATTAGTATAGCTGTCAAGGTGGTGAGGGTCCTCAAAAAACTAGAACTTTTGAGTGAGCTAGCAATCCCATTCCTGGGCATATGTCCAAAGAAAATGAAATCAACATATCATGAAGATTCCTACATTCCATGTGTGTTGGAGCTCTATTCCTAATTGCCAGAATATGGGAACAACCTAAGTAACCCTCAATGGGCAAATGGATAAAGAAAATGTAATGCATAAGTACAGAGTGGAATATTTTTCAGATCACAAAAAAGCATAAAATCCTGTCATTTTTCAACAGCCTGGATGGACCTTATGTCAAGTGAAATAAATCAGACATAGAAAGATAAACATACACCTCAATCATATATCAAATCTAAACAAACAAACAAAAAATGATCTCATAGAAGTTGAGAGTAGTCAGTGGCTACCAGAGACTAAGGAGAGTAGAGACATTAGGAAGGAGGAAAGGTTGATCCATGGACAAAATTTTGCAGGGAGACAGAAGGAGTAAGCTTTTATAGTCTTCTATGGCACACCAGGGTACATATAATTAACAGTAACACAGTACATAGTCAAAATAGTTACAGTAGAGGAGGTTTGTGTAAGTGTTCCCATGCACATATAATCTCCACTCAGCAAGCAAAATATATTCAGAGTTTTCTGAAGAATGAAAAATTCATCCATTTTATTCCTGGAAAGATAGCAATAAGATATTTCTAATAAGCATATGGTGCATTCTCTGGCAAGATTATTGATAGCACTGCAGGTACTGCTTCCAATTAGGAAAGATACTGAAGCAAGTTTTCAATGGAGTTCTGTTGCTCAAGCTAGTCTCAAATTCAGGGGCTCAAGTGATCTTCCTGCCTCAACCTCCCTAGTCAGTTGTTCTGAAGATGTGGGCCACCATGTCTAGAAAGAACAAAGGACTTTGAATATATTCAGCATAAACAGTTATAATAGTATAAAGAGATGCATATGCTAAATACCCTGAGTTGATCACTACCCAACAATTGCCTTCAACAATCTTGCCAAAGAATGTATCATATGCTTATTAGAGATATCATATTCCTACCCTGACAGAGATAAGAATGAGTTTTCAATTCTTTACAAAACCCTGGAGTATATTTTTCCTCCAGAGCAGAGACTACATGTGCTTGGGAATACACATGCATGTATACATACATCAACATGCATACACAAAATCACTCACCAAAACCCATAAATCATTGGGATATATTCTAAAAAAAACGTATGGAGGAATTTATTCATTCCTTATTTTTATTTCACCTACTAGAAATTATATTTTTTAAAACATATCTCTTATTTTCCCTATAAAATTATTAATCATCTTTGAGAACAACTAAATCATAGATGCAATAACTAATAAGAAAAGTTGCCTCCAGGGTTTAGGTATATTAGAAAAACATCAAGGATCTTCCTATATTCCTGAAGAAAAATAATATAGCAATTCTCTTTCTTTTCTACTGTCCAGAATCTACTTTAGAATTGAAATCCAAGAATCTGTGTAACTACTGGACTACACAATCATTTCAATTCACTTTTTGAGAAATAAGCACCATGGGTGCTAAAAAGGTTTAAAAGGCATGGTGTTCACTCTGTTAATTTTTAAGTAATCATGGAGACCTGCCTTTAGCCCCCTCTCTTGGACACTTATCTGCTCTTATAATCATTTCACAAATGTTTATTGAATGTACACTAACTTAAAAAAATGACAAAAATAAATCATTAATACTGATTTTTATCATTAGTATCACTGTTATAAATTATTAATTCTGATCACTGTTTCATGGTTGAATTTAACATAATCTCAAGAATCATGGGGTAATATAAATAGTGGAAAATAAAGAATGGTAAATGCTGAAGGTTGGTTCTCTAATAACAGTTCTCTTCTTCCATAATAGTTTGCGCTCTGATTTTTTGAATGGTAAATTGCTATATATATCACAGTATAAATCTATGCTGCTAAGCCATACAATTGAATTCTTTAGAGAGATTTAAGCCAAAGAATCTGGGCCCAATTTATCAAGAAAACTGCCAAGTACCTTTTGTCCCCCATTCCTTTTTACCTTCTTTAATTTCTGATGGATGATTTACAGGTTCCTATTTGGAACTGGGGCCAACATCTTAACTCACAAGATTACTTGGAAATGTTACATATGAAGTGGCAACAAGAAGAGTAGCTCCCTACAGAAGTAGTAGAGCAGAGCAATCATGGGATGATAAATGTTATGTTTAAATGTGACCAGGCTCAGGGTTGCCTAGATATCTGGTAAAATTTCTTTTCTATTTGTGTCAACAAGGTGATTTCTTAAAAGATTGGCATTTGAATGGATAGATGTAGCAAAGAAGACTGCTCTCACTAATACAGGTGAAAATTATTGAATCCACTGTTCAATCTATTTAGATGCAAAAGGTAGAGAAGGGATTTTCTCTGTTTAGCTGAAGTGTCCATCTTCTCCTGTGCTTGGGCTTCTGTGCTCTTGCTGTGCAGGACTTCATACTAAGAGACTTAAACTCTTGACTCCCCTGGTTCTTTTGTTCACAGGGTTGGATGAGGATGACAACAGTGGTTTTCCTTGACTTCTGGTTTGAAGATCTTGAGACTTCAGCCCCCAAAATCGCACAATTCAGTCCCATGTGGTAGATCTCTCTAGACCTGATTAGTTCTTTTTTTTTCTGGAGAATTCTGACTAGTACACATAATAAGAATACTTAATATCTAACTGTAGGCTTTCCTGTGAAGGAATTAAATATTTTCGATGTTCAAAATATTGATAATTAGACTTCTTTCATTCACAAACCTCTTCATGCTTGAATATTTCTAAGAATATATAAATGTCCTCAAAAGATAGGTAATTCACCACACCCCTTCTCTCATAGTTGGTCAAGTTCCCCTTCTAAATTAGCATCAGAACATGTGTAATTTAAAATTTTTATTTTAGATGTTTTATTTATAATTAAAAATTATCATGTTCTTTTTTGCTTTTGCATATTTTCTTTCTTCTGAATTTATTTGTTCATTCTTAGTGGAACACAGAATGTGTTGGAATCATGGCAATAAATTTATGAAATATTCTACTGAGTGGACATTATATTCATCCTTCATATTGTGAGCTTCAAAACCATTTTTCTAAACATCAATTTATTTAATCAAAGTTCTGTTCATTTCTTTGTAGAAGATGCTCATTTTTTTTGATCCAAACATTGATGACAATAGTTCTGAAATTACTGATCCTTTTTGCTCTATAGGTAATCCACATTTTCACTCTGCTAGCTTTTAAGATTTTCTTGCAAAAATGCACAATGCTTTAAAAATTGTAGGTTTTTTTTTTTTTTTTTTGCTTTTAAGTACAATTCATGCTCAATAAGGTCATTTAATCTGAGTACTGCAGAAAGAATCCTCTCTGGCTTTTGTAATCTCGCAGGAGTCTCGTGGAGTGGCAGACAGGAGTTCACTAAAAAGATGGAGAATACAGCTGCTCAGGACAGAATGGACAGGTCACCTTAGGAATTTCAACGTGGGCCTTACAAAACCCAAGTTTCTTAAAGAACTTAGAAGTCCACCCCTTCTGAAACTGAAAGATACAGATGATGGCCCAGGAAGTTTAGCTCTCTTAGACAAGCTAAGGAAGGCTCCTGGGACTCTGAACCCATTTAAAACCTGTGAAATTTCTGAAAGTGGAAACCTGTTTGAAATCTGTGAAATTTTATCCTTTGTCCTCATGCATTCCTCCCCCTTTCTAAAAGTTCTCTTCCTCCCTGAGCTTTTGAAGATAGAACTTTTGAAACAATGAGGTGTTTTGTTGTTTCCCTCCACCTTCCTCCAAAGCTGGCTTTGAATAAGACCCACTTTCCTACCAATTTGACTTTGAATATCTCTGGAGCGGAGAGCAATATGGTTTAGTTTTCTTTCTCTTGAAGCAAGTGTGCCCCATAAGGGCTTCTTTTGTTCTTGACTACTTTGATAAAGTTCTCTATTGTCTCCAGTCCTGTGACCTATAGACTCCCTTTGATGCAGATGTCTGATTTTCTCCCTGCAGGTCATCACCCTTTACTGTCCTTCCCTTACCCACCTTCTCAGAGCTGGCTAACCTATTAACATGAGGACTGTGTCTTCTTTTCATTGTGGGAAATTTTCAGCTTTCGTTACTTCAATAATTGCATCACTATCCTAATTTTTATTCCCAAATTCTGAAACTCTGCCAGAGAGTTCAGATCCTCTATTTCTATTCTTCACCTGTCTTTTTTTTTCCTATTTACTTTCCATTTTATCTTTATGTACTGTGTGCTAGGAAAAATTCCTCCCCCTAATTTTCCACACCATTAATTTCTGTTCAGCACTCAGCATTCTAGTACTCATCCCACCTATTGATGTTTTTCTAATTTCACTAATTATGTTTTTCATTTCTGATATCTCCAATAAATTCTTCTCTTAACTGCCACTTCTTTTCTTCAAAGATATATCACTCTGATTAAAATCGCAAGCAAATTGATTGAAAAATTTTTTTTCTGTTTTCTTGAGCTTAGCAATTCATTGCCTCTGGTGATCCTGGCACACACCTGAATGTTTTGGCAGTGAGTGGTTGAAAGCTCCTTTTCTCAGTAGAGAATATGTGCTAGAGCATGGTCTGTTATGGCTTTTAATTTCCACCTTGGTGAATAGCAATAAGTACTTCTCAATCTTTCATTCAGCTCTGTGAAATAAGAGATAGATATGATGCATGAGAGGATTCAATCTCAAAAGCAATAGTTTGATCTTAATTTCTCAGTATTTTCATCCACCTAGGGCACTGTACTACCCATGAAAGTGGAAAAAAATGTTTCATATATTTCTCAACTCTTGGTGCCCCAGGTTCAACAGTCATCTGCCCAATTAAATATATCTTTCATATATTTATTTAGCGCTACTCTTGAGTAGATCTTGAAGAACACTTTCACTGATAACGTCACAGAGCGTCTTAGATTGGATTATTTAAAAAGTGATTCTATTGAAGAAGAGGTGGTTGAATTTCATGACCAATTGATTTTTTTTGACAGTTCAGCTTCTGAAGAAAATCAAACACTTACATAAAAAAAGTATAAAAGATATGCTAACCTCTTAGCTAATGTTTCCAGAATAAAGTCAAACTTCTACACAATTGGCACATTAATATCCTGAAAGATACACACTGACATCTTAAATATGAGAATATTTCACAAGAAGATAAACTATATATCATATGGTAGCATGAACAGCTCTTGTTAATTAATACCATATTCTTTTATTTTAATATGGCAGTTTGTAAATAATGTTTTCTTCTTTATAATGCATGTATGCTTTTGAAATTCTACATGTGATCAATGTGTTTCTCTTCACATGTCCTTCTATTTTTTTCTTTTATTGGAAAAGATGGGGATGATGATTTTTTAAAAATGTGTAGATGTATATTCACATTCATTAAAATGCACAGATTCCTAATATATAGTCTGATTAGCTCTGACAAATATACAAATCAGTGTATCCCTAATCTTAATTAAGAAATACTGACACCCCATTTCCTTCACCCTTAAATTTTTTCTTATGCTCCTTGTATTTTCAGTTGGTCAAAACCTTACAGGCAGTCACTATCCTCATTGCTATTCCCATAAAAAACATTTGTCTGCTATGGAATTTACATAACTAGAATCATAGGAAGTGTGCACTTGTGTGTTTCTTTTGCTTCACATGACATCTTGGGATAAATCAATACTTGAAAGATAACAGTAATTGGTTGTGGTCTATTGCTAAATGTTACATCACATTTTATTACATGTTAATGAAAACTTTACCCCCAATTTTGGCTATTATAGACATAGCTGCTCTGAAAATCATAAGGAAACCTTTGTGCTGGCATGTTTTTTTTTCTTTCTCTTGGGTAAATAAGAGAAAAAATTCTGGACCAAATGGCAAATGATTGCAGCTTTGAAAAAGAAAACTGCCGAACTGTTATCCCAAGTCATTCACTTAATATGAACATTAGCATAATGATATCAAGGTTTATTTCCTGTGCCTATGCTCCACTTGGATTATCCCTTTGGTGACACATCCATTTTTCTTTTACCTGTCACATGTCACATGTATTTGTCATTTTATCATTGAGTTATATGAGTTTCCTACAGACTGTGGAAAGAAATTATTAGTCAATGCAATAACATGCATTGTGTTTTTTTTCCTGGTTTTTAGTTTATCTCTTTGTATATCTAGTGCTTTTGTTTAAGATTCAGTGTTTTTATAATGTCCATTTTACATTGTTTTGCTTTTTCTTTGCCAATTCCAATGTCTCAAAGATGACCTCCTTTGTTCTTCTAAATATCACCATTTTTACTGTTAATTTAGGTCTATGATCTATCTCAGTTTCTCTCTGTGATATGAAGATTCATTTTTTCTTCATTTTTGATATGGATATTCATTAGATTAAGCATTATATGCTATAATGTATCATCTCCCCTCATTTCTAGCCAAGTCAGCATTACCAAATTATATCTTATGATTTATGGAATAAAAAGACTTATAATTTTGGCTTGATTTCTAGACACATTGCACCACCAAAACTGCAGGGAGCTCTTAGCACACATGTTTTATAAACACAAATTTCATGAGGTGCACTTTCCTTCTTTCAAGAATTTAATTCCATTCTACCAATTTTAATCTTTTGTTCATTCCAATAGAAAACCTCTGTTTTCAACCTATTATTTATTCTAATTTATGTGGAATTTAAAATGGTTGTTCACAATATGAGTATAATAAACACTACTCACTTTTATTAAATCTGAAATTCAAGATTGAAATTTCTTCTACTACACTAATATAATGGTAGTTTTACAAGTTTTGACAAGTAGAAAGACTCTTTCTCAATAATTTATACATACTAGCCAGATTAACATCTAGAACTCAGAAGGTGGTGCTCATATGATCTCTATTTCAGAGACGAAAAACAGCAAAAACTCTCTCTCTCTCTCTCTCTCTCTCTCTCTCTCTCTCTCTCTCTCTCTCTTTGTAAAGCTGAAGATTAAACCCAGGGCCTTGTGCATGCTAGGAATACAATCTACCAACTGAGCTATATCCCCAGCCCTTCTCTCTGTTCTTTTAAACAATGACACAAGCTCTTAAGTGAAGTACCAAGACCTTTATGAGTGAAGTACCAACTCATAAATATTATTTTATACCACATATTTACACACACACACACACACACACACACACACACACAGCGCATTTCTCTACCTCTATTTTTTTTTTCCAAATAGGGTGACCCAAATGTTTTTCAGATGCTATTTACTTCTTTTGTAAAGTGTATTCCATTTTCTTTTGTGGAGAAAATTTCTATTTGTCCTGTAAGATTTAGCAATAATGTTGCTGCCTCTGATATTTTCTTTTATGCCTTTGTGCCCCTTACTTCTTTCATTTGTTGTTTTTCTGTTTGCTTTTAGTATCTTTACCAATGCATCTATCCCTGTATTGTAACTATTTGATTAATTTATTGAGCATATGCCAAGAAATATAAACAGAACTCTGGAGTCAATGTCATGAACAACTATCTCCTATCATTTTATTGCATAAATTCCGAAGGCAGATTTTCAATTAGTAGTTACCAGAAGAATAAAAGAAAAATTGCACAGTGGTGAATTTAATAAAGTAAATTAGAAAGTAATGGGCAAAAAGAATGAAATGTAGAGATTGGAAGTTGTGGCTCAAACAAAGAGTGAGGAGAGGCTCTGGATGACTAGGAGGAGGCTGACATGAGAAAGGTCCTCAGAGAGAACTTTCCAGGCAGAAGAAAGAGGATGCCTTACATTGCACATTGGTACATTCTTAGCTTTCTCACACAAAAAGGAAACCATCAAGACTGATGTCTAGTCAGAATCTCAGGTAAGCAAATCATATGAATTGACTATCCATCCCATGGTTATGTATGGGAATGAAGTCCATTTCAGAGTCTCTGGGCAACTGAGCTAGAAGAATCCTTGTGAATGGTGACTGAGAAAACAAGAGCACATTGACACACTTACCCATGAGCATCAGTGTTTTTTTATAGGAAAAACAAGTAAATAACAAAAACTTCACTTGTGGAATATTAATGACATTTTCTTAGATAACATTATTAAAAAAACTCCAATCAACAGTGAAAATGTATTATTCTTATGGATGTTATTACTGCTGCTGCTGGTGTTGTTCCTTTTACAAGTAGAATGTTCTCAAAATCTGAAACCTATATACAAGGTAGATACTAGAGGTAAATTCCAATGCTAAGTTAGAGATTATTAAAATTTGATTAATTTTTGTCAAGGTAGGGTCTTGCTTGTAGAATAAGAATTAATTTATTTTATGACACTTATAAAAAAGTCTATATTTTAGGCTTTAGTTAAAAAATTTCATTTTGAATAAATTAATTTTTCATTTGTTCACCTTCTTCTGTCTTCAGTATGATGGTGAACTATTTCCTATGTGATGCAATGAAATCCATAATACAGATGAATAATTTTTTAAAAGCATAAAGTGTTTTACAATTAAGTAGAATATAAGAATGCTGGATCAAATATTCTTTCTTAAATATGAAGATATCTCTTTTACTCCAAGTCTTTATTCATGGTGACCCCTGTACCACATTGGAGGTCTGTGTTAATTAAAATTTTGATGTTTTATGACTCTGAATGGACTTGGTAACTGCAATTAAATTAGAAATAGAAAACAAAAATCATAGAATAAAAATTTGGAGAGGCAATGCCATCTAGACGACCAAAAGGGATCAAAGAAACACTTAGGGGCAGTTTCCTAGAGGTCAATAGGCAGCATAACTCATAGACAACTAAGACTTGTTTTCGTATTGTTAAGATACCTGCATTAACATCCTGAAATGCTGATCATCTTCTGCCTTGTCTTAAAGAAACATCCTGACAAATTTATAATTAAAAATGTGAATGTGTAAAATAAAATTTATTTTCACTGCAGCATTCTATAGTTCTTCCATAATCCAGGCCGTTCTTAGCATAACATTAACACAATTTAGATCTACCGTGAAATGAATAAAGCATTAGCTTGAGCAACACAACTATTGCTTTGTAACTCCTTACCAAAGTCTAAGACAAACCTTCAAAGGTGTTCAAATGCTCTGGCAGAATTTTCAAATGTGAGTTATTTTCTTTGCAATGTGTTAATACTATCTACCAACTATTGATATGTTCTCTCAATTTTTTTACACTTCCCTTGAAGTTGTAGAAAAGTGGCTTTACCGGGATTTTGAGACTAGTGTTTATTTTGTTTTGGTCCCTTATGCAAACAGCGAATTTATTGCTGACCATCTTGTTGCCATAATTTCTGCTAGAACTCTTGGTAGCCCTAGTGTGGTCACAACACAAGGGTGCAAGTATATGTGGTAAAGAAGAAGCAAGCTTTGAATATACAGTGCTGGCAGCTCACTGTGGAAAATAATTAGTGACAGATTCAGTTCTTACCAGAAGTACTTGGTCAAAAAGGCAATTTTCTTTTCTCTGGAAAATACCTGATAATGCAGTATTGTACAATTAAATTATTTTTAAAAAAATTTTTTCTTCATTTAGGAATATTTGATAGAAAATATCCCAAAATGGAATTTAGCCAGCTATATCAAATATATGAGTAAAGCTATGTGTTTTATAGATTCTAAATATTAATAAAAATTTAAATTTCTATCAGCCAATTTAAAGAGAATTACTTCTCGGAATAATAAAATTCTTGTTTTATGCAGATGCCATCACAGCGACCATCCAAATGCATTAGAAAACAGGGTGACTTTACTGATCAATGAACACAAATATTATGTAGTTTTGATTTTTTATGCTGATGTTATATGACAGCATTCAATATTATTAACTCAGATTCACTTTTGAAACAAATCCTTTTGAAGCTTTATATTATTTTCTTAAAAAAAGTCTTCCAGTATTTAAAAATTTTAGTCTTTCTAATGCCTGAAATGGCAACCACCTCATTTGAAATTACACAAAATAAAAGTATCAAGACAGATGTGGGTCTGGCTTATTTCACTTAACATGTAATTGGCTTCTAATTTTTATTCTCAATCCCTAAATTGCAGGATTTTGTCCTAGGATGGTGCCTTCTTACTTCACATTTTGATCACACTTTTTTGTGATATGCACTCTGACATTTTGGTGTATGAATCATTTTCACTTTTAGCACAATGTTTTAGTCAGAACTTTTAGCACAATGTTTTAGTCAGTCACTGCTATGACTAAAAGATCTGACCAGAATAACTGTAAAGGAGGCAAGTTTATTTCAAGGCTCACAGTTTCAGAGGTCTTAGTCCATAGAAGGCCAGCTCCATTCCTCTAGAGGGGCTCAAACTGAGACTGAACATCATGGCAGGAAAGTGTGGCAGAGGGAAGAAGTGCACATCATGATCAAAAAGCAGAAAAAGAGACTTCACTCTTCATATACAAAGTATATATCCCATAGTCATGCCCCAAATCAACCACTTCCTGCAGCCACACCCCACCAGCCTTTGGTTACCACTCAATTAATCCTATCAGGGATCAATTCTCTGATTAGGTTATGTAACCCAATCGTTTCTCCTCCAAACTTTCTTGCATTGTCTTACATTTCACCTTTTGGGGGACATGATGTCTAAACTGTAACAGCAATTATTGGTACAAAAATAGATGTGACAAATATTCAGATATTACAAGGTTCTACACTTATTCTAAATTTATCAACCATGGATGTAAGGCATATAACATTGCTCTTTTTAAAAGATGAAGAATTCTGAGTAGAAGGTTAACACAATAAATAATCATAGAAAAGTTTTGACTTTAGACCCTATCACACAAGTAAAGAGTCAAGATTAACTTTCCTAAATTTGAAAGAAAGTATTTTTCAACACTATTAAATTGAAGAGATAGCAATATTGAGTGCTTTTCTCATTGAGATTTTAATTAATTTATTCTCTGCTCATGTAAAAAAAGATAAAAGTAAATATTTTATATGACCTAATATGATCACTGTCTTAGAAATGGTTCCAATAACTTCTAGGAATTTATTATGGACTGAACACATTGCTATTTGAAGATGTTTAGATCTTTAAATTAAAGATTTTTAGATAGCAATAAAGTAAACAGAGCTAAACCAGTTACAATTTCAGCTTAATAAGAAGAGGATATAGGGCTCTGTCTTTGAAGACTTGTCATATAGAAAATGGGGGACCAGTTATTTTATTAGATAAACAAAGTCCAAAAAAATCCATCAATAAGAAAAAGGAAGTCAGATAGGTAGGACATATGGCAGTGGAGCAGCCACCAGATCAATGTGTCTGGGTTTGAGATTTCCAGGATAAGAAATACAAGAAGCCTTCAAGAATGTCTAGTTTAAACTCTAATTTTGCAAACATGGAATGAAAGAAGAGAAATGTCCATGTCTCTATCATTAGGAGCATCAAACTATTTCTCTGAAAAAGATGAAGCTATGTGTAGGATTCTGAAGATAAATCGTGAATACCACTGACAAAATAAGAAGCAGATTTTTGACCTTGATTCTTTTGGACTCACAAGTGTTACTGCTGCATATAAAACTCTCAGTATTTATGTTTTGCCTTTCTTTTTTCTTTGTGTCAGTTCTTCTCAAATAAAAATATTGAAAGAGCAGATGGTTTTTTAGTTAAAATATCATGATTTAATTTTGCCTTTCTCACTAATTATATTTTTACTTACTTGAGTCTGTTTTTCCTCAAACACAAAGGTAGTGATGATAATCCTTTCCATTCAAATTGAGTGGACAATATATACTCATGCACCACAAAATGACATTCTAGTTAATGATGGACCAACCACATATAGGAAAGTGTACCCATACAATTTTAATGAAACTATGAGTTTCCTGTCACACCTAGTAATATTGCAGACATTAAAATGTCACAGAGCAATCTGTTTTTAGTGATGTTGGTATAAACAAATCACTGTGCTGGCAGTCAGAAAAAATATAGTGGATCCAATTGTGTTGCATATTGTTAGAGTCTGTAAAAATGTCAAGATGGCACCTGGCATTTTGCAGAGGGAGTGGTTTGTGAAGTAACGCCAGCAAGCCATTAAGTGTAGAGATTCCTTATTGCTTGACTGCTGTATCTAGTTTATGTTAATTAAGATAAGCTGTGTGGAATGTATATATACCCCTCCAGTCCTACAATAAACAGCTCCCACTCCTGCTGGATCAATCTACACAAGTTCCTCGTCACCCCCCGGTTATTTTGCTGCAGCTGGACTGCGGCAGCATATAATACTTGAAAATATAATAACTGAGGATGTTACTGGTTTATGCATTTACTACTCTGTACTACCTATTGTTACTTCAGCATGTATTTCTACTAATGAAGATTATTGTGGTTAAATTTTGTATTACCCTAGCAGCAGCCTCTTACCTCTCCTACTTGCTGCATCTCCTGTTTCATGAGATCACCTTGAGTGGCTGATCTAGACCATATGCATTTGTGTAAGTGTACTATATGGTATTTGCACAAGATACCCAAGAATGCATTCCTCAGAACTGGTACCTGTCAGATGACACATGACGTGTGTGTGTATATAAAATGTCTATTTATATACAGAGGAGGAGGAGAGAGAGAGAGAGAGAGAGAGAGAGAGAGAGAGAGAGAGAGAGAGAGAGAGAAGGAAGAGAGAGAGAGGGAGACATATATAGGTAGGCAGATAGTTATTTCTTTACCATTCCTTTACAATCAACCAAGAAATTACAAGGATATTTATAAAATAATATAATTACTTTTCTAAAGCAACAAATATTTATTAGCATCTGCTCAGTTATAATAATAGTAACTTATTGGTCTCAGTTGACCCAACAAACTAGATGTAATAAATCAATAAAGGGATCAATCTAGTCCATTACTTGCTACAGTCTGAAGAGCAAAACACAGCACACTGAATATCCATTAGTATCATTTTTATCCTTGGGATTGCTGAGAGTGACTCACATGTTTCTATTCTATCACCTCATCATGTTAGTAACAATCTTTGTGCACTCTGGAAATTGGTTACATAGGACCAAAAATAAAGGCTAAATTTGTTGAAAATACTACTGCTTACTAAAAATGTTTTGAGAAAATCGGTGCTAAACCCAGGACAATTTTTTTTTCCCAAACGTGTCAGCAAATGCAATTCACCTTTGAGCAGTTATCAGTGCTGAAACTGATCCTGCTTAAGTGACATTAGCATTATATTTGAATGTGGTGATAATTAGATCTGTGTGCTATCCTAAGGTCTTACATCTGGTAAATTATTTTCTTGACTGAGCTAGATTTCTGTGTCAGCAAGGGAAACAGAAGGTGCTCCATGCTGGAGGCCATATCATCTGGCCACTTATTTTGACCTGTGAACTCTTACCCAGTAGTATCTTACATTTCCACAAAGCTGCTCAACTGTGCTTTGGACCTAATTGTGACCTTTCCTTCACGAAATATGAATAAGCAATTAACAGGGCCTCTCATATCTATAATGTAACTAGTATATTTACATGAGTGGCTAAGGACATTTATAGACCTGTTCTTCAAACTGTCTTTGTGAATGCTTCATTGATGGAGATGAAGAGGAATAATTTAAATATGTTTATGAATAGTAAATAATAGTTAAATAAAGCAATTTTTATGTCCAATTTTTTAATGTTTTCTAGTATTAGAGTGAGATCCCTCAGGAATTAGTGATTTGCCTTCTTTGAGTGAGAATTTATTAATGAATGTATTCATTTACTTATGTTTTTATATGTCCATCTTCTGCTTCAGAAATAATGCTTAAATTAGCTGCTTTTTTTGGCATTTTGTAGTCTCCATAATTCTTCAATAGGTTTTTAATGCAAATATTAGTTTGCATTAATGCACAGACATACCATGGTTTACTCAGTAATATCTGAACAAGAAACTCACTTGGGTGCTGCCACAAATGACAAAGTATGAAATGGAAACCCTAATATAGTTGACAAAACCTTATAGCTTGATATAATGAGATAGAATGGAATCATTTGTATGATTCTCTTCCAAAACTATTTGACTTTTTACAAAAGCAGAAGCCTTATTTATCCAAATTCCCTCCTCCTCATCATCATCATGCTTCTTCCAGAATTACAGATTGTGACCAGGAACAAGTTTGCAGTAAATAGAAGTCATGTCTAGCTATCAGAATTTTGAACCTTGAAATATATGAGGGTGTTCCTATGATGAACAACCTATGATGACATTTACATATCAATTTGAAAGATTTAAAATTCTCATTTTGCTAATAACTCAAGTTCAAAATTGAAATAAACAATATATGACTCACAGAGAAAAATGAATAGGTAGGGAAATAGAATAATAAAACATCATTTAAAGTGATTACCTATTTATGTAATTCTATGTGTCACATTATAGAAAGACCTTTGTTAGCAACCCTGTGATTAATTCAATTCAGGAAATATCTTCAAGCATCAACTACAGGAAGGTAATCTGCTTGAAATTTGGCCATGAAGTAATTACCATAAATTATATTAAAAAATTCATGAAAATAAGAACCCCTTTTCTCACATGGGGGAGTCTAGTGTCACTTTAGAATAACAATCTAGGAACCAAATATTTAAAAAAAAAGAGAGAGACTAGAGCAAAGGGATCCCAAAATGGATAATAGGCATCAGAACAGGAAAACAGACTAAAATTTCTCATGTGTTCTTTCTCAAATTAGCGCATTTAGCCAAAAGAAAAGAGCTGATTGGCTTCTGAAAAATGTGTTTATTGTTGACTGAGCACTTCTGAGAATGAATGCTTCAAATCTTATGTACATGGTTCTATTCAACAAAGAATCAAGCCTAATTTCTGAAAATTCAGAAGAGCCAATTGTATGATTCCTCCCTAGAAATCATCAGATACATTGGGAAAACAAAAATAAATAAATAAATAAAACGAAGAAGAATATAGGCTAACATAATTTAAAATTCTGTCTGTACTTTGTGGTCCATAGCAATGATATCAAACATGAAGATGTTATTTGCCTGTGCCTGAACTTTAGCAATTGAGGATGGTGAAAGTTACGGTGAAGGCGAAAATTTTGTTGGTACGTTTTAATATCTAATGAATTGTAATTTGTACCACATATTTTACAATTAAGACAATACTTTTACAATAGCCCCATAGCATTAAGAAACCATCTGTTTGTCTATTAAAATGCTTATTCCTGTAAGTTATGTCAAAAAGAACCTAGTTTCCTTCCTAAGTTGCTAAAAGATAGAAAACTTTAAGTCTGGAATTTTCATTTCTAGAAACATGTCAAGTAAAGGGTGGTCTTGGTACAATCATCAGTAGACGGGGCAGGTTGCAGAATAATATAAAACACCAACAGATTTAATCCACCTTAGTGATGTGATTTGGGATCCTCATACAGATCTGGCAATCATTAGCAATTTCTTTTTGAAAGCCACTGTCTAGTCATGGTGATATTCTCTTAAATCCAGTCCACCTGGAAATGGTCTTTTATTCTCCTCAAATCTATGAGACAAAATGTACCAGTTTTTTAAAAAGCACCATGTAGTGATTATGATATGACACTCTCTTTCACCTCTACACATCCTAGTAGATATTTACCAAAGAGAAAATCAAGGCAATCAGTAACTTTTGGTCAGTTCAATTAGAGCTCTACCAAAAGATGGTATTTTCATCTCTCTGTTTATAACACAATGCAGGTTCAGAAAAAAAAAATCACGCAAAGACTGACTATGTTACCAAGAGCCTAGACATAAGTAGATTGGACATATTATGCCTGATGACTCTCCATAGAATCTCTCTATGTGAAATATCCCCCATGGGTTTGAATATCCAGTAGTTGATTTATTTAAATAGAGTGAGGTTGTCATTGACATTATAAAGAAACATCACACTTTCTTCTGAAAGTCAGATAGTTAAAAAGACATTCTGCAAAACAAAATGTGCATGACAATATTCTGAAAACCTACACCCAGGAGAGTGGCAAGTTACAAGACTTAACATCCTTGCTGTGGAAGAAAGGGCTCTCAGCACAGTTAACTACAGCTAGTTACATACCCACCCTGGAATTATCATACTGCCCTGCAGTATGATCATAATAAAATGTGAGGACTTGAACATCTGTGATGTGACTCTCAGATGAATAGAATATCTGCTTCCATTTAAGAAATTTAGAGGAGAACAAAGCGAAAGTGTCCTAAAATTAAACTGAAAATAATTTTAATATCAAGCATGTTATCTTGAACATAAAAGACAAGTTGTAACTCCTGATTTTCTTTACTGAAAAGCAATAAGAATAAGTTTACATTACTGGAGTTGATAGTGAATTAAAAACAAAAAAAAGCCAGAGTGTGGGGGGGATATTTCCAAGATAGATACATTGTGTGGATTTTTAATACAAAATGTTGTTGAAGGCTCCATGTATTTTAGTTTTCAAAATCATAATGAGCAAAACTAATGTGAATCTTAGAAGTAAGAAACGTGGAAGCCAGAGCAACTGTGGGTTTGGGGAAATTCCGTGATTTATTTTAAGAGTTTAACATGTGCAGCACATTACTTCTTCATACACAGAGAAAGCAAAACAAAGTTAAGAGAAGTGGCCCGCATGGTGTTTATTCACACAGTAAACATTGAGACCTGAATATTCTAGAGACGTAATTCACCAGACATCCTGGCCCCAAATGTTCTGAAAACACGTAACTGTAGTCCAGTGTGGGCACCTTTAAAATTAGCGACTACATTTCTGCAGGCAATTTAAACAGCTCTGGAGGTGTTATAAATGTAGATTCATATGTTAACCCAAATAGAGTATTTCTATTGTTTACTTTAGAGGAAATAATTAAGTAAAACAAATAAGAATATTTGACATATGGTAAGAATGTAGTCTATTTATGTATTTACTGGCATGGAGTAGTTAGATCATATTTATGTTCTCTTGTAAATATTTTGGAAATTTTATATTGCTTTCCATAACCCTTACCATACCACCTTCCACATTACGTTTCCAAAAACAGTGTGCAAGAGTTTCCATTTTCCACATCTTCATCAGTGTTTGTTCTGTTTACTTTTAAATAGCCATCTTAATAGTTGTGGGATGATATCTTGCGATGGTGTCAGTTTGTACTTCCCTGATCATTAGCATTGAAAACCTTTTCATCAACCTATTAGATTTTTTCATTTGTTCTAATTAATTAAATGACAAGAGAATGCATTTTGACACATCATATATAAATGGAATATAACTTCTCTTTCCTTTGTTTCTACATGTTGTGGGATCGCACTGGTCTTGTAGTCATATAGGCAATAGGGTATTAATGTTCAATTTGTTCTACTCTCCTTCCCTATTCTCATACCTCTCCTCTTTCTTCACTCCCTTCTGCCTAATCCAATCTGTTCTAATCTATTCTTCCCTAGCCCTCTCCCTTATTGTGAATTAGCATCTGTATATTAGAGAAAACATTTGGCTTTGGTTATTTGGGATAGGTGTACTTTGCTTAGCATGATATTCTCCAGTCCCATCCACTAATGGCAAATGCCATGATTTCATTCTTCTTTAAGGCTAAGTAATATTCCATTGTGTATATTTACCACATTTTCTTCATGCATTCTTCTGTTGAAGGGCATCTAGGTTAGTTCCTTAGTTTAGCTATTGTGATTTGAGCTGCTATAAATATTGATGTGGCTGTGTCACTGTAGTATGCTGTTTTTAAGTCCTTTGGGTATACAAACAACAATAAACATTGGCAAAGATGTAGGGGAAAAGGTACACTCACACATTGCTGGTGGAACTGCAAATTGGTGCAACCACTATGGAAATCATTATGGAGAATCCGCAGAAAACTTGGAAAGGAACTAACATTTGACCCAGTTATCCCACTCCTCCGTTTATACCCAGAGGAGAAAATCAGCATACTATAGTGATGTAGCCACATCAATGTTTATACCAGCTTAACTCTCAATAGTTAAACCATGGAACCAACCTAGGTTCCCTTCAAAATATGAATATATTTTTGTACATCTTCTTTGGAGAAATACCAATATAAGTCATTGCCAATTTTTAACAGGTGTATTTGCTTTTGTTTGATAGAAATTAGTTATTAACATGCAAACACATATACTTGGGTCTTTTTTGGTGGTGGTGGTTGTTTTTGTTATTGAGTTATGGTAGTTACTTAGGTATATTTTGGATATTAACCTTTTATTACATTATGGTTTGCAGATATTTTCTTCCATTACTTAGACTGTGTTTTCATTCTGATTATTTTCTTCACTGAACAGAAGCTTCTCTGTATGATACAATCCTACTTGTCTACTTTTGTTATTGTTGCTTCTGCTTTTGTGGCTATATTCAAGAAATCATTGCCAAGGGCAATTCCATGAACCTATCCACATTTTTTCCTTATAGGAGTTTTGTAGATTTTGGTCTTTAATCCACTTTGAATGAATTTCTGTGTAGGGTAAATGGTAAGGACCCAAGTATATGTGTTTGCATGTTAATAGCTAATTTCTATCACCACTAATAAGAGGCTATCTTTTCCCTATTTGGTATTCTTGGCAACCTGTTGAAAATCAGTTGTCCATGTATGTATACACGGGTTGATTTCTGAGTCCTCTCTTCTCTTCTGTTTGTCTATACATATGTATTTGTGCCACTATCACATTATATGAACTATTGTGGTTTTGTGCTCTATTTAGAAATTGTGAAGGATAGTATCTCAATCTTTGTTCTTTTTCAAAATAGCTTTGGCTATTCAGGGTCTTTTGTGGTTCTATAGAATTGAAATTAAACTCTTGAAGAGAATTTCCACTCCCATGTTTATTGCAGCATTAACAACAATTGTTAATATACAGTAATAACATAAGTGTTCATTGACAATGAGTGAATTTAAGAAACTGGTATATATTTCTTTCTTTAAAGCTAAAGAATATTCTTCAGTATAATGTGTTGCTGTCAGATGTGAGAACATGAATGAATCTGAAGGACATTGTGCCAACTGAAGCCGGTCTAAGAAAGACAAACTTATCATGCTCTAACACATTTGAGATGCCAACAATAGTGAATCCATAGAAATAGAAAGGAAAATTAGGGATACCAGGAACTGTGGGCAGTAAGCAATCTACATCTGCTGTCCAATGGGCATAGAACCTTAGTTATATGTTCCAGAGATCTGCTGTACAATGCTGAACCTACATTAAGTATACCACATTGCGCTGTTTATTTTTAAGTATAGCTCTTGTGTCAAAAATTATTAAACTAACATAAAAAAATAGTATGTCTTATTAAAAAGAGTTAATTCTTCAATTCTAAGGGTCTTTTAAGAAGCCAAAGCAATATAAAAAAAAGAATAATATTGTTTAAAAGCTAGATATTATTATTTTTATTCCTTTATATTCCTCTAGAAATTCGGAGATGTATATTAACCCCAAAATAATTAGTCAACAAATCTGCCACATTATATGAAACAGTTGTGCTTCCTTATTCCCATTTTGTGGATGAATAAAGTAAGGCACAATTTCTTCAAAGTTACTCATATAGAAAGCGTCAGGTATGGGATTTGAACACAAACAAATTATCTCATCTATGACTTGTGCACTATACCACATAAATTCATTAATTCAACTAGAAATAAATTATTTCTAACACTAAGAGCACTTTCATATGCATCAGCATTACTTAGGTCAAAAGTTACCAGAAATATTATTATTAAATAAAAAATATAAATAAAAATAGATTTATTCAAATATGTAAGACCTAGATATAAATACAATATAAAATTTTACTAAATTTCAAAAAAAAGATAATACAGAATAAATTTTAAAAAGCCACATATTTACATTATAGCCCCTCTCTTGCTTTAGTTACTGCTTGACTCCAAATCCTACTTGGCAAATAGTATTTTAAATATTATTTTTGTCTTAGTTACATGATTTTTAAAAATAAATATCTTTCTTAGAATGGATTCCTATATAGCAATTCTTTTCAATACTATTTGGGACTTTGAGCAATTAAAAGATGAAATATTTGTTATTAGAAAAACATCTTACTGAAGTACATAAATGCTTAAATAAGTGGAAATAATGCTATTTCTGGATGAAAAGCTCAGTATTTAAAAATGACAAATCTATTCATAAATTCAATGCAACAAATTGCAAAATTAAGGATTATTTAAACATATAATTATTTTTTCCAGATTCATAGAGAAATGATCAAAAAGATTAAAATCAAAAGCAAAAAATATGACAAAGAAACCTGAGGAGTAAAGTTGAACTCATTGGTATGGGTCCATATGAATCTCAAATAATCTACAAAGTGAAATTCTGTTTCAGAAACACTTTTGGACACAATTCAGAGACAGACTCCTGAATAAATAAAAAGTCTATTGTATATTAGAAAACATAATATTTTATGCCAGCTAAGAAATAATATACTGTTGACTAAACTATTGATTCAATTGCAAACATTTGGAGTAAAATGTAGCTCATTCAATGTGCCAAAAAGTTAGCACTTATTATTGATCTACATAGGAAACAAAATGATAGACCCAAAAAACACATGAGTATTTCTTATAATTTCTTATTGAATAACTTATAGAACTAATTTATTTTACAATTTCTATATTTTTCTTTTTTATGTTAGATAAAATAGATGTTTGAAGAAGGGTAGCAACACTAGTCATTCTTCAGATTTTTGGACACCCAATGCAAAACAATTCTCTTCTATTTTATCAGATGAAGACAAAGTAAAAACGTAGGAGGATTAAGAAATCTGTTGGCTTTCTACCGCTGTGTAAAAAAAAAATAAAGATGTTTCATAGTATTTAGCCATTTATATGATTGTCTCTCTGAAAGAATTCCAAAGCTAAAATTAATAAGTGTTGAATTATCTGTCAGAGAGAGAAGATCGTATTGATTATAACACATAACTGAAAACTATCAGACTGAAGGTTTTAAAATCAAAAATAAAATAATTATATAGTAGTTCACCAATGACTATTCAAAACTTGTTTTGCATTTCAATCAATTACATCCTTGAAGGAAATCTTTCATTGTTCCTTGACAACAATTTTTTAACTTAAAAGGTAATTTTATTATTTGAAAAAAAAATGTAAAGACTGAATTACTTGAATAGGTCTGTCATTGCTTAGTCTGGTCAGAATCTCAACTTTTCTGAAGTATATTTCTTTAACTGAACACTGTGGTCGGTAACTCCAACCCCTCCCCCTTTAATATTAAAAGAGAAGTATAACTGTTCCATAGTTACATTTTTATCTTAAATAAAATTTAAAGTAT
The DNA here is from genome assembly GCF_048772815.1 of Callospermophilus lateralis. Classification (NCBI taxonomy): domain Eukaryota; kingdom Metazoa; phylum Chordata; class Mammalia; order Rodentia; family Sciuridae; genus Callospermophilus; species Callospermophilus lateralis. The sequence goes on along the minus strand of NW_027512944.1, from coordinate 27,442 downwards.
ACCAGGAAATTTCAAAAATACATTGAATGAATATTTAGTATTTCACATTTTTCTATCTTCTGTTTTGTTCCTGAAAGAAGCTATTGTTTTACATTTCTTATCATTTTGATACTAGAAAGGACTAGAGGGAAATCTCAATTACTAGGATGTATCTTCAAACTTAGGTACTAGTAGTCCTCCAGAATTGTTACCCAAACCGTTATCTATTTTAATGCAATGATAACTCTGACTAGAATCATGGAATCACCAAATTCTATTGACAGTAAGATGTCTCAGAGATTTTTCTGTTGTCAGATGGGGAAATGTCACTATCTAAACCCCACACAACCATACTATTGGATCCTGGTCTAGTACAAGTATCCCGAATTTCTAGCTAGTGCCTGCAGTCCATATAGTGAGTAGAATTAAGTAGAAATCTTGGGAAAGGTTTGGATTATACAACTAAATTATATTACAGTAGAGTTTGAAAACCAAAATTTAATTATACCAAATGCATATAGTTTTAAATGCTTTAATTTCCCATATTTTGTAAATTAAAAAGTGTCTTAGTCTATTTAGATTCCTATAATAAAATAAAACATAGCTCATAAATAATGAAAATTTGTTTCTCAGAGTTCTGGAAGCTAGAAATCTGAGATCAGAGTACCAGCAAGCTCAGGTTCTGGTGAGGGTCCTTTTTGTATTTATAATTGGTAGCTTTTCACTGCAACCTTGTCTGGTAGAAGGGACAAGTTAGGTCTATGGTTCCTTTTATAATGACACTAATTGTAGTTATGAGGGGTCCACTATCATGACTTAATTATTCTTTATTCCCATCCTCCTATGATTTTGGGGATCAGAATTTGAACATGAATGGGGGTTGGGAACAAAACTTCCATCTACAGCAATAGGCAAAATGGCTGATGATAACTACCACCTCATCTTTGCTTAATATGGAAAGGATGATACTTAAAACTCATCATCATTCCTTCTCCAGATGCATTATGGTGTCCATTTTATGAAATAAAAATTAAGAATTCCTCTAAGATAGTGCAGCTGATGAAACACAGGCGGCATGGGTGCTCCATATATATCATGTTCTTAGTGTGCTATGTATGCTGTTCCTCTTCCAAAAATGACAGCAAAATAATTTAGAGAATGTCCACACAAATTTGACCTATATATTCCTTTTCCCTAATTTTAATCATATAAAATATATAAGATTAGCTAGTATTTATATTTGTTTCTTTTGTTATGTAGTCCATGATGTGAAATCAGATATTTTTTAAGATACTTAAGTGTGTATAGTTAAATGAATCTTAAATATAAGTGCTTCCCAGGGAATTATTTTGGTTGTACTTCTCACATGTTCCCTTCAAAATTAGACAATGTGTATTTCTTGAGATAAGGAAAGCTTTGTAATTCTCCACCTCAGTGTTTTTCTCCTGGGCTATAACTATGTCCAGCCTTAGAATAGAGTAGTTAAGCCAAATTAGTCATTTTTCCAAGTGTGACATTTTTTACTAGCAATTGAAAGATATATAGAATTAATGAAAAGAGAGAAATTAAGAGATTTCCCAAACTTTCCTCTATTGTATTCCTAATGGATTTATATTTTCCTTCTTTAATTTTCCCTGTATTTCCTACTTTCTTTACTACATATGAATATATATTTAAATTTCCACTGTCTAAATAGTTTGAGATATTTGCTCAGGGGTAAATAATGTGCATATCTTGTCTATTTTCCTGAAATTTTGTCAAACTACAAAAATGATTTATGCAAGGCTGCTGTATCTGAAACTATTTAAAGGAAAATTAATATGACTAATCAAATATAATAAATGGCTTCACACTTTGTAGAGTATAATTATTTCAAATTAGAGGAATTATAAGTTAGGCATATTACTACTCAGTTGAAATAGAATATTCTTTTCTTTTTCAATCAGGCAAATAATACACCATAATTAAGTAATGTTATAATGTAAATCTTTAAATTTTTAAACACAAGGAAATATAATGCAAAATTTGCCTGAAAGTCAAGTGGGAATTCACATTCCCAGAGAATTTCAAATAATACCCATTGTATTAATGGTAAGAAATAAGGCCTATCTCTTTCCCTCTAAGAATTAGATTGAATGAGAACAGTAGGATACCACAGTTTTTCCACAGATGGGACATCTTTTCATTTGGATTCCTTGGCTCTTTCCTATGGGAAATCATGGGGTATGATCAATGTTCAGTTATTCTGTTAAATCATATCAAGAAAACTGTTGTTTTACTGCTGATATTGATCATCACTACATGAGATTTAATGGGCCCCATGTTGAATAAAAGATAGACTATCATAAAATAATAGGTAATAAGGGGTTACTACCATGACAAATAAAAATACATGCTGCAAATCAGAACATCTGATATGTTGGATCTACATGTCTGTTTCTTCTGATGAGACTGTAGCTTTTACAAGCAGGGAACATGCTTTTGTAACTTATATGTTCAATAAACACTTGATAAATTAATGAATGCAATTCATTAATTTATCAAGTTTTTTTTTAATATATAGAGAGAGACCTCATAGTGAGTGACAGGAAGGCAAGCCCTGCAGCCTGTCACACAACGTAGCTGCCATTCACTCTCAAGTTGCTTACTAAACTGAACAAGTGACTGAACCTCAATAATTACAACTATTCACCTAAAACATGAACATAATACCTATTATACAGAATTTAAAACATGACTAAAATAAGTAACACTGGCAAACTGAATTTTTGAATTCGTGAATTTTAAAAATCTTTTTTGATCTTTCTTTTTATGCTGCTTTAAAGATTCCCTTTCATAATACCCACTTACCAGTAATGTTCTAGGTGTTCTTAAGTGAGCACAATATAAACCAGACACAGAGTGTTCATATTCAGCTATGCCTTCTAAGCATCACTCAGACACTAGATTCTTCTAAAATCAGACACCCCTTACCAAGTCCATTTATTCAATATTTCATTCACACGTATATGCAGAGTAGGTACTATGTTTTGAAGTAAATAAACTCTTTAATCAATGTAATAACATATAATTTCATATTGCTTCTAACCCATTAAGTAATACAGATGGGATCATGTATGGTTATGAAAGTTCCCTGATAAAATCTCTTTCTGGGTACTCTAAAATGGAAAATTTCACTCCACTACACTCATCTCTACATTCACATTCAACTGAAAAATCAAGAATAGCTCCTGATTGATTTTAGTAGTTTTTGGTTCCATCATTGTAAAAATGTCAAAAATGTGAATGTAAACAACTACTGCAGTCCCTGAAAATATAGCCATGAATGTGGGTACCTCAGGAGTCTGTTTTTTATTGGAAAGGGACTTTGGAATTTTCAGCTGTAACTAAACATAAAGTTATTTTAATTATCAGTTTCAACTAATTTCTAAACCAAAAATATGCACATTTTGATCTGGGACAGTGGCACATGCGTATTATACCAGGTTGAAGCAGGAGAATTGCAAGTGCAAAGCCAGTCTCAGCAAATTAGCAAGGTCCTAAGCAAATTACTTAGACCTTTCCTCATCCTAAAAACATGGAAAAAAGATTGGGGGGAGGGGTTTATGGGGACATAGTCAGTGGTAAAGCGTCCCTGGGTTTAATTCTCAGTGGAAAAAAAATGCACATTTTAGAGGTAAGTCGAGTAATTTAAAAAAACAACTTACTCTAAGGTAATTATGAGGCATGAACATGTATCAAAAATGTTGCTCCAGTAGAATGACTTGGACATAATATCCCTATGTTCATATGTAAATACACGACCAGTGTAACTCTATATCATGTACAACCACAAAAATGGGCATGTATTATAATATATAAAGAAACATTCTATTGTTATGTATAACTAAAAAGAACAAATAAATTTTTAAACATCATTTACATCAAGAAAACAATCATTATATGTCTCAAACCACTTTTGCATCTAATGAATTGATGGATTATTTTGCGAGATAAGAATGTCTTTAGTTTTTTATATATCAAGGAAAATAATGAACAATTGGACTTTTTTTAAAAATCTATCATATATCTGTCTATCTATATATCTATTCCGAAGAACATCTAAGGTTAACAACAATGACCTGTTCAATCAGAAGGTGCTATAATGACTAATACCCTGCATTCATCCAACAAATAGACCATACAGAAAGTTAATAGAAAGAAGCAATAGGAAATATAGCTTGTTTTATCCCTTGAATCATCTTCTGCAGATGAGAAAGATCTTTGCCCCCGATTTAGAATGAAAGCAACTCAGGGCCTTCCATAACAAGCTCAGCCAATCTCAAGAGAGCATAGCATGTTTTCAAGATATTCTGTTTCTTTTCCAAATGTTCTACACATTAATTCCCCTGTACCCACATTACTTTGCAATCAACATCTGCCTTTTCTATTCAATACCCTTGTCTTCTACACTCGACTCACTTGGTTACTATATTGTTAGCAATTTAAGTAGCAACTATTGTGAATCCATATAGTCACAAGAAGAGCAAAAAAATAGACATTCACTATCAAGTGAAATGGAAAATACCAATAACAGTATGTTAAGAAATATGCAGACTTATCACAATCCACAGAGCAGAGATAATTATTTGTACAGTTAAAAGGATCTAGTTACTTTAGTTGTTTTATGGCTGAATTAAATTCTTATGTAGCACAATCAAGAAAGAGGTAAATGACTTACTTTAACTAAAATTTGATTAAATTTCTTATTTCAATCAAAGGGCACCCAGCACATTATTGAATGAAGAAAATATATGAAGTATACTTAATTATTTATGTATTATTTTTAGAAAAAATGCAAAATTCTTACAATGGTGCAAGATATTTTTTAGTTTAAGACATACTTTTAATATAGACTAGTATATTCTAATGAAAATAATTTCATAGTTTAAATTAATGCAAGAAAGTTTTAGACAAGAATCTGTCATTTTTCAAAGGTATTAATGGTTTAGATATGAGATGTCTCCCCAAAAGCTTTTGTGTTGATACAGCAATGCTCAGAATTGATTGAAATGATTAGATTATGAGAGCTATAACCTGATCAGTGAATTATGCTGTTTGATGGATTAATAATTTGAATGGATACCTGCATGGTAACTATAGGTAAATGAGGCATATCTGGAGGAAGTGGGGCACTGGGGGTATGACCTTAGGGATTGTATTTTGCACCTGAGATCCCTCCTTTTCCTTCTCTCTCTCCATTTTTCTGCTTTTTGGCTGTCATGAACTCAGAAGCTTTCCTGTGACATGCCCTTCTACAATGGTATGCTCTTTTACCATGAAGTTCTGCCTCACCTCACTTTCAGAGCAATGGAATTGGTCAACAATGGACTGAACCACCAAAACCAAGAGTTGAAATAAATTTATCCTTCACTGAGGTGTTCTTATCAGTTATTTTTGTACAGCAAGGTAAAGCTGACTACACAAGAGAAGAGAATATTTATTTTTATTTTTTTGTACCAGGCCATTCTTTTTTTTTTTAATTAGTTTTTATTTTGAGACAAAGTCTCCCTAAGTGCTTAAGCCTTATGGTCTTGCTAAATTGATGAGGTTGGCTTTGAACTTGTCATACTCCTGTCTTAGTCTAATGGGCCACTGGGATTACAGGAGAGTAGAAAATAATTTTAAAAATACCTTAAAGCCAAATCATGCCAAAAGAAAAATAAAAATTCTTGTTCTAAATAGGGAAAGTAGCTGACATGGAAACGTTTTCCCATGTCATGAGAAAGGCAGATAATACTTTCTTTGGAAAAATTATTTCTCCTTTTTTTTGTGTGTGACAGTTTTTTAGATAACCATATTCAAATTTTCAGGATTACATTGACCATATCTAAGACATTGAGTTATGTGACTTATTCATTGCACATTTCCATACCATAAAATTCATAAAATAATTCAATACTTAAAAAGTAAATTATACGATTAAATAAAATAATATGTCTGTAGACAGGGTCTGGCACATATCATAGTCCATAACAAACAGCCTGGTATTATGAAGGAAACAATGTTTTTTTGTTTTTTTATTTCTCCTTGGGAAGAGGTGTGCTAAAAAAAAAAAAAATTTTCTGCATAAATATAGTAATTTTTCCAATAATTTGGGCAGCTTTTCATCTAAAAACTAGTTTATTAAGTAGTATTAATTAGCATAAATTAGGGGAGACAGAACATGGAGAACAAAATACAATTCAGTAAGCCATCATGACAAATGGCCAACAAAAAATCTTAACTCAGTGATAAATTCATGGATATTTTACTGGAAAGATATTTTATTTGCCAAATAATTATACATTTATTCTCTCCTTGGGTTACAAAATTTATTAATTTTCTGCTTAAAAGAATCAGACTATTAATATGAAATGCATGCTTTGAGGATTAGCTCAAAAAGTTGCTACTCATTATTGAAATTAATTAATGGCTAAAAGACTATGAAGATTTCTTTTACCAGCAAATATTAGCTGTAAAAAGATAAACTGCTAAGAAGTTTATGAAGACAATTAGTATTTGCAACATTGTGAAACTTCATTTTAGTGAAGGATTTTGACATCAAAGTGACTTCATTACCGTGGAGTAAGGTAGGATCAGGGTTCCATTTTCATAACTGTGTTCATTGATAATAAAACATCACCCACACAATAGGGAAGGAAGATGGCTGATAGCACTCCTCTGCCTTCACCAAGGAATGCTGACAGCTGCATTTCTGGAAACTTGGGGCAAGTTTCATGATTAAAAAAAAAAGGAAAAAATGCACTATTATATTTCTATAGGCAATTTAAAAACATATAAAATTTGGAATACATTTAATAGCATATCATCATAGTATTTCACAATACATTTTAAAAACTACCAGCATTTCTTCGTGCTCAAAATTCATCTGAGAGTTAATTCCTCATGCTTAATAGCTAAAAGCTATTCATAGTAAAAAGGTTGATGATGCAGAGTGTTCTTGTGTTATATGAATAAATCCATCAATTCAGAAAATTATCTCAAAATCCATGGATATACACATATGGACTTTGTCAGCAAAGTATTGCATACATATTCAACACATTATCTTAGATATTTATGTTTATAAATATACATTTCATATATAATTAAATGAGTAGTAATATCAAGGGCTCTATTAACATCTTTATTCTATCTAATAGAAAAAAATACAAATGTGCTACAGTAATTAACTGACTTACATTATCGTATTTTTTGAGACTAAAGCTAGAAAACGTTGCATATATTTAGATTCAAATGCAGCACATTAAAGAAGCTAACCATGTGCTCTGTGATACAAGGTTCCAAGGGAGGCAACACAGAATTTAAGAAACAGTCTATTGGCTAAAGTACAATAATCTTGCCCAGGAAACTAGAAAATAGGTAGAACCCATTTTGTAGCATAAATACCTTGAAGCTGCTCTGCTAAGCTCAAGTTAGCAGCTGGCCCTGAAAACCTCTTCCCCTTCCCCTAGATCATAATTTCCTTTTACTCCTAGACTAGAAGCACATATGTTCAGCTCCATGAGGAAGAGGCAACAAGACTGACGAGCATTACAGTTTGTCCTCCCAGATTTCCATCTCAAACTGTTGGGATCCCTGCTGGCGATTGTGAGGTTCCTCCCCATGCTCACCTTCTGACTGACTGAAGATTTGTGCTCCAGTCATATGGGGCAGGGAATAGCCTTGCAGCAACTGCTTAACTAGTCCTGATCATAGCTTTATCTAGTTTCCTGCAATAATCTGTCAGTGTCCTTTTATTCTGTTTCTCTAATTGAATCCTGACAGGCACATGTCAATAATTTGGAGAAAAAAAAATTTTAACTAATTATTTCCTCTTTAGCTGAGTCAAAATTGATGTAATAAAGTAGCTAAATTCTTATATGGAAGTAGTTCTCCAGTGTTACCATTTTATATAACCATGGTACACTGTTCAAGACTAAAAGATTAGCCTTACACTACCAGCAACTAAATTAACAAAATTACATCCCTTATTGTGATGCGAATGATTTTTCCACTAATGTCCTTTGGATGATTCAAAATCCTGGACTTTACAGTACATTCAGCCATCATGTTCCTTTTTTTTTTTTTTTTTTTGGTAGTGTTGGGGATTGAACCCAGGGCTTTATGCATGCAAGGCAAGTACTTTATCAACTGAGCTATATCCCCAGCCCTCATATTCCCTTATTTTCTTCTGATTTTCAACTGTTTCTTAGTCTTTTTGTTTTCTTTACATTTACATATGTGTGTGTGTGTGTGTGTGTGTGTGTGTGTGTGTGTGTGTGATTTTTCCCTTTATTTATTTTCTTGCAAACCTTTCAGGTAGAATCAATGAAGAAAATTTTGAAAATTTCTTACCACACTTACTATAGAGCAATACTCAATCTAAGTAAACTGATTTATTTTTTAATGATTAGAGTGGAATTATAGGTTTCCAGAAAATAGCACATGCCCTTACTTTTGTGTTATATCAGGGTTCATGTCAATATGACATAAACAACTCTCAAGTGAGGGTCTATACTATAAATTTACTAGCTTTCCTTTCCATACTCAAATCATCAAAAAGTGATCTTTTAAAATTTAAAACCACTATTATTTACCCATACTTAAATAGTCTCATATTTTTTTAAGTTTTCTAGTTTGTTGGAATTCTGAAATAAATACCTCCAAAATGCAGTTTGAAATAAATTCAACTAAGAATCTGAAAGTAAATATATTCTGTAACATAACTTTATATCTAATATTAAAGACATAGTGAGAAAAGAAAGAGGAAAGTGGTAAAAAGATGGAAACAGGAAGAAAATAAAATGAAGAGATAAAAGAAGAAGGAGGAAGGAAGGGAGAGGGAAAGATAGAGACCAAATAGTTTTTAAAAATCTACATTGCAGTTTATAATAAGGCACCCAATGACAAATCTCTATTTTCATTTATTCAGGCAGACAATCATTTTGCAGACATTTCTTCATGGTTTATTCTACCTGATTTAAAAATTTTAAATCAGATGTCTACCTGATTTAAAAAAATAAATAAACAGATGTAAAAAGCAAGCACTCCACTATTATTTATGTCCCCTCAAGAAGTTCATGTGCTAAAAAACTTACTGATGACATCATAAAAACTATACTGAAAAATGGTCAATGTCAGAAATGAATGTCATTTTTTTTCTTGAATGTGTATATACACACTCATCTACAATGGATGATATGATAATTCACAGATGGATGTTGTGATTCAGGATCCACATCCACAAAACCATGGGCCATCACTCAAAGCCCAGTCAGGAACTGATTACTCATGACCCAGTTGCTGGCTGGATGGTTACTTGCTGACAGCTCACAGGGTCCTTCACCAGATACCACTCTTTCCTGAAGTTGCCATCATTCTTGGGGGAGGTCTGCAGCCAGTGATTAGAGGAGATCACAAGAACCACTAGCAAATGATGTGGCAAGTGGAGCTGCAGCAATGTCTCAAATCTCACTGAGAGTTTTTCTTTGTTGGCTGGGGTTTCAGGCGTATGATGTGAAGTAATACAGGTGGTGCTTTATTCTTTGTGCTTTAATTTACCAGAAAGAAGTGAAAGTCATTACTTGAGTTTCCTAAGTTTTGCAGAAGGACCAACATTCTGGAACAAAGTATTTACAGGCATACTTTGTTCATAGATAAATTATCTTACTAGAATTCCCTTCACAGTTGTTTTCCAGAAAATTCCTCCTTCACTGGCAGCTTCAGAACATGGGGCAAAAAGGTTTGGGGGGGATAAAGTCAACTCTTTCAAACTTCTATTATCTTACATGGTTAAAAAAGAATTTTTTATAAAACATTTTCAGACAATTTAATTCTTTTAAACTTTGCCTGACCCACTACATATGGATTTCAAAATCAATTCCTTTTAGAAATGCACTTTACAAATAAATAAAATGTTTTCAGATGACCCCTTTTAACTCATTCATGTTGCAACCTAAGAGCAAATTATTATTTGAAAGCCTCATTCTTATATTTCTGCTTCAGGCCTACTAAACTTCAATTTTTCTATTGGATAGTAATTTTGGTGGCATTTTATTTATACAAAATTTCTAACCTTCTTTTGCAGTATTTGTTTTTCTCATATTTCCTGCCATGTGATCTTTCTGAGTCTTTTGATGTTAGAGAAATAAAGAATGTGTGCAAGAGGATCACTAGGGTTGTATAATGCAGACTCCAATGGAACAGAAACTGAGATTAGGAAAGGTAGGCACACATACTCACAGAGTTGCTTGAGGCCAATAAATTATGACCAAAACTGCAGCCAGTATCATTTAAGTACTCTTTAGTTTCTGATGATAAAGTGCTGGCTTATCACCATGCTGACAACTGCAAACCCCTGTGGCCCTCATCTTCTGTCTTTTCTATTTGTTACCTAGTCAGCCACATGGAATTTAACATCCCAGTAAAGCATATTTCCAAGTAGACCTCAAGAAAATAAATAAAACAAAGCTAGTAAGGGCTTGTGTCTTGTCATTTGAAAAAATTGTTTCTTCCATACAGGTTTCTTCCAGCTCCACATTGCAGAGTGAGAAAACAGACATGGAATTACTATGTTCCAGTGGCTATCTCTGCATTCTTATCTGTTATTACAGAGTAGAAAGCCCTTTGGCTTGAATTTGGAAAGTAAAAGATTTCCTATTTAGTTTATCATTTCAGAATGATTATATATTTTTGTTTTTGGGTTGCTACTTCTACTTACGAGAAAAACAAAATCCTTCAAATCTGGACCATAAAGAAAATAACTAGCAAGACTCATTACTTAGTTTTAAAAGCAGTGATTTAAGTTATATATGTGCCGCAGTCTGGCTGGGCACAAAATCATGAGCCACTCACAGCTTTGTAGATTCAAACAGCAATTCTTTATTCCCGATCTCACACCGGCCTTCTACAAACACGTTCTGGGGGCAATCCACGTTCTCTGCCAAGTTCCACGTTCTGGATCCTAAATACGCTCTGAATCCTGCGAGAACTCAATGGGAACTCCAGGAACAGGCATTCCTGAGGCAGCAGGATATGCCCTATTCCCAGCAGGGTACACCTTAAACCTGGAACCACCCTAAACCCAAGGAGAGCCCTAAACCCTGATCCGCCCTAAACCCGGATCCACCCTGGTCCTTGAGCAAGGTCACCTTACATGCAATGTCACTACAAATATCCAAGGCAAGTCCATTTCCATGAGTCTTTCCTCGAAGCAACATGGGGTACGCTGGCAAGGAAATTGTCATACCTACTTGGCTAATGGCTCTCAGCATATATGTATATTAACACATTATTTTCCAGTACTAGCATTTGCTATTAAAGTTAAGAATTATAGGAGATTCGGGCTAGCAACAGATTAAAACAAAAATTTTGGTGGCCAATTTACCTGCCATATTTTCCAGGTTTAAGATCATTATCCATTGCTCCTACAGGGCAATAAAACATTTAAGCAGTAAATATATTTATCATTCGGAATCAGGTAGGTATTACCACAAATGTTCAAACACCTGTTACAGTTTAGTGTACAGGTAACTATAAAACAGACAAAATATTTTTAAAATATACTTCTTTTATAGGAATGTAAGATTTCCACACATATGAATTATTAACATAATGATGACACATGCCATATAACAATCTTAAGTAATTATGATGTATAGTTCCATTAAAGGAACATTTGAATATCCCGCTAAATTTTAATTTCTCTCCATTATTTATGCAAACAAGTAAGTTGTATCATGAAAGTTTTACTATAACAATTACTTTCTCACCATCCTCTAGCATATGTCTCATCTATTACAATTCTTAAAAATATGCAACTATGGGAGTGATCCTATTTTTAACTAATAGTCTCATATCAGCATTTTTACTTTAAAGTTTTTCAATTGGCACCAGGAAAAAGAAATTAAGATTAGAAGTGAAACTTACGCATTTTTTAAATATTTGTACCAAACTATATTCTACTATTTATTAATTTAAGTGCTGCCTTTATTAAAGTGATAGAATATTATTCTAAAACATTTTTAATAAACTAGAATATATTCTAGTGCTTAAAGGAAAAAAGTAACAGAGAGAGGGTTAAATCATGTATAATAAATTGGTATTTTATGCACCTGAAAGGAATTCAGGTGTTAGTGAGGCTTTGCTCCTTCTCCCCAGTTCTTTGTATGATCATTTTCTCACATCATACAATTTATTCTAACTGAATTCATTTTCTTTTTTCCACTCCTGCAGAAGAAACTCCAAGAATTAGTATGTAGGATAGTTAAACAAATGCATCAAATAAAATAAATTTGCCTAAAAAGAGATATCTACAAAAAGTAATCAATTTTTATTATCTTCATTACTTAGTCAAGTCTGCATTGAAAACTTCCACAATAAAACTGGGTAATCAACCTACATAAAGATTGTTCTGAAACTTTTCTACTGGTGAATATTTAGTGTCTCTAGTAGAAATTAAACTTTTCTCCAAAGACCCATGCAGTTAAAAGTGAATAGACATAAAATAATTTCCATATAATTCCAATAGGTTTGCAGAACCAATGGAGCTATCCATAGATCCACATTAATTAAGTCCAAGCCAATTCTAATTAAATAAATTTAAAACTACAATAGAATCTTAGCGCATATTCATTTACTTTATCTTTTTATTTCTTCAGGAAAGAGCAAACTGATCACATCATCAAGAAAATAATATTAGAACTATAGTTTTTAATTATTCATTCACTTGCTCTTTTTAGGTATACATGACAGTAGAATGTATTTTGACACATTATACATGCTTGAAGTATAACTTATTCTAATTAGGACCACATTTTTGTGTCTATACATGCCGTGGAGTTTCAGTGCTCATGTATTCATATATGAACATACATAAGTTACGTCTGAATGTTTCTACTGTCTTTCCTATTCCATCCCCACTGCCTTACCTTCATTCCCCTTTGTCTAATCACTCCAAACTCCCTTATTGTGTGTTAGCATTCACATATCAGAGAGAACATTCAGCCTTTGGTTATTTGAAACTGGCTTATTTCACTTAGCATGATAGTCTCCAGTTCCATCCATTTACCAGCAACTGTCATAATTTCATTCTTCTTTATGTCTGAGTAATATTTTATTGTGTGTATGTATATATACATACACTATATATATATATATATATATATATATATATATATATATATATATATATATATCACATTTTCTTCATCCATTCATCTGTTGAAGGGCATCTAGGTTAGTTCCATATCTTAGCTATTGTGAACTGAGCTGTTATAAACATTTATGTGGCTGTGGCTGAGTCACTTTAGTATTGAGATTTTAAGTCCCTGGGGTATATACCAAGGAATGGGATAAATAGGTAAAATAGTGGTTGCCTTCCAAGTTTTCTGAGGAATCTCCATACTGCTTTTCAGAGTGGTTACAACAATTTGCAGTTCCACCAGCAGTGTATGAGTACTATAGTTTTTTAAGGGATGTGTAGCTTTTAATCAAAATCAAGCTTATCTATCTATCTGTCTATCTATCTATCTATCTATCTATCTATCTAACTATCCATATCTGTTTATATATGTATGCTAAATTGCCTAGACTGGCTTCAAACATGAGCTCCTCCTGCTCCAGTTTCCCAAATTGCTAAGATTATAGGCATGCACCACTGTGCTAACTTAGGTATTTTTTAAAGTGATGGAAAATAAAACTCTTCAGAAGAAGGTAGAAAATGTCCACCAATTATTTCTATTAATCCAACATTCAAAATCCCAAAGAAAATATTACCAAGACTCTATGCTAGGAGCAAATTAATCTGTTCTAGGAAGATGAGGTAAGAAGAACAATGGTTCTCAAAACCTGTATACACCTAGCACTCAAAAACCTGTGACAACTATCTGCTAAGTGACAAAAGGCTGTTTGCAGACTTGATAGATGTGAGGAGATTATCCTCGATTATCTGGGTTTTGTCAAATCTAATCCCATGGATTTTTTAAAAGCAAAAACTCTTCCAGACTAGGTCAGAGAGAAATTTGAATTGAAAGGAATTCAACTTATCATACATAGCATTGAAATAGAAGAAAAAGGCCAGGAGCCAAGAAGTGCTTGTGGCCTGTAGAAGATGGGAACAGCTATCAACACAGACCACCTCAAAAAAAAAAGGAATTTTAATCCTAATCCTATTACTGCAAGAGCATTTACATTTTTTAATAATCAGAATGAGAAGCAATCAGACCCTCTTCCACAGAGCATTCAGAATGAAATGCATATTGCCTTCTCCTTAATTTTAGCCCTCAAAGACCTGTGCTGGACTTGTGTCCTATAGAATTATAAAGTAATATGCTTGTGTTGTTTCAGTTGCTAATCTTTTGTCAACAATAGCAAACTAATGCAGAAGGTGACAGCAATTTAATATTTGAAAATTTAAAGTGTAACTCAACACAAAGAATCAAACAGTCTTATGATCAGTAAAATAGATGTAGAAAAATGATTTATTTGATAGTATTCCATATTTACTCATACTTACAAAAACCCTTAGCCTATGAGAAATAAATAGAAACTATGTTGCTGTGATAAAAGTCTTTTCCTAAAAGTCTTTATTAAATATTTTCCCTAATAGTAAAATGTTTAAAGTGTTTTACTTAGAGAATTAGAATAAGGCAAGTATTTCCACTAAACCACTTTTAAATAAAGATATTTCTAGCCAAATGAGTCAGTATGGTAGATTGAGTACAAAATTTGCCTGGGTTCTCCCCTTTTCTCTATAACTATGTCCTTGCAATGTGGTATCTCTGCTTCTTCCATCAAAAGGTGGAGTCTATTTCTGTTCCCTTGAATTAGTATGAGGTTTGTGAATTGTTTGAGCCTACAGAAAGTGGCAACAATGATAATGTGAGGGTATTGAGATAAGACTCCTGAAACCTCACTTGTTTCTACTCTTTCCCCTGTGGACTCTTGTTTTCACCTTGTAAAAAAGACTTAGCTGGTCTGTTGGACAATGAGAGACTGACTACCAAAACTGAGAAAACACATGATTAGATGACACCCAACTGATCACAAATTATATGGGAAAGTCCAGGTTTAGCATAACCACTTATCTTTCCCCAGATTACTACTCCTACATTTGTGACCTCAATAAGAGGGGAAGGAATTTCCAGGTTATCCATACACACATATGCAACATGTTGAATGGGTCATTTTAAGCCACTTGGTGTGGTGGTTTGGGATATGCACTATTACTGTGATGATGGATGATGATAGAAAAGACTAAGCTGTTTGTTAAGAAAACATGACAATGGGGCTGGGGATGTGGCTCAGCATGCTCACCTGGCACTGTGTGGCCTAGGTTTGATCCTCAGCATCACATACAAAGATGTTGTGTCCGCTGAAAACTAAAAAAAAATGTTAAAGATTCTCTCTCTCTCTCTCTCTCTCTCTCTCTCTCTCTCTCTCTCTCTCAAAAAAAGAAAAGAAAAGAAAACATGACATTGATCTATTCTCTGATAAGTACTGAATTATAGCCACTCACTAGTATCAAAGTGACTGCTATGTGCATGTTTAATTCAACAGCTTAGTTAATACATTTATAAATGCATTAAAATTAAATCTACTAAGATATCCTCAGAATAACCCTAAGGCTAGGTGGAGTTTACTGACTGTTGAATTGGTACCCAAGTAACAGAAAAATTATTTTTTATGAACTTGCTTGTATAAACTACAAGGGAGAATAGTAACTGAGGAATAATGGAGAAATAATCATGGTCAAAACAGTTGAGAAATTATGGATGATATAAGAAAAAGAAATAATATATTTAGCACAGATTGCATTTTCTAGTGCAGAAAAAAAAGGAGTTTTAAAAGTTGGCCTTTATGTTCTGTTAGCTAAGATCTGACAAATTCAACTTCCTTCAACTGTTCAATGCCCATTGTTCTTTGCCTCTCCACTACTAAATTTATCTTGGAGAAAGTAGAACCAAGGAAAATAAGTAGTCCCAGCCTATCCATCTTGATAACTTAATGCTTCTCCATGCCTGCAGCATTGCACATTAACGTTTTGAGTAAAATCTATAGGTCAATCAATCTCTTGCTTGAAGCAAACTGCCAATCTGTTATGTACTGTTAACGTACCCTCTCTCTTCTAACCAAATTTTTAGACCCTGAATTTATTTTTTTCCAGATGATTCTGTCAATGTGCTGCATGATAGAAAACAAATCATGTGTTAGACATGCTTGCACACAATCTGATACGCATCAGCATAAACTACTACTTGATAGATGATCACATTAGTGTCCATATATCTTCATTATAAATTTATGGCCACAGGATCATTCAAAAACTAATTCTGACATCACATTATCTACAAAGAAAAAATAAATAAATTACAAATCCAAGTTTTAAACGTTCTCAAACATGTATAATATTTCTTGCCACTACTTCACAAGGACAACATATAAAAATGCTTATGTAACTAAAAAAGTTGTCCCATACAATTATTTAGAATTATAAATAGTTGCCACAACATGTATTTACATTAATAGTTATTAGCAATACAACCTAGGGGAATGTACTTGAACTGTGAGTTTAAGTAACAGTTTCTTCTCTTGTGAAATATTCTAATGGCAGTTCAGTTGCTACATCCAAGAGAAAGTTGTAGACAAATATTTGCTTTTCCATGTATCAGATATCATGTTCAGCACTTCAGAGACACTGACTCAATTAATTTAAACTTAATTACCCTCTTATCTTGGGGTTGGGCTTGTGACTCAGTGATAGAGCGCTCGCCTAACATCACGAGGCACTGGGTTCAATCCTCAGCACCACATAAATGTAAAATAAAGATATTGTGTCCACCTAAAACTAAAAAATAAATATTTAAAAAAGATTATAGTTTTATCTAAATGAAGTAAAAAATGTATTGGCACTTAATAGCAGAAAACTGATTCAATATACATGATACAGTGCTGGTTCCTATTCCAGTTCATCTTACTAGAAAGGTGACAAAAGTTTTAAATACCTGCTTCTATGGACATCTACTTCAACATTTTATGCTCAAAAGACTCTAGACCTTCCCGATCACTGCCAGGTTCGATCTGTTGCATTAGATTACCTTCACCATCCATCAGGCTCATCGACACTCTTTTGTAGGATTCCTGAGAAAAGAAACCCCTACCACACAAATCAAAAGTCCATGCCATATGGCCAAACAGAGAACAGTTTAATATAAAAATTCTTAGTAATTTATCTTTGTAATTATCCTGTAATTGTTCAGCTCAAATAAGAATGAAATATCACCACCAAAGTTGATAAAACTTTTGGCTGCCTTACAACTTTTAGATGGAGACTTAGATCTCACGGTCCAATATATTGACCTGAAATATTAAATCTGTCAAAACAGACTAACCGAACTCGACTGAATTGATATGCTCCTTTAGTTCATGCTACCCAGTGTAACAGTAAATTTTATTACTTCCTTTTTATGGTCCTGCAAACCCCTTAATCCTCTCTGTACATTTAATATGTTTCTTTCTTTCTCTTTTTTTAAAAAAATAGCAAAAGAAAAATCTGAGTGTGGCATTTATTTTTTTCAAGCCACAACAAGATCTGTAAGCAAATTTCTCAGAATTTGTAATACGTACCCAAAGTTACAATAAGATAACTTGTTCAAAAATGTTTGGGCTTACTGTGAAAGTTGCCTTTAAAAAGTACTGCAGGACCTGTACATCTTAACAGTCCCAAATACAGTAATGAAACTATGAATGAATTTCACTGTGGACTCTTATATCTGAACTATGAGAAATAAAAGGAGTCAGAATGAATAGCACTTTGTGACAAGTATATTCTATATACATTGTGAAAAGGTATGAAGCTGAGATCTTCTCAGAAAAACAAAATGTAGAGATAAAAGATGACAAGCAGAGGAATAAAGCAATGTGATTAATATAAAAATATTATCAAATAACCCCATAGTGGTTTCTAGGCTTATCATAAATATTCTAAAAGTTTTGCTTCATTGACATCCATAAAAATAAGTCCACCCCACAGAAGAGTATAAACTCCAATTTTGTCGATAATAATAATAATAATATTTAGTTTCTGCCAAGGTGCAGATTCTTTAAATGAGAATTTCTATACTTACATAGTATTATAATGGTCCACAGTAAATCACATATCCCAGGTTATTAGTACTGTTTTCATTCAATATGAAACTAAACAAGCCAATCATATTTTTCCTTCAGAGAAGGAATTACTCATACTTAAAGAAAAATTGTGTACTACACCATGCATATCTCAAACTTGCCATGCATCTCAAGGTTATTTGACATTTTTCCCATTCATGGGAATATCGATAATTCTGTATCCATCTTTCTCTAAGAAAATAACAATCCTAATTTTCAGCTATTTTTCTATGTACTAATTAAATACAGAGAGAAGGCAAGATTTAGTTTAAATAGCACTGAGGAATGAATAATTATAAAATCACCTGTCCCTAAACAGTTTTTGTAATGATCTAAAAAAAAAATTGCATGGAAATCAGTTGGTTTTTGTTCTGTATTTCCACAGTGCAGTTGTAGACATGTACTGTTTTGCCTGCACTGATAGTAAGCTCTCAAGATTATATTGTTGAGCATTATGATCCATGAGTCTTGTAAATGCCTAGCACTGTGGGTAAGTTCAAGCACTTTGAGTTTCAACCTCATGTGTTTCCTTTATAGGTCCACAGATATTGCCTCCGAGATCTAGTTATATTTCCCAGTATGTCAGCATTTGGTGTAAATTCACTCAGTTGTCAGCAGGTTGCAGTCATTGAGAGTGGGGTTCCAAGAACCCACATAGAGAAAGATGAACCCTCCTGTTTAGAGGTCCATGTGAACAATGAAGCAGTATAGCTCCAGCTTAGGTAATTGCCTTTGACCACCAAGCAGCAGGCTGTGGAAACTTCAAGCAGACAGCAGCAACAAAGCAACAAAACTGCTAAAAGGAGATTTGCTTTGAGTTCAGCTGAATATGACCAGACAATACAAAAACAGAATAGATTTTCTTTCAGCCTGCCATATGTCACAATAAAATGGAACATTACTTACCAGACCAGATTGTACAGTATATATGTGTGTGTGTGCACAATAGTAATGAAATAAACTAGTATCTTAGAATGCTGCAAAATATTTTTTAGCTTGAACAAAAATACTTAATTCTCTATCCTTGTTTCTAAGCTGATTACTGAATATATGATAATTTTTAAAAATTTTATACTAGATAATAAAGGCAACATGCTTGATGCATCTGTTTTTATTTTATTTAACTTTAAAAATTAACAAAAAATAAATAAAATAACCAATATCCTCTTATCCAAATTTCATTAAATTTTTACCCCTGTATGTGAACAAATATATTTTGACATAACTGTAACAGCAACAAATAAAAACCCAATATCTGTTTTTACCTGCTAGGCATTACAAATAATAAGTAGCTATATATGGGCCAGGTTCTATATATTGTTAATATGATTTCAAAGCCACAAGAGTGTGCTAATAATTAATAAATTCCAAAAAGCAAATATATCTTAAATATATAATATAAATGTATGACCCTTTATGGCCATCATGAATATGGAGAAGTTTCAACCCTGGAGAAAAAGTAATTGGATTCAAAACCCTGCCCAACCACTTTCCAATAGAATTCAACTGGGCAACTTATAGTTAACCTAAGTATCAATTTCTTTATTGGCAAATGGAGATAATATTTTTTGCCACTTATTATAAGCAATATAAGCATAATTTGCCATTTAATTATTATTTATTTTAAGGAAAATCCAAGGAAATATCTGTATAACAAATATGTAAACAGAATTTACAGGAGCTGCTTGCTATTATAATTACAAAATGGCACTGGTGTTAGGGCAAAAAGAGATGCTGTCTCACCTTGTTTGTGATAAATACAGCATTACTGAAACAAATAGGCTCAGTGGAGTAAAGTTACTTTGCATAGCGAGTTCTATTTTTAAAAATAATAAACTATATGCAAGAAAAGGTGTTTTAAGTTTTTGGGTGACTTTTAATTTAATGAGAAAGATAAATTTTTTTATTATTTTCAGTTTTTTTTTCATTTCTCCCTATGGGCATCTTTTTAATCACTGAGATACAAAAGTAATATAGTCATTGATTTGTCTCTGTTTCCCAAGCTAATGTGCATCTCTTCCTGGCTGCTGCCTCTATTTTCTAAAGACCCCTGAAAAGCTTAAGCTTTCAAACAGTTAGTTCTTAGCATTGGTTTAGACGACACTAAAAATTTTATAAGCTTTACTTATAAACATAATTTGTGTAATTCAGAGAGCTTTTAGAAAGTGTGGTATAAAATTTAAAAAATCAATCAATATAAAATAAGTAAATATACCAAAATAAATCATTAATTTTATCTCTATGAAAATTAGATTTAAAATAAATTTTTATATAGCTTTTTGATTCATATTTGAATAAATTTAAAAATTTTAAAACTTCTCAAGATTTTTTATATTTCCAAGTTCATCTCATGAATTCATTGAAATATCATTTTGAGAACTAATCACCACTACATTATCTCGACTAAATAAAATATTTTCCCCAAGAACTCTGAATGCTAACCATAAATAAACTGTTTAAAACTTAAAAACAGCTGTTCAAGGTTTCTATTTCATGTAACCAAAACTAAAAAAAAATAAATAAATAAGACTTGGAGGATAAGTATACACTTTAACAGTTAATGATACATTCTGAGATGTTTGTTATAACATTATTTTTCCATTTATTTTATAGAGCTACTTTTAGGAGAAATGTTAGAATATTAATATCAAGCAGCAAAATACATATATATTTTTCAATTTTCTTGCTTCTTTGAAAAAATTAACATAAATACAAATAACATGATTTCAAGTAATAGAATAGAAAGTAATTCAAATAACTATATGCTTACAGACTTTTGGGCATTTTGAGCCATACACAAAAGTATAATCATCCAAAGATTTCTTGTAATTAAATAATAGATGTATAAAATTTTCTTAAAAATCAAATAATAGATTTGTATCCAATATGTGTGTGTGTGTATACATAAATCACATATTTGCACATATATATAATTTGGGAATTTGAATAAATAATTACTACATAAAAATATATTGCAATTATGAGGCTTCATCTATGTATAAATGGAGAGACATTTAATATATTGCACATTAAAGTAACAAATATTCTTGAAATCGTCTTATCCAGAGTCAGTAGTGAACATGGGTATAGGAATGTTTGTAGTCTCAGTCTATTTTATTTATTACAAAGCAATTCAGTGTTGATCCTCTACTACATACAGTTTGTACTTAGCAACACTGAAACATCCTTCACCAAAGACATATCTTTCCTTAATGCTACACGTTCTGTCAAAATGGTATCTTTTTAAAGAACCAGATGGTAAATGAAAGGCATTACATTTACACTCAAAAATTATAAAGACTCTCATATCAGTATGGGTTATAGCAAGAAATTAAGTGGCTAATTGTATAAGTCAACTACTTAGCATTATAGACTTTGGGACAAAGCTAAAACTGAAAACTACATCACTTATAGAAAGGTTAGTGGACTATTCAAAATTCAATGTATTTCTTTTTTTTTCTTAATAAAACAAAAATTTATTGTTACTGCAAAAGCTGGAAAAAAACCTGCAATGAATCTTCAAAACTAAGCCTTATGATATTGTAGATGTGTGTAATCTCTGGCTTGTTCTTCCCCTGCCCTCCTTCTTGCATCTGTTTGACCTTCCTTGCCGCCTGTTGGCCTGCCTCACCTGAGGTCCTCCTGGTCTTTTTCCCCCCTGGTTATTTGCCTGTAGTTCTCTGTTTCTGCACTGGCCTTTCTATGCTCTGCTCTGTCTTTCTGGATCTGGTAACCTGCACAGGGCATTTCTTTGCTGCCTGGGTGATGACTTCCTAATAATATTCAGTATCAGAAACAAACACTGGCAGAAGAACAAAGGGTGAAAGGAAGAGAGGAGACACCTTCTTCTGGTTCTGACCTGTGACACTGCCACCAACACAGGAGTCCCTAAGAGTACAACATAGGAGGAGAGGGCACAGGGAAGGGAGGAGCTGGCTTCCAGACTGAAGAAGCACTTCTTCAGTGGATCCAGAACATACCATGATAAAGTCTCCAGAACAGCTCTGAGCATGGCTTTGGAGACCCCAGTTTCTCATTCTGGGGCCCCACCATTTATTCCTGTGTGTTATTGCAGGCCCTGCTCTGATCCACTGCATCCCTGTCCCTGCTTTTCTATTATTCTACTGCTTAGTCAATTCCCTGTACTAAATTTTCTTTCTTTGAATTGTGTAGAATACTGTCTGTTCTCTCACTGTATTTTGTCTGATTATATTTCTATCCATTTATTATCTCTTGACACATTCCATCTGTCATTCCTTTATCTACATATTATTTCCTATTTTATAGAAAAGCCTATACAATGTAGACAACACTTTGTAAATATGTATATTCTTTTCATACCATATGGTGTCTTCACAAATCAACAGATATGCACTCAAAATGTCTTTACAGTACATGTGTGTAATTCCTTTGGTTGTTCTCTTATTGAACATTTACAAGACTTTAGTATTCTAGACAATATCATAATTGTATGGGAAATTTACTGTATACATAATTGTTTACTGCTAATGACCTGGAACAGGACTTACTATGTCAAAAGAAGTTATTTTAAACAACTTTGCTACATATTGACATTTTTCCTACAAAGGGTTACATCAAACTTATTCTTTTTCCTGAAGTGAATTGAAATGACTATTTCCCTTATACCATTACCTAAAGTATTCTTATTTTATTCTTATGGTTTTGTTGTTGTAAAATTCTTCATTATTTTGATCTCTGATGAGCCAGAATACACATAATTTAAATTTCTTCTTTTTAAATGGCTAGTAATGACATTGCTCATTATTTTGCAAATATGTTTGCTTTTCTTTCCTTATTTAAACTTTTAAATTTCTTTCCAAAGCATACACTCACCAATATTTTCATTTATGTATATCTTTTTTAAATCTATTTTTAGATTTTCTTTTATTTTAAAAGTATTCACTCTTAAAATATAAAAGATATTTTAAGTGTATGTTTTAAACAATGCTACATATTTACATTTGTCTTTCTTCCTTACTGATTTTTGTCCTCATCAGGCGCAAAATATCTTTCAATACATTGACAGATATATAAACACATATTTATATAAAAAATTTATCAATAGATTTTCTTCTGGTTAACACCACCGTTAGGCTATTTTACTAAAGTCAGATGTAAGCGATTCTATTTGATACATTTGTTTACTTCTTTTTTCTTTTTTGACTTATATACCATTTTATGTAAAATAATATTTCTTGAGAACTACAGACCTTTTAAGTTCCCTTCTTTCTGAGAATATATCCTCTTCACTTTTTAAGAAATTTATTTATTTATTTTTAATTAAGTATATATGACAACAGAATGCATTTTGATTCATCGCACACAATTGCAGAACAACTTTTCATTTCTCTGGTTGTACATGATATAGCATCACACCATAAGTGCAGTAATATATGTTCCTAGGGTAATAACATCCATTTAATTCCACCATCTTTCCTGCCCCCATACACCTCTCCTCCCCTCCTTCCTTTTTGTTCAATCAAAGTTCCTCCATTTTTTCCCATTCCCCCACCCCCCATTATGGATTAGCATGGACTTATCAGAGAGAACATTTGGCTCCCTTCACTTTTGATGTTGAAGATTTCAAGTACAAGTTCCACAAAAAGCTCAATCTCTTTAGGCTCAAAAACTAACCAATCCTTTTTTGAAAACTATCCTCTCCTCCTCAGTCCCTATGTTGGCTGATGGGACCACCTCTTGTCCCAGTTGCCTGGGTGTAGAATCACTTTCTAAGCTAAGTCATGTTGTTTTCATCATAGTTCTCAATTTAAGCCCTTATTTTCTGTTTCTGTTGCCCTAATCTTATTGTTCACATCTCACCAGAACTGTGACAGCTACACCTGCCTGGCCTCTTAGCTTTACCTCTTCCCATTCTGGCTCATTCCATTCCCTGGAACCAAGAAAAACATCCTCACTTCTATAAGCTCTGAGGCTACAATCCTACTTTGACTTGCATTTCCTAAAGACTCACATTGAAAATTTTTTTTGTCCAATTCTCCCTTTTTTCTTTCACTACAAAATGCTTTCAATTTTATTTAGTTTGAATGTCTAAATTTTATATCAAATTCTTTTGATTCTATCTCCAATATACTTCTCAAATTTACCCAAACCTCATTCAATTGGCATCACCTTCTCCACACTATCTTTTATCCCCAGAGAATGCAGTAGCTTTTGAACTGGTTTCTCCCACTTTACCTAGCTTCCTAAATGCATTACTCCAACTGAGTAATCATATCACAAATAAAAATGAAAGGGCATCCTTTTGTTTAAAACCCTCTGCTTTAGTCTGGGTGTGCTCAGTCTCTCAAGGGTTCATTGTGATTAAAAGCTTGGTCCCCAGAGTGTTTAGCCTGGGAAATCTTTGGTGGAGCAACTAGAGGAGAACCTTGGTAATTCAGGGCATGTCCTTAGAATATAGTTCTCACGGAAAACTTTTGTAGTTCTCTCAAAAAAGGTTGTCACAGAGCATTAATGTATAAAATATATTAAAAACTCAAAAAAGTCAACACCAAAAACCAATACATTCAATAAATGGGCAAATTAACCATTCTCAAAAGAAGAAGTACAAATGGCCAAAAATTATATGAAAAGATGTTCAACATCTTAATCTGTTAGAGAAATAGAAATCAAAACTGCACTGAAATTCAGTCTCACTAAATTAGAATAGCCACCATCAAATAAACAAATAACAATAATGCTGGTATGGATGTGAAGAGAAATGAACCCTAATACATTGTTGGTGAAATGTAAATTAGTACAGCCACTGTGAAAATGAGTACAGTGGGTCTAAATAAATAAATAAATAAATAGATACATAGATAAATAAATAAATAAATAAATGGAAATAACAATATGATCCCGCCACACCACTCTTCAGTATCTATCCAAAAGAGTCGTGTTTATAGCAACACAATTCACAATAGCTAAGTTATGGAGCCAGTCTAGACACCTGTCAAAAGAATAATGGATAATGAAAATGTGTTTTATATACACAATGGAGTTTTATGCAACAAGGAAAAAAGAATAAAATTAAGTAATTAAAAAAATAGATGGAGGGGCTGGGATTGTGGCTCAGCTGTAGAGCGCTCTCCTAGCACGGGTGGGACCCGGTTTGATCCTCAGCACTACATAAAAATGAAGGCATTGTGTTGTGTCAAAACACACCAAAAATAAATTTAAAAAAATAGATGGATATAGGGAGCATCATGTAAAGTAAAGTAAGCGGATTCAGAAAGACAATTGTTATATGTTTTCTCTCATATGGGAAGTTAGAGAGAAAAAAGAATCTCATGAAATAGGAAAATCAGTATAGTAGAGGAAACAGATCAGAGGGAAGCAAATTTTTATCCCTCACACATCAGATAGAGCTCTAATTTCTAGGATATACAAAGAACTCAAAAAGTTAAACAACAACAACAAAAATAACCCAATCAACAAATGGGCCAAGGACTTGAACAGACACTTCTCAGAAGAGAATATACAATCAATCAACAAATACACAAAAAATTGCTCACTATCTCTAGTGATCAAAGAAATGCAAATTAAAACTACTCTAAGATACCATCCCACTCCAGTAAGAATGACAGCCATTATGAAGTCAAACAACAATAAGTGCTGGCGAGGATGCAGGGGGAAAAAGGTACACGCATACACTGCTGGTGGGACTGCAAATTGGTGTAGCCAATTTGAAAAGCAGTATGGAGATTCCTTGGAAAACTGGGAATGGATCCACCATTTGACCCAGCTATTCCTCTTCTTGGACTATACTCAAAAGACCTAAAAACGGCATATTACAGGGACACAGCCACATCAATGTTTATAGCAGCACAATTCACAATAGCTAGACTGTGAAGCCAACCTAGATGTCCTTCAATAGATGAATGTATAAAAAACTGTGGCATTTATACACAATGGAATATTACTCAGCACTAAAAAATAATGAGATAATGGCATTTGTAGGGAAATGGATGGCATTAGAGCAGATTATGCTAAGTGAAGTTAGCTAATCTCAAAAACCAAATGCCAAATGTCTTCTCTGATATAAGGGGGGTGACTCAAAATGGGGCAGGGAGGAAGAGCATGAGAAGAAAATTACCTCTAGATAGGGAAGAGAATTGGGAGGGAGAAGGGGAATTGCATGGAAGATGGAAAGAGACCCTCATCATTATACAGATTACATGTATGACGATGTGAGGGGAAAAAAAAGAAGTGTGTCACATTAGATTGAATAGAGAGAAGCAATGGGAGGGGAGGGGAGGGGATAGGGAAAGGGAAGGGCAGCAGAATAAAATAGACATTATTATTGCTGTATGTGTATACGTGACTGTACGACCAATGTGATTCTGCAACCTGTACACTCAGAAAAAAGAGAAATTATACCCCATTTTGATTCAAATGTATGATATGTTAAGATCGTTGTACGGTCATGTGTAACTAATTAAAACAAATTTTAAAAAAGAAATTAGACAGCAAAAAAGATGTACTGGAGAGTGAAACTGGTCAAACTGTGTTATGTGTGTATATGAATATTCCATAATAAAGCCACTATTCTGTAAAATTGATGTTCACTTTTTTTCTTTTACAAAATTATTACTATCCAGAAATTTCTCAAAAGATTACCAATGAACCCAGCTGTCATACACCTTAATATTTATCCTAAAGTGCTGAAATCAGTATAAACGCATAAAAATATTTATAGCACACAATTCACAGTAGCCAAGTTATAGAACCAGCACAGGTGCCCATCAACATTTGAATGGCTAATGAAAACGTGGTATATATAGACACTTTATGATGTTTTACTTAGCCATAAGGAAGAATAAACTTATGTCATTTGTTGGTAAATAAAGAGAACTTAAAAACCTCATGATAAGTGAAAGAAATAAGCTAGACTGCAAAAGTAAAGGGTAGAATGTTTTCTCTCATATGTAGAAGCCAGAGAAAGAGGGGGGCGGAATAAAAATGGGGTGTGAGATCTCAAGTAAATTGGGGGAAGGAGGAAGAGAAGAAAAGGAAAGGTACTGGGGAATGTGATTGATCAAATCATGTGTATGTGCAAATATAGCATAATGAGTCCCATTATTAAGTATCAGTAAAAAATAAAATTGAAAAAGGTGGTTACAAAATCCTGAGCTTGACCCACTCCCCACTGCCATGCCCAGGCATAAACTATTATCATTGCCATGTGCCACCTGCTATGTCTCACCAAAACTGAGCCTATGATGGTAAGCAATCCCTTGAACTTTCAGAATTA